>NC_056731.1:216976159-217331871 GCF_019279795.1 Protopterus annectens
TTCAGAACATGCATTCTAGTGAAAACCTGTTATTCTAACAACTTTCTAAGTTTATAACAGCAATATTTAAAACCTCTCCATGATTTTGAGCCTTTGTCCCCCCCATTACTTTTGGCTTTGTCCAGAATATTTGGACTAAGAGGTTGAGGCATGGCAGCCACAGCAAATATAGTAACAGAGAATCATCTGGCTTCATTTAATAAGTGACATCAATTAATAATAGTTAATATTAGAAAGTGCAAGAAGTTATTAACAAAAATCACACCAAAACTGTTAATCTAGAATGTCTCGAAGTAGGGAAATTAATCACTGTTCATCAGTTATTATTCATATTTATGTCAACATTTTCTTAACTGGGAGACCTACATGTTATTGAGGGGTATTGTGTGGTATGCTATGGTGGGAGACAGGAAAATTTATTGTCAATGCCCATTTATATCACACTATGCTGGATATACAGTTAGCTGTTTGTTAGTAATTATGAAAATAAACAATATTTCCTTATATACTTAATACTTCAAAAAAGTGACTTACAAACTGTTGCAAGACGTCAGCTGACACACCTTGGATGCTGTTGAAGAAAACATTCTTGCAGATTTGCACTTTAAGTTGGTAACCTTGAGAAATATTCAGTGTCGTTTATACTGTTAATTATACAATTAAGTGTATCTTGTCATATTTCTGTAAATATCTCAGTAAACATACACTGAGAGAAATTTATTGTTGTCTTGTGAAAATGTCTGTCTGATTTACAAAAATGTTTTAACAATATAGGTCTAGGGTATACAGTTTCCAAGGTATGACAAATTGTGAAAGTTTTGCAAAAAATATAATTTTGTGTTTGTGTGCATTATAATACATTACAGTATTTATGCAAAGACTATGAAAGTACTGTTATCACTGCTAAGAATACTTCTCATTGATAAACACTGCAATTTGTACAGTTTTACTAGTTTTTATTCTTCATAAAATATTTACTTTTGTTTGTATTATCCTTTTTAAGTTTATTTTTCAGAAAATGCTCTGGAATGCACGTTGATTGTAAGTTGTCAGAGGTGCAACATTCTACACCACTTAGGTGTTAATGAGATAAATTAATACATTAGGACACTACCAGGGGCAAAGTGGACACCAGCACTCCTTAGAGTATACTATACATGCACCAAGAATACGAAGTTTCAGACAGTTTTCTCGCAAAATCTAGGTTATATCTATCAAGGAATGACATGTTTGGCACCTTATTCGACTGCCAGGACTAAGCATAATTTACTGTAACCACCCCCGCTGACCCGCTCCCACCAACAAACCCATTATCAGACATCTAAAGTGTTTTGATAATAAAATTGTCTTATCAACTATGTGACTTTCGCTGCGGCGGTGATGCTGCGGTAGCGTTGTCGCCTCACAATAAGACGCTGTCTGATTTGATTCTCAACTAGAGCGTCTTCTGCGTAAAGACATGCGTGAATGGGTGTACCTTCATTAAAGGTTGTGCGTCAGGGCTGGCAACTCGGCATGTAAAAAAATCTATCTGCCAATCATTAGCGGACCGTAGTTCCGCTGTGGCGACCCCTAACAGGGAAAAGCTGAAAGAAAAGACAACATCAACTGCGTGACTTTCATGCTCCTGCTTTGGGTAGCATATCTCTCTCAGTCAGTTTAACAAAATCAAGTTTTTGTAAACTCCTCTCATAGTATAACCTCACCAGGCAAACTATAAAGTGGAGGGAGGACCCCCTCAGAAAATGGAATTAACAGAAATTGCAGTCTGCAGAAATGTATTGCATTGACACGTAACACAAACTTCTCCACTTTGAGGACAAGTTGGCAAGTAAAACATAACCAGTTTTACCTCAGAATTTACTACATCAACCTAAACAGTACAAATATGAAAAAAAAAAACTACACAAAATTACAGTAAAAATAATGTCCTACACTGCACGTTTGAAGATCATAAAGTCTACCATCCTTCAAGGTGAATAGCACATGTATCCCTTATACTTCTCAGCTGTAATTTACTATCCGCACATTCATAACATTACATTACCAGGTATATGATCTTTAACATATCCAATTAGAGGCCAACAGAAAGAGCAGCAAGGACCCTCATGACCACAAGTGGCATAAACTAAAGGCTATCAAATGTAAAACTTTAATGGGGAACAATATTTTAACACGTGGTCTTTTCTTCTCTGAATAAATTAATATTTATTTTAATAATGCAGAGAGCACTAAAGAAAGTGGGGTATATGTTTCCTTACCTCTTGTACAGCAGTTAAGTGTCCAGTGGAAGAGACATAGAAAGTAAGCAGCACAAACGACTCTCTTTCAAAAAAGTCTAACATAACTTTCTGGTTCTCTTCCTGCTCGATATATTTGGTCCATTTATCTGGTTTGAATTTAAATAACTGTAGTAGGCAATTGGCAAAATACTGTACCCTTTCGTTTTCTGGAAAACTTTCAGACTGTTCATCTCCTTCTTCCATTGTTCAATGTGTCCTTTACTCTATTCCTTTTTGGTTGATTTCATATGCAAAACACGTCGCAAAGGGGCAATATAGGCAGCTTGATAATGTGCAGTTACCTTTGACATTAGCTGGATCTTGGACATATATAAAACAAAATACTAACTTGTCATTGCAAGATATAGCACCGAAGAAATTAAAACAGCTTGTAGCCCCAAATAAACAAAATCTGTCGATCTGAAGTATTAGCAGCGGTAACTAGGGGTGCAAAATTGCAGTCTCAGTTTGTGTATAACAAAAATAATAACTGCCCGAAACCTTTAAAAATCACGTTAATTCTCTCGGACTGTCAGTTACAAAATACGTAGCGTCTCGTTTCCCAGGGAGCAGTCTAAGTAACTGTTTCCTATATAAAACGCCCAACCAGTAAGCAAGTGTCAATTCTTCCTGCTATCTGTAATAAAGGAAGACAAACTATTTTACCACCAATGGCTGGAATAAACCACTCCTTTGCCTTGGGATTGGCAATGGTTACCATGGAGTTTTCCCTCTGGCGTTTGGCGGGTCAGTCTCGGCCGGAACAAAAGTTACACAAATCTCTGTTAAATAATAACCATGATGATAACATGCATATTGTTAGACTGCTTGTAAAGTAATAGAAAATATGCGTTTTTTTCTGTAGCAACGTGCTTTCATTTAATATGAATTCAGCAGTGCCTTTCAACGCAGATATCAGAAACCCTAAAACAGTATGCTTCACAGCAGGAAAGGAACTATTTTCCCCTTTCCCGTTACTGGACGGATCTATTTTGTATAATCCACAGTTGCTTCAGATCTTGGGTACAGTGTTGTCTTGAAATTATATTACTTTTATTTAATTCTGGCATTGCATTTTATTTACAGTTGCTTAGTATGACTGCTACGTTAACTTCAAGCAACTGCATAATGGGACATTAAAAATAAATACAGGGTTTAAATTATTTCACTTGCTTCGACTTTGTGATTGCTCGTAATGCTAAAAAGTAACGATCGACTGCAGAACTTGTATCTTCTTTTTAGGGTGGAAGGAAGCTGCACCTGTGTTTATTTTAGAAAAGATCCCTTTAGTTTACCTCACATTTATCTGTTCATTACAAAACATTCACATTTCTGGCAAGTCATCGAGGACTGTCGCCTTACTACAACCTAATTTTCAATTATACAATGAAAAAGTGGGTACTGTCTCACCCCAATTTATAAGATCGCGCTAAAACAAGAAGCGGCGGTATGTACAAAATAATTCATTCGTCCTACTGTTCAGAAAAAAAAGTGTAAGCGTGTGCATGTATTTTATTTGTATGTCTGCGTGTGTGAGTGAATGCGTGTACGAAAGCGGAATGCATGTGTGTGCGCGAAAGCAGAAGAGACTGTGTATGTGTGTTTGAGAGAAACTGAACAGTGAGACCGATCGAGCCGTTATTTTACACTCCCTAAGCAGCGCTTTTGCTGTTTAGCGAGTGTAAAATAAAAATGAATGAAACCGAAAAAAGTGCGCGTGTGTATGTTTCTGTCTGTGTGTATTAGTGAATGAGTGCAACAAATCAGAAGAAAGTGTGTATGAGAGAGAGACACGCACACAGTGAAGGGTGAGAGTCATCCCTTGTTGCAGTAGCTGCATACCTATGGACAATACCCGTGAACATCTCAGCGCAAGAAATCTGTACAGCACCTCAAATAACGGAGGATGAACTACCAAAAATAAGGACAGATTTTAATACTACTCTTATAGTCTTAAAAAGTTGCTAGAACAACAGGGTTTACATTAGTATGCGTTACGACATGAAGTCTGAAACTTTAATGTCTGTCATTATTCAATGATCCCCAGTGGGCAATACAGTGAAGTATAACAAAGTAATTCGGGGATGTTAACAGTTGTTTTGTGGGATAACTGGTAGAATTAGCACTACATAACAAGATCAGTAAATGTTTTAGCTCTAGTCACAGGCTCAGCTGAAACAGTTAATTATTTCACAGTTTAGTTTGTTTTATAGTATTTATATTGACTATTAGTCAATATATTGGTAGGCAATGTTCTTAAGACAATTTGAAAGCGAGTTTACAACAATTTAACCTGCATTTTATGAGGAGGGCAAAGCTTTCCCATGCATCCAGGCAGGGAGCTGCACACCATGCATCCCAGAAGTTGCTGTTATATCTAAATCTGAGATTGAGGAGGGCAAAGCCTTCCCAAGCATCCATGCAGGGGGCTGCACACCATGAATCCCAGGAGTTGCTGTTATATCGAAATCTGAAAGTACAGAGATTTGGAGAAACATACAAAATCCAGCATGTTTTTATGTTTAAGCATCATTCTGTATGTTAGCCTTGACCAAATGGACTTGCAAGAACTCTTTCAACTACTTAATCACCGACTCCTGTGCAAGCCACACTTCTGCATGGTTGTAATAGGTGATTACTTATGTAACCAGAGGAATTTTGGGGAAGATTAATGCTTTTGGATAAAGGGGACTTCGTCTATTTCAGTGGTGCAACTGGGAACATAGCTAGAATGATATCCTAAAACATCTGAGGTCATATTTCACCTGGAACACTTGCCTCTCTATTTCTTTGAAGATAAACTATCAGCAAACCATGTTCTAGGTCCATCCTCTGTACATTGGTGGCAGAGATAAATAACATAAGTGAATCAATCTAATATTTTATTCCTGTTTTGTGAGTCCATGCAGTCTGTGATCCTGTGTCTCAGTAATGTGTAAGGACCCTTTTAGTTCTTTACTTTATAAGCAAATCAGTGCATCAATTTTCTAATCACATACAAGTCCATAATTGGTCTGTAGTTTTGTTTTCACCTCCTCATTCCCTCTTTTTGAATTAATAAAGCTTTATCAAGATTCTACCCTGTATGTCGACAATCTCTTTTGTTTTACTCAGTTTCAAATGTAGAAGATAACTCTGTATCTGTTCTTATGTGAATAGTATATTCTTTCGGAGTGGGTACAAGCAGATTGGGCAATGTCAAATGCCAGCTTCTCTGAAAGTAAATGCAACTGCAACAAGAGACTATGTACCATTGTTTACAATTTTGGGGGTTGACTCTGCTACTACTTTTTTTGCCTCATTGTTTATACTGTATTTTATTCATTTCACTTGTGTTTCTGGTGATTACTAAGTTCTTTTGTGAATGGTTTTCACCCAGGTTATGTCTGCAAATGGTCGTGATTGATTATTGTACTACGCAGGCTGACAAACAAAATAAATAAATGGATTTATTATGTTCTGTTAGATCCCATTCAGAGTATCGACATACCATAGTGTTGACTTGCACAATAGCAAGACCAGAATGTGAATCAGTGATGAGTGTACAGAATATTGAGACATGTAATACTGAATTCATCTCACAGCTGCTGCTGATGTGTGTATGTGTGCTTGCACACATCTTTTGTGAATGATTGTGAGTCCTTTGAAGGCATGTAGTTGCCAAAGCAGTAGACCTAATAAAGTTTTTATTTTTGCCAATAGCCACATTTTGTGGTTTTAAAATATTTTGAATATCTGGTATCATCTAATGTACAAAGACCACTATGAAAATGACTGTGAAAGGTATATTGAACTGTAATTCTAGCAGGTAAGTAAACCAAATAGGACACTTGGTGGTGGTAGGCAAAGGCAGGATAGTATAAACAGAATGCAGAGGTGGGCCTTACTTTGGGAAGGATTCATGGACTTGACATGCAATGTGTATTGTTAGTGGCCAGGGGTAAAAGCTTATAAAATGTCCACATGATTTTGTCATAAAGCTTCAGTGCTGGAGGACAGATATGTTACTCTCCACCAATCTGGCAGGTACCACAATGAACATATACAAGTGAGCAGCTTAATGTGAACAACTCTGTTTTGTTTCTGGGATTTGTATCACAGGAAATCATTTAATTCCAGCCAGAAATATAAATAAATAAATAAATAAGAAGCGCAGAGTGAAACCTGCTTCTAGCTATAAGTAGATTAGGCAAAGGAAATGATAGCTTAGTAAGCCATAGTAACAGCTAAATAAAAGTCCATCACTTCAGAAAAAGACATGCTGGCCAAGTGGTTTAATTTCCAGTGATCTAAAATGCAACATTTGATAGCCATTGTCTTTTTCTTCTCTTTTTACCAGAAAAAAAAATAATTAGACATACATATTAAAAATTCATCTTCATGTAGCACATTGGAAGGACAAACTATGTATCTTGCCAATTACGTTCAAGATTATGGACAAAAATACATCAATATTCTTCATGATTGTTTCTAGCACTTATGTTACCTTAGACCAGATAACCAACAGACTTAAAAGTCAGACTTCCTGTTATAATTAAATATTTTCCAATTTCAATAAAGAAAACACATCCATGACTCCACAAACATAGTCCCTACATACTGAGCATTATAGTATCATACTGACAGCAACACCTCATTCATTTTCTACCCTGACAGCTAAAAAGCAACTTGTCATCCATCCAAATTTTGATATTTTAACACCCAACATCTATTATTCAAAACTATGTTCCATTTTTAGCAATTTGGTCAAATGACCATATTATAGGTAAATAGTCATAATTTGATGTTTCACATGTCCATTTACCTGAATCAGAGAAGACTCTTGCATATGATACTATGGAGTGTGAGGCCCATAATTAATCATTTTTAAAACAGAATATTTCAGTAGTATTGGAAGGTAAACTGAATTAATTTGAATTACTTTCAATGACTCATTTCAGTTATACTCCTTACCATTATATGCTGACAATTTCCTCCTATAATCTCCAAAATCATGGGTCATGTCCACAACCAAATCATTTTAAATAATTATGAGTCTCAATAACTCCACTCTACTTTTTGGCTTTTGTGATACATCACATTAAAAAAAAAAGTTTTGAACCATGTTTTTTTGCTAAATCCACTTTAAATTGACCAATAGAACTTGTAGGTATTGCCAGAACATCATTCTGCCCTCTGTCCTCACCAACTCTATATGCTGAGAAGATTTGGAGGCATTTGCTGATGTAGGGTGGGCTAATGGTTAAGGTGCTTGCCTTACAAGTACAAGGTACAGAGTTTGAATCTCACAGAGGATAATTGGCTAGGCTTTAAATGGCTCGCAAGGGCAGTTAGCCTAGTATGAACCTATGTCCTACTGATCTTCTAAGCAATCGCTATGTTCCTTGATCTATTTTCAGCAGTAAAGTTGATGTGTGCTTACTCTTACTTATGAGGCATGTCAAATCCTGCTTGGAAGGGAGGAGGTAGTCCCCTTCTTCAAACAATGTTGACTAGACTATCCTTTTCTCTGTCTTACTCAGATACCTTGTTCTGTCTCTAAACATTTAATGTGGCTCTTTCCTAAACTGCATATAAACTTCTACTCACATACATCCCCTATAGGCCTTGGAACTTCTCTTCTTGTCCATAAGTATTATCAAATACCTGTAACACCCACGCTGAGGTGTATTTGGCAGGCTCAAATTTCTGCACTGTTTAGATGGCACTAGTTTATTCCTATCTCTTCTCAGAGGTCCAAAAGATCACATTTTAAAGCTTCCAGAGGTACTTAGCATTATCTGAGGGAGATGTAAAAAATTAACAACTTAAGCAGCATTGACATTTTGATAGACTGCAGTCAAGTAAAATGTGTAATTTACATCTTTATGCTTCTGTTTTTGATTTAATTACTCTATAATATCTGTTGTAGTCTTTATCAGGAAAGATAACTGAATACTTATATCATGACATTCATTCACTACCTTAGCAGATGGCATTATACATTAATTCAAGCTAGGCAATCATACCTTATTAAGAGGAAAAATTACATAACTATGATGATAACATATATATTGTTAGACTGCTTGCAAAGTAATAGTAAATGTGCAGGTTCTTCTGTAGTAACGCACTTACATATAGGTGCAGGGCTTGTAAACAGTGGTGGATTTAGGCCTTGGCGAAGGGAATTGTGCCTCCCCCTTTTTGTTAATCCACACAACCTGATACCAGGAAAAAAGTAAAAGCTTTTAGTTTTCTTTTGGTTGAAATCAGAAATATAAGAACGTACTACCAAAACAGTATACAGATGACACTGTTCCATGTTTACTGTTACATTTTTCACTTCATGATGTAAATCATATTTATTTATTTTTATTTTAAGTCACAGATGGAAACACAGTTGGTGGTATCAGGTGACCTGATCCTAATAGCCTCATTAATTCATCTAGATGTGTCCAAGGTCACCGGAACAATAGGGTGAGGGGAGGAGTGAGCGCCCTTCCACTTTTCCAGGTGCAAGGTGGCCAGGAGGCTTAACAATTTAAAAAAAAATTCTTCCATCTTGCAAGCAGCTTCTCCTTTAAGGAGGACCATGTGTGCATCACATGCATGCACTCCATTGTAGATGTAAACACATTCCGCACTTATGCATGGAATTTAAGCTAGCAGTTCCATTAAGAGGGAAGGTAAGTGCATATGTGCGTGTAGCCGTTTTGTTGAGAGAGAAAGTATATGTACGTGTGTGTGTGTGTGTGTGTGTGTGTGTGTGTGTGTGTGTGTGTGTGTATGTGTGTGTGTTAATTTAAACCGTTCATTTCTGTATGAGGTTGCGTGTGTGTGTGTATGTGTTTGTGTATGTTTGTGTGTTTATCTGTATATTTATGCATGTATGTATGGAATTTAAATTAGCCATTCTGTTTCTATGAGAGATAAAGTGTGTGTGTGTGTGTGTGTGTGTGTGTGTGTGTGTGTGTGTGTGTGTGTGTGTGTGTGGTGTGTGTGTGTGTGTGTGTGTGTGTGTGTGTGTGTGTGTATGTTTGTGTGTGTGTTATTGTGTGAGAGATAAGGTGTGTGTATGTGTGTGCTGCTGTGTAAGAACAGAGAGAAGGTAGATGTGTGTGTATGTGTGTGTAATTCAAACTAGTGGTCTGTTTGTATTTGTATGAGAGGCAAAGTGCATGTGTGTTGTGCAAGAGAGTAGGAGTGTATAGAATTTAAACTAGCCATTAGTTGCTGTATGAAAGAGAAGGTGTGTGTGTGTGTGTGTGTGTGTGTGTGTGTGTGTGTGTGTGTGTGTGTGTGTGTGTGTGTGTGTGTGTTTTTAATATATTTCTCAAATGTGCAGATTTAGCATCATAGTTTTTGTCTGTTTCTCATAAAATTTGTGGTTTTCTGGCAAATCAGCGAGGACTGAAGTCACTGAATAGTAACATATATGTGAGTTTCAGAATAATCATATACATTTGTTCACTTGAGATTCATGCTCATGATCAGAGCACTATTTTCATGTGAAAAACAATATCCATTTATGACTATTCCTTATTGTATTAGCATCTTACTAGACCACAAATTTAATATCCTCGCAGAATTACTAGTAACCAATTTACTGTAAATTTTCTGACAAGAAAAATACTTAACCTTCAGGAGATACTAGCTGACTGAGTATAGGTAATTTTTAAATACTATTTGAATCACACTCCATTGATAAATACAGTTTTCAAAATGGAATTTATACATTAATTAAAAAAAGGCTATTTTTTATGAAAGAGCCAGTAACTATTCCCATACATTAAATTATACCCCCCATCTTCCCATAATGTTCAAGATCTCTTTACATTTAGGCAAGGCAGTGTCCATTGTTACACTAACTTCCACTGACCAGTTAGCACTTTGGGCAACATTTCATTATTATACAACTCACTGCCATGACAAGAGACATTTCTTACTTGTGTATTATGGACATTTGTCATTTGTGCTTTAGTTTGTGGGATTGTCAACTGATATAAAATGCTCTTTCAGTGGTTGTAAAGAAAGTAGGGTGGCACAGTGGTGCAGCAGTTAATGTTATCACCTCACAGCAAGAGGTTCTCTGGTTTGATTCTCGGCTGGGGTGCCTTCTGTGCAGAGCCTGCATGTCCTCCCTGTATTTGCTTGGGTTTCCTATGGGTGCTCCGGTTTCCTCCCACATTCCCAAGAGATGCTGCAGGTGGATTGGACATTCTGAATTGGCCCTAGGTGTGAGTGTGTGTGTGTGTGTTTGCCTTCTGAGAAAGGTTGGACACTGGGCTGGTAACTCGACACCATAAAACTCTAATGCCACTCATTCCCTGGACCACTGATGTGCTGTGGTGACATCTAATGAGAGCAGCTGAAAGGAGAAGAAGACTTCATAACCTTCAGAAAATACACGCTAACACAAATCTTGTTTTTCTAGCAAATTTCTAAGTTAAAAAGAGCAATATTTAAACTCTATCCCTATTTTGGGCCATTATTTCAGGCTTTGTCCAGATTTTTTGCACTAAGAGGGTAAGAGGCATGCATACCTCTCAACTGTTCAGAATTTTGCAAAGTTTCCTGATTTTTGCCTCATATTTTTTGCCTATTCTGCAATATTTGTGGCTTTCTGGCAAATCACTAAGGATTGAAATAACTAAATAATATCATGCATTTGAGTTTCAGACTTCATTTCCTTCAGAAAATACATGCTAAGACCAATGCTGTTATTCTAGCAACGTTCTAAGTATATGAGAGCAATATTTAAAATCTGTCCCTATTTTTGGGCCTCTAACCCTCATTATTTTAGGCTTTGTCCAGATTTTTTATGCTAAGAGGTTGAGAGGTATGAAGGTGTGGTATGTAATGCCCTAGTTAGGGGGGAGGGCAGGTTAGTCAATTAACTTGATCAGGCTTGATCCTGTAACTTGATTACAGGAAACAAGAGTCTGAATCCTCTATGCCAACTATCAGACTGCTGAAGAAACTGTGAGCTTCGGTGGAGACAAGAGCCTAAATCCTCTACACCAACTACCAGACTGCTGACAGAATTGTGAGTTTGAGTTTGAGTACATTTTCAGGGAGTTATGAATGTCAGCTCATTTTCAAGGGATTATGATTTTTTAGTTTATTTTCATGGAATTGTGAGCTTCAAGGGAAGAAAGTTTACTGTTGCTCATGCTAAGTCTGTTTTCAATGTGCAACTAACTGTTTTGTTTATCAAATGGCAGCCACTGTTTGTGTTGTAGAATTTAAAAGCAGTGTTAGTAGCATAATTGCCTTTGGTGCAGAAGGCTGTGGATTCTACTCCCACACCACGTAGGTGGAGTGCTAATATTGCAGTGCCCATTTGGTTGCTGATTATTTGGTGCATTTTATAGGGGGATAGAGGTTCTACACTCCTGAGTATGTCCTCCTTTGTATGAGATGCCTAGTAACTATTAACTTGTTGTTGGTTGTCAGTCATTCCTATTGCAATATTACCAGCTTGCCGATTTTTTAATGTAATATAGATAATTCTTCAAGGGCAGCATGTACTGAATTTACAGATGAAACATTGAAATGTAAAGCTGTTTGCCAGTAGTAATCTTTTTATTAGTTCCAGATCTCTTTAGTGTGGAGTTATTCAGACGACGTTTACTTCTACAGAGATTGTGCTTATTGAATAATATTGGTGGATTGTAATGACAAAAGCCTGAGTGGCCTTTTAAGGTTGAACTTTTCTGAAATTGGGAGTTTTGTCATTATTAGTGCATACATTTTTTTCATTGCTTATTAAAAAATGTTTAAAACTACAAATTTAAAACACGTTTTAACAAGTGGTTCTGTATTATACAAGGAATATAATTTAATACAATCAGGAAGGTGAATCAAAGAATGCATGCATGTATGCATGACCCTCAAAATGTGTGCAAGGAGTCTATGGTTTGAAAACAGCCTAAAGCTAAACTTAATCCTCCACCAGCCAGATGCATTTTCTATGAATGTGGATTTTCATGCCGTTTCCATGAATGTGAGTTTCAAGGGCAGAGAAGTTTACTGCTCATGCAAAGTCGGTTTTCACTGAGAGACTGTATTGTTCGTTTAACAAATGGCTGTCAATGTTTGTTATACTTTATTTCAATATCTGTAATAATTGTAAAAGTAAATAAGAAAACAGTATGCACACTGACAGGTTTGAGCAAGTGTTTATGGTAACTGGGTGGAAGTAGCCAAGTAATGGAACACTGGAATGGGTGGGGAAGAGGCTGCTACTGGGGGGAGGGTAGGAGGTTGCTGCAGGATGGGCTGCTGTGGGGATATTCAATCGATTACCTTGCCTAGGGCCCCATTTGACCCATGATCCTAGCTGTGGTATTTTGCAGTGTTGTATGAACCATCTGAAGTTGGAATGAAACAACAAAATGTCAGTTGTAAAAATAATAAGCGCTTTTGTCCCATGTTTGTTAGTAAAGGAACAAAAGCACTTATTATTTTACAACTGACACTACATTGTTTCTTTCCAGCTTCTGATATTTCATGGTTTCCACTGTTATTTACTGCTAATTAATAACGGTTATATTGTTGAACATGCCATTGCAGTTCTATGGACTGAGGACCTCAATTGAAGTGGCAGCAGCCTGCCCAGGTACATTCTGGGCAGTCATTTATGAAGTAATAACAGTACAAATAATAATGACAACAACAATAATGGTGGTGATAAAATAAGACTTAATGCAAGCAAGAAAACGGAATAACCTTGACTCTGCTGCTCGTGTGTTTTTAGAAGTTAATACAGTTTCTTCCTTGCCTTAAGTCTTCCTTTTTTTCTCATTTTTTTCATTAATGCATTTGCCCCAGCTTTGTTAGATTTTTAAAGTCATACAAAAAAACATTAATTTATTTAAAAGAACAATAAAACACGCTGTGTGATTCTTATTCTACTTATAAACGTTATTAAAGCTTCTTGCCTGACTTTAAGCCTTCAGTAAGGTTTATTATTATTTTCAAGTTGTTTTGTTGCACTGTTTTATTTAATTGAACAAATGAAAAAAAAAATGCAGCAGGCAGAGCTTGAAAGTGGTAAACAGCTTTTGTTTAAACTTCAAAACCTCATAGCTCAAGGGATATATCCAAAAACGTAATGGGTCGGGTAAAAGGTCAAAGGACTAGAATTAGGGAAAGATTTTAAGTAAAACAGTGTTCTTATATGCTTAGTTGCTAGAATAACAGGTTTTGCATTAGCATGGGTTTTCTGAAGGATATGAAGTCTGTCATTATTTAAGTTTTTCAATCCTTATAAAATTGTCAGAAAACAAAAAAAAAAATCTTATGAGGAACAGACCAAACGTATGACACAAAATCAGGAACAAACATATGCTCTGATCTCTCATCCTCTTTGGCAAAAATTAGGAAGAAAGAGTGTGAAAGGCTCAAAATCTTGAGCAAATTTTAAGCTTTACTCTTCTCACCAAAGCAATGGATGAAGGTAAAACAGTTCATGCCACATTACGTTGATGTGGCCAAGCCTTTTAACACAATCCCATACTCGGGTATAATAGAAAAGCTGAATAAACTGGGAATAAACTCTTGCATCAGTAGATGGAATGCCAACTGGCTCACAGGATGCACCTCTAGAAAGAGACAATCACCAATGGAGTCCTCCAGGGTTCGGTGCTTAAACTTTTCCTGTTTGACACCTATTTCTTGGAAATAAAAGCAAATACCAAAGGGCTTTGGCTTACCAAGTTTGAGGTGACTGCACGCTAGGAGGAGTTAATGAATCCCCAAATGACTTAACCATCATGCAGGAAGGTTTGCCCCAAACAGTTACTAGTGCCAGAATCATGAATTGAAAATACATTATCACATCCTTTGGGAAGTTATCTACCTCAGGGAACTACAAATTGACAATACCCTCCTGAGACTTGACCCAGTTGTTTGGCATTTGGGAACTATCTTTTGACCAACATGTGCCCTGTGTCATAAGATAGTCTTTCTATATTGCACAGCTGATGAACAAATTGATTGCTACTAGATCTCGAGATGTTATTGTCCTTTAAGAAACCCTCATTAGGTCAATCATTTTGTATAATGCCCACTTTGGGATGTATCTGTCTAGACACATGCAACAACTGGAATCCCACAGAGATGCTTTACTTAAAAGATACAATTTCTAAACAATAGGTCTTGCATGGACCACGTCAAAGCCTTATCACTATACTTGGTACCCAACAGAGTGCTTAGAGGTGACCTGTGACTGGCATACAAGGCATCTTCCAACCCAATACTGATGGACCTACTGAACATCAGCAAGTCAAATGGCATCAGAAATACTCAGTCCAGGTATCTAAACAGAATGGTGTGGAGTGACGGATATATATCAAAGAGAATGCCACTGTTTCAGAACAGACTCTCCATTGAAGTAAAAGAAAGTTCATCCCTGTCCATATTCAAATGCAACTTGGATCTAATGATGGGTAACTGAAAATGCACCCCAGGGTTGCCCCTTGTGCCATTATTGGATAGAGTCAGTTCCTAAATGCTGCATCCCTTACATGGGTTCCTCAAATTACCTATGGTGTGATCACAGTTATTCTCACTGTGGCTAATATGCAATTATCAGCCATAGGATGGGTAAGACCAATCAGGAAATGTTAATTCAAGCATCAAAATGGAAATTGTCTAAGCTGATAATGTCCTTCAAGAGAACCTATGTTGAGGTAGTAAATAGTTTTAAAAAAATACCTATTTTAGATCTGCCCCCCAGCCTTACAACAGCTTCTGGCACCTCTGAATATATCTCCCATCATGACTGAAAAGATGCTTTGGGAGGAGATGATGAGACAGTGAGAACAAAAGGATTTGAGACTTGAAAGAGAAAATTTAAAAAAAACTTAAATTTGAAGGGATTTTTGTATGTAGTACATAACATGATTTCCATCTCTGTTCCAACCAATCTGTTGATCCCAACCAGTGTTGAGACATTAAGGTAAGGAGTTTCAAAACAGGCCTTGTTGTAGCACTCTTCTGTCCACTGAAAGTTACCTAAAGTTACAGTCACTGCTGATATTCAGAGTTGCAGGAATATAATGTGACTGGAACTAACACATTACATTAGAAAGTTTTAAACTAAAATAATTGTTTTCTGCTGGGGGAAAAGTGTACCACCAAATGAGTCACAGTCTCAATTCTCTGATTAATTGTTCATCACTTACTTGGAGGTTTCTCCTTCTAAAACACCCTCTGTAGATAAGATCTGCTTCCTTTCCTAATCCCATTGCATGGTGTAGGGAGTAGTTGGATTCTACTCCTTCAGTGAATTCTGTTAAACTGTGCAGTTATATAAATAAATGTGTGAAGTTACACTGGACCTGGGAGGCTGATCACGATTTTTTTTAAATAAACGGGATGGTTTGCATCGTAAAGTAAATGAACTGATCATTCATTTAAAAGGTTTATAGTGTTGGATTATTTAAGGACATTTGAACCTTTTGTTATAGCCCTGCAAGAGACAAATTTAGGGGAACAAGAGCATGCTGCACTGTTAAGGGATTACTGATCCTGGGGAGTAGCTTGTACCTTTTGTGCTGCAAGGTACATCATGTGTCTATCGGAAACATGGCTCAAACCTAGCACTAAGGATGAAGAAATCATCCAACCTGGGTATAATATCCTTAGGGCTGATCGAATAACTAGAAAGGGTGGAGGAATAGCTGTCATGTTCAAGAACTCCTTGAACATCACAATGAATCCACTCCAACCTCCAAAAATCCCTAACCTAGAACTGATTGCCCTCAAAGTATGCCTAAACAACCAAAAATGTATTAATCTCATAGTAATTTATATACCACCAGGCAAAAATGTTGAAAACCTAGAACAATCTCTTAGTTGGTTTGCTACCAACTATCCCCAAGAAACCATAATACTAGGGGACATTAATATTGATTGGTCCCTCTACTCCGAGCACTCAAATCCTCTCCCCATCAACTTACATGGCTTCTCCCAAAATATTCTATCTCCCACTAGAATTGGAAATGCTCAACAAAAAGAGAGCATCATTGACTGGATTCTTACTAATAAGGATCCAAATAACTATACTGCAGGGACCCTTCCCAACGACCTTAGTGACCACCTTATTACCTTTATTATAAAACACAAATGTCCGACTACAAACCATCCTCTAACCAGACTAGTTAGGAACAGTAAGAATTTTGTCCCAGACCGATTTCTTGCAGACCTCAAAGCATGTAATTGGACCATCCTAAAAACTCTACCCTTAGATGAGAGTGTGTCATACTTTAATGACACTTTCCTCAAGATACTCGACTCTCACGCTCCTAAGCGACTTACTAGAACTAAGGAACGTATCGCACCTTGGCTAACAAAAGATACTAAAACCAAAATTAAACTCCGAGACCAGGCCTGGAACAAATGGAGAACTACTAAAACCCCCCTAGATCGCATCAAGTTTCTACAGCTTAGAAACTCAACCAAAGCAGCCGTTATGTCTGATAAAAAACAATATTTCTGTCACCTCCAAGACAAACACCAGCATAATCCTAAAAAATTCTGGGCTGGATTCAATCACCTCCTTCATCCAGGTAAATCTACCACCCCCACCCCTGAGAAACTCATGGGCAAAGATCCAGGTGAAATAGCCAACACTTTTAATTCTTTTTTTACCGAGACCATCCAGTCCCTCGCCAGTAAGCTTACTACTTCTCCCTCGGCTGTAACCTTAACTAAAGACCCAACTCAACCCTCCTTTAACCTACAACCAACATCTACCTCCTATATTCGAACCCTCTTGAAAAAACTCAAACCAACCACCTTAGCGGCTGACTTACTCCCAGCAAATTACTTACAAATAGCATCTGATGCCATAGCCTACCCTGTTTCAATCTTGATCAACCAGACCATCTCTGAAGTTTCTATTCCCTCAATCTGGAAAATCTCTTATATCATCCCTCTCCATAAAGGAGGGTCCTCCACTGGCAACTCATTACCCATCTTACTCGAAACAACCTCCTGTCTAACACCCAGCACGGCTTTCGCCCCCATCATAGCACAACCACTGCTCTCCTCTCCTTTGTTGACTCAGTCAACCACAACCGCAATAAAAAATTAATATCCTCTGCGCTCTTTCTCGACCTTTCGAAAGCCTTTGACATGGTCAATCACCAACAGTTGCTCCACACACTGGAAACCTTTCACCTCAGCAAATCAACCATAAGTTGGTTTAACGCCTACCTCTCTTGTAGAAAACAGGCGGTTCAGTGGCAAAACAGGCTATCAGACCTACTCTCCACTAACATCGGTGTTCCCCAAGGATCTATTCTTGGTCCCCTTCTTTTTTCCATATTTATAAATGGTCTACACTCTATCATTCCCAAAGCCACCTGCATTCAATATGCAGACGACTCCACCCTGATCTGCTCTGACGTCTCTCTCGCCAAACTCCAAGTCACAACCCAAAACTGCTTTTCCTTAGTTGAAAAATGGTTCTCAGAACTAAAACTTTTACTCAACCCAACCAAAACCAAATTACTTCTATTTTTCCCCACTCCAATTACCTCCCAAGGCAAAGAACCTCCTAATACCAACAACCCAACCTTTCATGTCTCCTCCAACAATGGGACCATAATCAAACCTGTCTCCCACACCAAACTACTAGGGGTGACCATAGACCAAAAGCTTAAATTTGATACGCATGTCAGCCTGACCATTAAGTTGGTAAACAAGAAACTCGGGTCCATGTATAGAATAAAGAACTTCTTAACCCCGCACACCAAACTAACTATCGCCCATACCCACCTCCTCTCCACACTCCTTTATGCCTCCCCAATATTCTCCTTCCTTAACAAGAGAGAGCTCAATAAACTATCTACAACCTATAACCATATAGCCAGATTCATAACAGGAATGCCCTATCGCACCCATCACTGCCAAAATCTAAGGACACTGGAATGGTTAGAACTGCCCAACATTCTCAAACTCAACCAACTCACTGAGGCATTTAAAACAATCAACCATCCAGACAAAACCCCCTCACTGAACAAAATACTTACCCCCTACTCCAACCTCACATCCCTCAGGTCATCCAAAAGTCTACAAGTACAGACCATTAAATCTAACAACTTGGGAGGTGAGGCACTCTATGCCAATTCCATTGGCAAATCCTGAAATGCCCTCCCAAACAACCTAAGACACATGACCTCTCTTCACCAATTCAAAAAACACCTCAAAGATCTCCTAAAGTCCCAATGGCTATGCCCTTGCTCTAATCCAGACTAATAGCAAACGTCCCAGGCCCACCGAAGCCTCTACCCAACCCAAAACCTTAAAGGTCCACAATGTAGCCATGTTAGGCCATCTACATAAGTCTGTACCTCTTTTAAACAATATGTATAACCTACTTGCTTGCTTTATTTGCCTATGAATGTATTAATAATTACTTGATCTGCTGATGTTCTGTCTATCTACCTCTGTTCTTTGGAGCTTTTCTCCCCGGGTCTCTACTGAAAATGGACATGTATCCAGCTAGACTAGCCCGGTCAACAAATGTAAAATAAAATAAAATAAATAAATAAAGGTACAGAGGGAGTGATGTCACTAATTTGCAACCAGTGCTCTGTGGCATTAGAACATATCACAGTGGATGTACAAGGGTGTTCTGCTGGAAAGGATGACTATAGTGGTGCAATGTACAATATAGTATATAAAGTGAAAGTCTACATTTACCCGCTCCCTTGAAGTCTACTTAAAGGATTTAGAGAAACAATGAGGAAAAAGCTTAGCGGTGTGTATGAAAGAAGGACTTTCTTTCTATTTTATTTATTTATCCTTTGTTGACTGAAGATGGTATTTGCACTACTTGCGTAAATTTGGTCAGGGCATCAGGAACTTCCCATGTTCTTTCTGAAAGGTGCCATGGGATATTTTATATCCACCTGAGCCACCACCATCTTAAGCAGGTAGGACCTTGGTTTAATACCTCATTCAAAGGGTGATGCACTCAGGAGTGCAGCACCTCTCTTAAGCTGCACTGCATGTCAGTTATTGATCTACCTGGTATAGGAATAAAATAGTCTTCTGCACCAAAGGCTCCCTGCTGTGCCACTTACATTGCTGCTATGTTGCTATGAATGTATCCAAGATCTGAAGTGGACTTCGGACATGTAATGTATCACATATGGGATGATATGAGGGTACTTATGGTAAGATGGTGGGACTGCTATTTTTGAGCAGATAAGAAAACTAGAGGTGATGGAGACAAAGTGCCTGAAGCAAATGGTTGAATGCACACTGTGGGACATATGATGAAATGAGGGCATTAGAGCAGAAACCAAAGTAGTGCCAGTTGCAGAGAAGGTAAAAGAGAACAGATTATGGTGATTCAGGCACATGTACAGGAAACCAGAAGACAATCTGGTAAAGAAGGTTTGGGACTGACAAAAAGAAGCTAGGAGAAGAGGGGATGAAAGCATCCAGCAAATAGATGGCTGTACTGTGTAACAGATGACCTGTGACAGGCATGATTGTTGAAGAAGATAGGAAAATGGCACTGAATTGAGAGAGATGGCAAGAGTTTACACAACACCCCAATCACACGTAGAAAATGGGAAAGAAGGGGAGGTTGATGATGATGACAATGGTATGGTATGGTGTGATGTGGTATAAAAAAAATATTTCTTTGTTTGCTGACAATTTATCTGATAAGTTCATATGATTTATTTAAGTTTTTCAATCAAGTTTTTGGATCAGTTTGATATGTTCTCAGTCTGCAAGTTGAATACAATGAAGACAAAAGCAATAACAGTGAATTTTAGCATCAGATTCTCAAGAAGAGGTAAGATTATGCATGTGCCTTATGTCACATTGCATGTAACTGAACCAGGTATTTGCTTTTTGGGATTTACTTGCTGTGTTATTAATTAGTTCAACTTCATTGTTTTCATAGAAATCAGTATTTACTTTTAAAACCTACTAACATTTAATATGGTACTTGCTGTGATGATGTCAACTTCAGTGGGACTTGTTGCTAGGTTATCATAATGTATATATGGGCTATACCATTGAAGGGGACTGTGACTTGGCATGGGCAATCAAGTATCTCCTCTAGGAATGCTTTGAAATAGCTGGTACTGCCGGTGAATATGCTGTGTGCTGGGCAGGAATTACCTGCCTCTACTACCACAGCCACATCACAATTACATGCATCTCAGGTTACATTCCTGTCTAACATACTTGTTGTCAGAGCAGTTTAATATTTCCACAGCCCTCACCCTTCTATTTACCACCACACACACCCACCTCACTGGTCTGCTTTCCAGACTGTGCTCCCTTCTTCAAATTCCTGGATCTGCCACTGTGTAAGGTCTATTAACTGTCACTTGTTAATGTAGAAGCCTGACTAAATTTTCATGTTTAATTGACTCAGCCTTCTGAGCCTTACAGCAACAGGAAAAGTGTGTTGTTAATTAATTGTTAACTTCTTCACATAACATCAAAGCAAGCCCACGTTTTGGGCCAATATCGTACCTCTTAACAGCTATGATTTTTTATCATCATACAAATGTACTGATGTTGCTGGTATTTATGTATGAACACATGCATTATTAAATCAGTAGTCTTGTTGTATCAATTACATAATATGGTATAAAACAAGATAATTCTTCCCTTCTGACTTGTTCTAAGCCTTAGTAAGGACTGTTGATGGTCACAGGTGGAGAGGACGGATCAAAGTGGTTGACAGTTATTCAGTATGGGCCCAGGTAAGCACTTGTAGTCAAGAGCTCTTGCAGCAAACTGTAAGCCATAGTTTGATAACCAACATCCTTGACACTAATGGCAATATTATCTTGTATGAATGCTATATTCGTGTGGCAGATATTTCAGAAAGCCATTTATTTGCTTATTATTGATCATAATTGCCCATGATGATGTTAATGACTACACTGCCTGACTAAAGAAGGACATTTTCAGCAGAAGCCCAAAGCGTAAAGATCTTCCAGTAGAAACAGTGCTTACTACAAGTAAATTAAAAATTAAAAGGTTTAAATAGAATATGCAATAGACAGCTATGTGTATAGAAAGTGTGAGAAAGTAAGGGAACTCATTTTTTTCTTAATAGTCAACCCACGTTACATTCCCACTAACAATACACACACAGACACAAACAAGCACTCCCCCTTTATAGGCTTACTTCATTTTATTGTAATTCTGACTTGGTTTTTAAACATACTATAAGAATTTATTTGAAAATACCTACTTTGGTCCTGCATCTGTGTATGTCCAAAATGAGCCATGGTTCTAGTTGGACTCAGACTAACCCAGGCAAGGAAAACTAAATTAATATATGCATAATGGACTGAGTGGTAGGGAATGAGTTCCAAGTAATAAAATGAATGCTCATTAAGTTATGGTTTAATAAAGATATTTCTTGTTTAAAAAAGGCAGGAATTAAGTAATTTATGTAATGTCGCTTAGGTTATATGATATTTAGCAGTTTATGTGAAATATAATGTTTACGTTAATATAGTTTGATTACTTTTATATGAATGTAAATTTGCCTGTGTCACAAGTGATTATTCAATAAAGGTGTTTGAAAAAAAATTCTGATAAGAATTCCTTCATTTTTTTTTTTTTGAAATTGCTGACTGACAAGTACAGGCCTACAAAAATCTCCATATTATCAGTCATGCAGAATAAAATGAAGCAAACAGACTCATCTTGTTATTATTATTACTTTTGTGTTTGGACAGTGTGCAACAACATCCTGGTCTTCTTGAATAAAGGCTCTACCACCTTAGTAGCTAAAAGGTACCATTCATGGCAACAAATCAGTCATTTTGTACTAAAAGCTAACTAGGTAGTATCCGTCACTGATCTCTAGCTGTATACTGAACATCAGTGTATATATCCAACATATGATATGCTGAACATCAGTGCATATATCCAACATATGAGTCCATGTCAATTTCAAATAAATGTGTACTTTGAGTATATATGACATGTATGCTTACATTTTCTCCTTTGCAGTCTATCAAGACAGTAAATGTAAAATTGCACTGGCTTAATGAACTATTCATAATTGTTATATATTTGAAACTTACATCCAAGCAATTTAAGTCAACAGTGGTACTAAAGCATTTTTGAAGTTTACTGTCCAATATCTTCATCAGGAATGGAAGAGAGATGGCAATTCTTAAGAGAGAGTTTGGAATCTGCAATTATTACAGGCAATGATAATAATGAGTGTTTAATTTCGCTTGCTGTCCAGACAAAGTTTCTAGAAATGTCTACTTAGTTACTGCTGTATATCTATTTCCACCTCTGGAAAGGATGATCGGCTGTATATCATCTGAAAGGGAAAAAAATTATCATTAGCAATTGTCACTTGTTTCACATGCATTCAAAAGAGACGATGAAGCAGTGTCTAGGTACAAGATATTTATTGTACATAAACATTGTCAGGAACTGTAATTGGAAAATATATTCAGGTTAACTGATTCACTCATTACGTCAAACACACTCACATGTGCATCTCCATTCATGCCTGCATTCACCCTGGCTGACTGTTCAAAATGGCTGACTGTACAAAATGGCACTGTTCTTGCATGTGCTCAGTACTTATATGCATGTGCTATATAGCTACAGCGACTCAATAGGAACATTACACATAATGATCGACATCCTCCCTCTTTAATTTGTTTAACATGCAATAGGAGAACAAGACAATGTATATGCTGGATAACCTTTCAATATTAATAACAAATCAAACTCAAGTCCAAGTCGCTGTGTATTTTGGATTGGGCTTGGAAATCCTACCCGATCTGGTTATATAAAAGCTGTGACTGGGATTAGCAACAGGGACAGTCTCTGGGGAACTCTTCTCAATAGAAACTTCAGGGATAATATCAGGAATATTTGAGGAAAATACACTGTCCTGCAAAATGGGAACAAGTGTAAGGTTGCTCTGAGAACTAGTGTCTTTGGCACAGGCTATCTGCTACGTCACTGGTTAAGAAACTGGAAATATCTGTCTTTGGTTTCTTCTGAATTCCATTCCCTCAGATTGAACAATATAGGTTCTCAGTTCCTCAAAGACATTTTTGAAAATACCCACTCAGTTGTGACCTTTGGTTATTTGCATCTTTACAGTTTCTCCTTGTGTTAGTGGTCTAAGAGGTCTGGTAGATTTATCGCAGTACAACTTTTGTGACTGACGTTTCTTCAAAAGTTGGGTTTTGATTACTTTGTTGTTCTTTGCATTTGGAATCAATATTTGTTTACTGATCCATAAGGTTGTTCTCATCTGTCTAGACATTAATCTCTGAGCCTGAGCAGGTGAACCAAGTAAGTTATTTCAGGGAATGTTTCTGAGATTAAGAAGGTTAAGGAAAACGTTGGTACCATCTTTCTTAGATTTCTCTAACAAACATTTTGCACTTTGGTCTGCATGCTCAGCTAATCCATTGGACTGTGGATACTCAGGACTACTAGTAACATGGACAAAGTCCCAAGCCTCTGCAAATTTATTGAACTGATGACTGGTAAATTGCATACCATTGTTAGATACAACTTTGTGCGGACTACCATGCACAGAAAAATGTGACTTCAATTTTGTAATAGTGCTGGACATTAGATTAAGAAGAAGGTCAATTTGAAACCAATTTGAGTAAGAGTGTACTAACACTAAGTAATGTTGACTATTCCATTCGAAAATATCAGTAGCAGCCATCGACCATGGTAGTTCAGGAATCTGGTTTAGCTGAAGTGGCTTCTTTTGTTGGTGCAGTTTAGTACTATTGCAAATAGAATATGTTAGACTTTCCTTCTCTATATCTTTTGACATAGAAGGCCAAAATACTATGTCTCTTGCCCTTCTTTTGGTAAAATCAGTACCCAGGTGTCCACAATGTAAGATCTTGATATATTCCTATTGTTCATAGGTATGTACTAGGCTATCAGCCCTAGGGCCTATATAAGCCGAGCCAAAAGAGGTTCCCTGGCTTTTGCACACAAGAAAATTATTTTACTGTGCTCTTGTCGAGCAGTGCCACAGTAGTGATCCCCAGGGTGAATTTCCTGTTTCCCATCCAATTGTCAAGATTTCTCTTAAAGAGGGCTAATGAGGAGCTCTCCTTGACATGAATGGGTAGCCTGTTCCACAGTCCCAGTCTCTGAGACAGGAATCTATCCCTCCAGCATGTTCTGTTTATTGTGGTGACAATGTTTAGGTCCCTGGAGCATGTGGCTCAGATATTGGTATTTCTTTAAGTGTAGCATGTCCATCAGATCAGGGTTAGACATGGCTTTGTATGTTAGGCATAGATTGCCTCTGAATAGGCGATATGCGATGGAGTAGAGCTGGAGATTTTTGAGACGGTCTGCATATGGCATCTGTTTGAGGCCAGTAATCCTCCTAGTGAGGTATTTCTGTGGCCTTTCTAGTTGTTGCAGATGTCTTACGAGGTATATGCCAAACGGGGCATTGTACTCTATAATGGGTCTGATGTGGGGTGAGTAGAGAGGAATGATGACCTCTCTTTTTCTGAAAGAGAACCCCTTTGTGATGAGGTATGCCATGTAGAAAGATTTCCTGACTACTGTGGTGATGTGATCATCAAAGGAGAGACTACTGTCCACCTGTGTCCCAGGGTCTCTTATCACACTTTCGGTGTTTAGTAGGCTACCGCCTATGTAGTAGTTCATGGGTGTGGTGTTTTTCTCAAAGGGCTTGGCAATGCACTTCTTGGCATTGAGCTTTAGGCCATGACGACACCAAGCATCAGTCTCAGTGAGGTCTCTTTGTAGAATGTCCACATCCTTAAGTGAATCTATTATGGCTCCTAGTTTGCAGTCGTCTGTGGATTTCATTAGCCAGAGACCAGCTGTATTAGCCTGGACTTCAGAGAAGTAGATACCAAACAGGAATGGACCTAGGACCAAACCCTGTGGTACTCCGCTTGTCACTGGTCTGAAGTCGGATTTGGAGTGGGCTACTTTCACTGTGTGAGTTCTGTCAGTGAGCCAGTTGGGCACCCATCTTGTGACATATGGATTTATGCCTAGTCCAGTGAGTTTATTTCTAATACTAGAGTGGGGGATGGTGTCAAAAGCCTTGGCGAGGTCAAGATAATCTGCAGCTCTGGTGACTGCTTTGAAGAAGTCAATCAGGTTTAGGAGGCATAATCTACCTTTTACAAACCCAAACTGAGTGGGGTCCAGAGTTTGGAGGTTACCTATGTCTTTGTTTATAAGCTCCAGGATGATGCATTCCATGGCCTTGCAGACCAAGCTCATCAGGTTAATGGGACGGTAGTTCCCGGGGTCAGTGGTGGCACCCCCTTTGGGGAGTGGGACAACCATCGCTGTGTGGCATTCTGTACCCACAAAGCCTGAAGTGAGGCTATGGTTGAATATGGTACTTAGGTGGGGTGCCAATTCATGCTGTAGTTCGTGCAGAACGCAGCCTGGGATGTTGTCTGGTCCCATGGATGCTGTGTTCTTGGCTTTGGAGAGTGCGGTCTTCACCTGTGCATCTGTGATTACAGGGGCTTTGTATTCTTCCAGTATGGAGATGGGCCCTTTGGGGGGTGAGGGGGGTAAAGTTTGCACTGAACCTGTCTGTCAGGATGTTGGCAATATCAGTTGGTTCAGTAAATGTAGTGTCATTGTGCTGTAGTTCCGAGCAGATCTGAGTGTTGCCATTGAGATTCTTGACATAGCTGTAGAAAGCTTTTTGGTTGTCTTTAAAATCCATGGTGATTTTATTTTCATAACTAGCTTTGGAGGATTTTATGAGGGATCTCAGCTTCTTGCTGAGGCTGACAAGGGAGTTCCTGCAATCATGTGATTTTACTCTTTTTTTGCAAAAGTTTCTTTCTTCTGTTGTAGAGTTTGTTTATGGCAGGGGACCACCAGATTGGCTTCCTTTTTTAGAGGATTGGCATCTTGGTTCTGTTGGAGATGGCATGGTCCATGCACTCATGTATGCGCTTGTACAGTGTTTTTGTATATGATTCAGCAGTCTTGTCTCTATTTTCCATCTCTGTGGGTGATGTGACGTTGGCCACTTCTGACTTAAGAAGCATGATGTTGGCTTTGGAGAATTTTTTTACGGTGGTTTCCTTAATGGGGGGATGGGGGTGGGATATGGATGTCTAGGGTGATTAGCTTGTGGTCAGACCTGACAAGAGAGGAGTTGACCTCTGGCGTGGAGCATCTGTTACCCATATTGGTAATGACCAGATCCAGGATGTTGCTACCCCTGGTAGGGGTATGGACAAGCTGATCCAGGGCATTGGAATTGATGAATTCCAGAAAACATTGGGCAGATGAGTTAGTACATGAGTAGTTTTCCCAGTTGATGGTGGGGTAGTTGAACTCTCCCAATATTAGGGTATTGGAGTATACCTTAATATTATCCAGTATATCGAGAAACATGGAGTGGGTGTCCTGGGGCATGGTGGGGGATCTGTAACAAGCTACAACCTGAATTGTAGTCTTGCCCAGTGTTAATTGTACTTGGATAATTTTGGATGCATTATGTTGAGCAACTAGCCTGAAGGTGTGGATATCCTTTATGAATATGGACACTCCTCCTCCTTTAGTGTTTCAGTCCAGGTTAGGTGGCTAAAAGGTGTGGTAAGAATTGTAGCCTGGTAATGCAGGGGGTGCTCTCTGGAGCCTTAAACAAGGTCTCTGCCACTGCACAGATGTCAATGTTCTCCATCATAAGGAGTGCCTCAAGTGAGTGCATTTTGAGGTTTAGACTTCTAGCATCGAGTAGCATTACCCTTAGATTTCGCTTGTTTGTATCTACTATGGTGATGCATTTGATGTTTGAGCCTTGCCTAAAAAAGGCACTATACGGACGTTAAGAGCCTTAGCCAGTATCTGGAATTCCAGAGGAGACAGGTGCAGGCCATCTCTGGCAAAGCATCGTGGCCTGCCGGTCATGTCATCCCAGGCAAACAGATACTGGATCCACTTGGAATGACACCATAAGCTTAGCC
Source organism: Protopterus annectens (assembly GCF_019279795.1). Lineage (NCBI taxonomy): Eukaryota > Metazoa > Chordata > Ceratodontiformes > Protopteridae > Protopterus > Protopterus annectens. Next base: position 217,003,419 of record NC_056731.1, read on the forward strand.
AACTGTTGAAGTCAATCATTTTACCCTTGTACTGAGGTATCATTCTGGATGATGGCGGGATGCTACTCAGGGCTAGTGTCATACCTGCCTGGGCCACATGGTCAAAGAGCTCCTCCATGTCTCTTCATGTAGTCCAGTGAGATATGTCTCAGGTCATTCACTCCAACATGGACAATGACAGAGTCATATTTGTACTTGTTGTGGAGTGACCTGAGTGCGTGCATTGTATGGTGGATCCTGACACCTGACAGGCAGCTGACAGTAACATTCTCCTTGTTTTGCCTGGTGAGAGGGACGTCAGTGTGCCTGACTATAGAGTCACCAGTGACTATTGTGTTGGGTATGTTGTTTTGCCTTATGGGTTGAGGTTGAGATGCACACTGATTTTGTGGGCTATGTGTCATTTGGGTAGTGTTGCGGGGTGGTGGTTGCTTTCTTTTCAGCTTTGGAGGTCTCTGTTTTTTGGGCAGATTTTTATTGAGAGCCTACGCAAATGTAGGTGTGTGTTTTGTGTTACTATGTGTGGGTTTGGGTGGTGCAGGTTTTTATGGACTATGTGTAGAGTGCGTTGCAGTGTTTACCTTCTCCTCTTGACTGTCTAGTCCAGCCTTGGCTGGAGAGAGCTTGGCTTCCAGTTTGGCTATATAAGTGCATCTCTCACAGGTTGTAGTGTTGGGTGGTAGGAGGAGAGGGTTGTCAGTGTAGATGAGGCAATTGTTACATTGCCCCAAGATGCCCAGATTCATCAGGTGGTCAGGTGAAAACACCAGGAGCTGACCCTTAGACATGCCTGGTTAGTGCTTATTAATTTAAGTACTAAGAACTGATTTCCTCTTGATAAGTGAGGAAAGTTGAGTGCTGCAGTAATCTGTAGATTATTTAGTGCTTGCAACTAGATTTGGACAGTGCTGAACACAAAGAAACAATTTTGAGTGCTAAAACTAGAAAACTGGCTAGTTCTAAGGGAACAGAAACAGTTCTGAGTGCTAAAACTAGAAAACTGGCTAGTTCTAAGGAAAAAATCTGAAGAGCAGACTTTCTGCCACCAGGAATAGTTTAACCATAGTTAAACGCTGCTGTGCAATCCACAAAACCGCGCAAACACGTGTTTTTAAGTAGAAAGATGAAAGGGATAGAAATAGCCCAAAATGTCCAATAAAACTACAGATTCTGAGCTGAAACCACTTCTCCAGTGACAGATAGGCTGTTCAAAGCTCACCACTCTCACTGATGAACAGAGAAGCTTCCCTCTATCTTAGAAACGTCTGGGCAACACAGAAACTTACAAACAGCCCAGAATTCAGCAAAATCTGAAAACTGGACTCTACTGGTTCTAGAAAGGTGGGAAATGAATAGTGAGGTAGGTTTTTTTGTTTTGTTGTAACACAGAAGGAATAACTACTTTAGGACCTTTCATGATGATACCATCTACCATCATGAGTTCATCTTGGTAAGGAAAATATTTCTGAACATCAAGTGGGAGACTTGTTTGTCACACTGTCCATCCTTGATTGATAACATGTGTCAGCTTCTGAAGAACTGGGTCTAAAGCTGTATGTTGTTATGTTCATCAAGATGTGATGAGGAAAATTTCTGACTTCCATGGCTCCCAAGTCTGGCTTCTCATTGTCATGCAGTTCTGTTATTTGTCTGGGTGCTCTTGACAAAACATCAGTAATGTATACATATTTGCCTTTTGTGTAGACAATATTGAAATTGTACTTTTGTAACTTTAACATCATGCATTGCAGATGTGCTGGTGCTTAATATATTGACTTTTTTAGAATTGTCACTAGAGGCTGGTGATCAGTCTCTGTTTGAACAGGTTTGCCATAAATATAATCATGGAACTTCAGACATGCGAACACTACTGCCAAAAGCTGTTTTCAGTTTGCACATACTGCATCACAGTTTGGGTTAAAGTTCTGGATGCATAGACTATTGTATGCCTTCTTGAAGACATGCTGCACCAAGATCATACTTTGAAGCATTGCATGAAAGAGTTACTGGTTTGTGAGCATCATAATATCTCAAACTGGGTGGACTAGCAATTTTCAGTTTTAGAACTTCAAATGCTCTTAGTGTTGTTCTAAACAGGACCAGTTTACATTTTTGTATGTCAATTCACATAACTGTACTGAAAGCTCACTCAAGTCTGGGATGAACTATCCTAAGTAGTTGACCATACCAAGAAAACGTTGCAAAGATATGACACTGTCTGGAACTGGCATCTCAAGAACTGCAGCTTGCATAGACAGATCTGGTTGTAAGCCAGAATTAGAAACAAATGACCCACATAAGTAACTTCTCTCAGCTTGAATTTACATTTCTGAAGATTCAGTTTAAGATTGACTTCACATGCATGCTCTAAGTTTCTATCATGTTCATCTTCACCATTGCCCCCTACAATAATGTCATCTACTATGGTAGCAGATGGATAACCTGAAAAAATCTGTTCCATCACATGCTGAAAGACTCACTGGCAGAATTTATCCCAAATGGCATTCTCAAAAATCTGTATCTTCCAAATGGTGTACTGAAAGTAGATAACAATGAAGATTTGTGATCCAGCAAAATTTGCCGAAACAAACGTTTTGCATCTAAGACTGAAAAAATAGTGGCATTTGGCATCAGAGGTGCTATGTCTTCCACTGTGCAGATCAGATGATGAGGACGTTTAAGTGCTTTGCTTAAATCTCTCGGATCAATACATATTCGAATATCATCTGAGCTTTTCTTATGGGCTATGCCCTTGGAGGATACCCATTCAGTCAGTTCTTTTACTAGAGTTACTACACCTAAATTTACCATTTTGTCTAGTGCTGTTTTTACTTTTCTCTGCATTGCTACTAGAACTTTTCTTGATGGTCGGACAACTGGGCTTACTTCATGGTTTAACCTCATGGAATATGTGACTGGTAGCTTGTCAAGTTCATCTTTGAAAATATCAGTATATTCAACAAAAATATTCTGTGTAAAACTATTGTGATTGTTCAGACTTATATGGTGAATACCTTTATTAAATGAAATAAGTCGCATATTCAAACTATCTTTGAGGCCTAACAATGACTGCAAGTGTCTTTTGACTGCTTAAAACTGCAAGTCATAGCTGTTCTCAGCAGAATGGCATGTGCAACCTACTGCACTATCAGTCTGAATCTCTTCACCACCATAAGCAACAAGCTTTGCACACTTTGCTGAATCATGTTTTTCACAAGCTTTTACCTTGGCAAACATTTGTGCTGATATAACATTGTACTTGGATCCAGTATGTACTTTAAGCTGTACAGGTTTTCCATTAATCCGAACAGTACAAAATATTTCACCCTTTGCCAACTGATAGTCTACTGTATTAACAGTTTCATCAGTCACAGAGACATCATCGACATAAAAGGTTTGCTCATGGCTCTCTATCTGATCTACTTGGTTTTTTGGATGCTTTCTTTTAATAAAAGATTGTGCCACTTTAGACTTGCAAAGCCTTTTGAAATGATTCCACTTTTTACATTTGTGACATTGCTGACCAAAAGCTAAGCACTTTTCTTATTTAGGTTCATGACTTCCCCCACAATTACAACAGCCAACAATAAGATTTGGAGCTGTGCCGCATTTGATTTATGGTTAAAATTGGGTACTGCCACATTCTTCTGCTTATACCTCTTATTCATCTTAGCTTTGTGTCTCACAATATCAACATTCACACTAGTAGATACTGTGTGAGAGACAGCATGCATTCTTTTTTCACTCGTAAGCATATTTGTGTGCTTTTCTGTAAGTTTGCATATTTGATAAATCTCTATGGTATTGCTCAACATTAAATAACTGTCTTGAAGCAAACTCTTTCTCACTGCATCATTAATACCACACACTTTAGGCCTGGCAAGCCAGCACATCAAAATCTACTGCCAATCATTAGCGGACTGGAGTTCCGCTGTGGCGACCCCTAACCGTGAAAAGCCGAAAGAAACAAACAAACTTTATCAACTTATCTAGCAAATCACCAAATCTGCATGTTTTTGCTTTATTTCTTAAGTCAGTAATGTATGCTGCTATAGTTTGACCAGGCTTTTTATTTATTGTGCAAAATGTGTGCCTTTCCATTGTAATATTTGTTTGAGGGTTACACATTTCTCTAAATTTACATTTTAAGCACTCAGGGTCCTCCCGTGTTTCAGACTATATCACAATATGGTGGTTTTCCCGCTTGCCTGCATACATGGCAGGTGCATTCATAAATGAGTGTTTCCTCAATGGCTTCTGAGCCTGCTAAATTAAGAAGTATAAATGCCTTTGTACGTGCGTCCTTATCAGGAAAAGCAGCTTGTATGAAAATATCATATTCTTGTTCAAACACTCGCCAATTCTCAGCAATGTTATTACCAAACACCAGTGGTCCAGATCTGTGAAATCTCTCTGCCATATCAACAAAATATGTTTAAACATAAGTATAGACCAGGTACTTGTAAGTATGCACAAATGCACAACAATCTCCTTGAAAAGGCTTCACTTTGACACTGCAAACACTGCGAACATTTCAGACACTTCGGGTACTTTGAAAAGAATTAGTTAATATGAAAAAGTAGTACATTGTGAAAAAATGTAGTCGTTTTAGCCTTTTCATACATCTTAAACATTTCAGAAGTTATTTCAAACAATTTTGTATTTATTTCAAATACATTTATCAGTATGTCACAATTTCGGACATTTTGTTTATCTCGGTAGTTATTTAGAATGTTTTGAATGCTTTACTACACATTTGGTGACTGAAAAATAATTTAAATGAATTTAAGTACCTTTGAATAACTGCTGACCTGTTTGCGAGTTTACTCCAGTATATTCCTCCACTTCTAACCATGTGCCTCATTGCTTGTGTGTTGCTTCAACTTCGGATCCCTTTCTGGCACCATGTTGCTTTAGACATCCCACTTCAGAGACCATGTCACTTGTCTCTTGCATTCAAAAGAGACAATGAAGTGGTGTATGGGTTCAAGATATTTATTGTACATAAACATTGTCAGGAACTGTAATTGGAACATATATTCAAGTCAACTTATTCACTCATCACTTCAAACACACTCGTAACTCCATTCATGTCTGCATTCACCCTGGTTGACTGTACAAAATGACACTGTTCTCGCATATGCTCAGTACTTATATGCACCCTGCTGTCTAGCTGCAGTGGCGCAAAAGGAACATTACACATAATGATCTACAACAATTATGCCGAATAATTAGAGGTAGGTGATTTTAGTAGTAGTAGTGATTAGGATATTTTCTGAATGTATATAGAGTATGTAAATAATGCTAGTTTAGAACAATTTATTTTTCTGCCAACTCAAAAAGCGGTGCTTCTACATCCAGCTGCATTACTGAATGTCTGGTTATTTCCAGTGCTGACTTAGGAGAAGGACCCTAGAGAGGGTGAAAAACAAATAATATATGGCACATTATTTGTCTCCAAAGTTTATTATTCACTATGGAATGGAGCCAATAGAAAAGGATGCAGAATGCTGAAAATCTGATTTCAACATCATTGTTATATTTCCATGTTATTCTTCTTCTTCGTACTTTTCATTCCCCCTTTACCTGCCGGCTGTCACTCTTTCCACACTCAGTCAGTATATATTTCTCCTTTCAAACAACAGAAAATCACAAGAGACTATTATTAAAGTAGTCATCAGAATTCTATCATATTTTGGCCCTAACCCTTTAACTAGCAGCTGATGTGTACACTCACAGACATGAGGATCTGCTATGACTTTCTATTCGGGTATGTGCACATTTGCATATGTGATTCATGAAGGCTACAGAATGATCATTGCTGTGCAGTAGTAAAAGCGCATCTCTGACCCACACATTACATGCTGTTCACCTCTCTCTCCAGTAGGTGCCTGCATTGTAGAGGGCCAGACTGCCTCCCCCACAGATGAGTGAGCCTGTGCCAACTGCTCACTCCTACCCTCTCCCTGATCTTTATGTACCAAAGACACTAATCAGTCTCAAGTCATCTGGGTTGTAGCCAAGGCTTTATTCCTGTATGGCACAGAGCTGAGGAAATTTCCAGTTCTTTGCCAGGAAGAAGCCCCAACAATTGAAGCATAAGTGTGACTAAATTGAACTTAAAAAATCTATACCTATGTCATTGCTTAAAGGTGAACATGCCTGCAGTTTCATGGGTTCAGTTGTTAAGCTAAATGCTGATGGTTTTGAGAAGCTTGACTTTAGTATCCCCAAAATGATATTTTCTACCTTCCATATATATGTTAAGATTATTTCTGAAGATGAATCTACAATCTTGGAAGGTGTTTTGTATTATATTTGTTACAATTTGTATTACTAATATTTATTTTTAATAATATGATCCCAGATCTGATTCTAATTTCTCAAGCAGTGCATCTTAGGCATACACCTTCATGGAGAACAGGATCAGATATTGACTAACAGACCAGACAGAGATCATTTGTAAGTAACTAATAAGAAGCAGAATATGACAATTCCTGAAGCCTTTCTGAATGGTTCAAGTTTTCTAAAACTATTTTTTCTAGTAAGAAATATTTGTACCTTTTTAAATTGTTTGAGATGGCTTGTGTGAAAGCTACAGAATGCAGCGTTGTAATCAATACTTGATCAGATAATGAAGCACAAAATGGTGGCAATGTTGTCTCTAGAGTGATTAGATTTGTACTAGAAGGGCCACAGAATAACTATTATCACTCCAGTGTTGTCTCTGGAGTGATTAGATTTAGTATTACAAGGGCCACAGAATAACCTTTATCACTCCAGTGTTGTCTCTGGAGTAATTAGATTTAGTATTACAAGGGCCTCAGAATAACCTTTGTTACTTTGATAGCTAGAACCACACTAGTCTAAGCTCAAGTTGTTGTCTATAATTGTTCATTGATCTTTAATGATGGTATCATTTTTATGACTTCACCATTTAGTTTTTAATCTTAGTTTACACCCTGTTTGCCATGTCACATGATGTCATATTTATGGATATTAAAGATGAGGTCATTAGTATTGAACCATGTATAATTTTTATGATGTCACCATTTATTTTTTAATCATAGTTTATGCCCTATTTTCCATGTCTCATTATACCATATTTATTGATATTAAAGATGAGGTCATTAGTATTGAACCATGTATGTGCTTTTTGCAGGCCATCTTAACAGCTTGGCATAGTTTATTCAAATAATACAGTTACTTATTTTGCAATTATTAGTATATTCAATGATCCAAAGCTCATTTTTCCCACTGAAAAGAATACTTCATAAAGAAGTGTACCCAGTACAGCACCCTGTGGAACACCAAAAGTAAACCTCACTGGGATATGCAGTTAAGCCTCCAGCCTGATTGTTGTACCATGTTGTTAAGCATTGGTTTACTCATTAAATTACATATGATTATTGGTTTTCTCAGTTATTCCATTTTTAGTAAGACATTCAACACTACTCGACAAGGCAAGATGAGCAACATACACTGCCGTTCCTTCATCATGGGCTGATGTTACCTTTTCAAGGAATGCATTAAGAATTTAAAGACAAGCCCTTGCTGATACAAAACCATGGTATGCCATATATGACAGAAATTGTTATCTTGTTCATTTTAGTTGTGCTTCATTGTGACTCCCTTCATGATTTTTCATAAACTGCCAGTAAGGCTGTTGTGCCTAAAATTATTATGGTCTGATGTGCTTCTCCTCCACCTTTGAGAGTTTATACCACTGCAGCCATTTCCCAACAGGAACTTTTTTGTACTTTTTGCTGCCAGCATTTGTCAATTATAATCCCTCTCCCAGCTAATGAACCCATTTGTCCTTCATCACCAGGGCGAGAGTCAACAGGAAGGGGCCATCATTTACACAGCCATCAGGAGTGGTTCAAGATATTTTTCTTTAGTCCTGCCTCTGTGTGCATATGCCAGGCTAATGAGGTAGAAGGAGGCCATGCAATGATCTGTCTGTGATGGTCATTTCTCACTTCCACAGGGGATGTTGCCAGCAAACAGCACTGCCCCCTTCCCTGAAGCATAGTAAGTGGTTTCTCCGGTCTCCACCTAGAAAATCATACTTCCATGTGGACTCCCCTAGCACTCACAACTGTCTGCGTCAAGAGAGGTGAGCAAGTCAAGCCTCTTCACTCATCACCCTCACTGCCTGGATCCACCAGTGCAGGGGCCCCTAATCTAAGCTCAGTCACCTGGGTCACAATCAGGCCTCCATTTCTCTGTGCAGTGAAGCCAGGCAGGACTTGCTTTTCCTTATTTTTTATTAGTTTGTTTATTTATTTGTGGTAGCAGTTGTTATATTTGTTGTATATAAGGAACGCCTTTCCTTATCTCCGGAATGCACTGATGTATCAGTTTGCTTATAGTGAACTTTGCAAGTGCATTTGCTATGTCCAGTGTGGCTGAATAAATAAGTTATTGTTTTTTTAACTGATAACATTACACTCACAAAAACATTTCCCTTTCAGTTTTATGATATAGTTAAAATATATATTATTGCCTTCACTCTTTGAGACCAAGTTGAGTTTGTAGTTAGATGTGGAAGATTTGGTAAATAAGTATTCTGTACATTATTTAATTTAGATTTGTTTTTATGACAAGAGTAATGTTTGAAAATTAAGTATTACATCTTTTTCTGTTGTATATTTTATTCATTTTATGATCCCATCAAAGGTTTTTCTGTTGAATTTACTTGCACATTTATATGTCCATGAATGCAAAAGTTAATATTTCAATGATAGTTTTCTAAGTAGATTTATTTAGGTCATTGAGGACAGTGTCCTAGTCTGTTTTCTTAATTTTGTTATATGCCACTTACTGCTACAAGGATATTTCTGGTACCTTTAGAAAATCTTGACAACAGTTTCACAAAGTTAAGGATCTTCATTATAAACAATTTACAAGTCTGCAAATAAATGCAAGTTATACTGACTCAGCATAGCTCTCAACTGTCCAGATTTTCACAGAATGTCCAGATTTTTGCCTCATACTTTTGGTCTGTTCACCATAAAATGTGTGGTTTTCTGGAAAATCATTGAGGAATAAAGTCACTAAATAATGACAGGCATTTGAGTTTTATACTTCATATCCTTCTGATAATGCATGCCAATGCAAAACCTATTATTCTTGCAACTTACTAAGTTTATATGAACAACATTTAAAATATGTCCCTATTTGGGGTCTTTCTCCCTCCCAATATTTTTGCTTTTGGCCAACTTTCTTGTGCTTAGAGGTTGAGAGTTATGTGACCCAGTTTTTTGTTATGTAATATTTTATTAATAAGCAATTACAATGTGCATTTTGTTTGTACTTTAAGATTACACCTAATAATTTTATATTTAATTAAGTTACATGACATTCTGGCACAAATGTTTTTTTATAAAGCAAGGTTCCCAAAATGTATGTTTAGTATTAGCCTGTTCCATATTAAAGACAACAGACTGGTAAAAGATAACCCCCCGGATTCACGAATCCTCCGTATAAGACTTAATAAGTCTTACTCGGAGGTTGCAGTTGAACGGTATGACATCAGCGTGCCATGAATATAAATGAGGGCACGCTGACTCAACCATAACTCTTACACGGACGGAGTATGAAAGCAGGGGGCGTGTCTGACTGCCGAACAGTCTAAATGTCCACGCCCCTGCAAGTGTAGTGAAAGCAAAATGTCAACACACGAGCGAGTTCGCTCAAATGTACATGCACCCAACATCACACTCCCTGACACTGTAAACCCCAATCACAGTTATAAAAAGTAAAATATTTATTTATTTTTTTTAAATCCATGATATAGCTGCCCGTATTTGCGCGTGTGTGCGCGGGTGTGCCCATTGCTTAGCTATAGTTAGCAATTCTGATATGGAAGAGCATAAGAAAGAATGTTTATACAAATCACACCAAATTGCAATAGTGAAATGGTAGAGCATATGCACAAAGAGGAGGCATTCACGGTTCGAGTCCCACCACTCCCCTTCTTATTTATGTTTTAAAGCAGTATTTGAAATAATACCAGACGTATATATGATGAAAATATTAGTAAAAGCAGTGAAATGGCCAATGTATCAGTCAACAAAATATATATTTTTAAAGGATCCCGATATATAATAGCCTGCCATTAAGCAACACTTTACGCAGCTAAACAGAGGTGCCCATAGTTTAATAGCGCTTTACCCAGCTAAACAAAGGTGCCCATAGTTTAATAGTGCTTTACCCAGCTAAACAGAGTTGCCTATAGTTTAATAGCACTTGCGCAGATGTGCGCGCCGCACCAACCTGGGCACCGTAGGGCACCGGGGAGCAACGTAGAGCTAAGTTGCTTAAATGCAGCCACACCCCCTAGCTTGTCTAGACAGTATTAAAATAAAAGAATGACAAGGTTCGAATCCAGGACTCTGTGCATCAGAAGCAAAGTACAGAACCACTAAGCCATGACAACATAGGGGAAACATCCATTGTTAACATTCATATACTTACGAATGATAGTTTAACAATTACTAAGCAGGTCTACAGTCAGCCGAGAATTTTACAAAACGGCCAATCACAAAAAAGTGTGTGAAATGTGGCATATTTAAGCCCCACAGGCAGGAATACATGCCATAACTGATTGTAGCTCACATCTGCAGTTAGAATGTCTGGTGATGGAGAGGGAACACGCTTCCGAGCGCAACGTTGGGGCATTGAGGAGTCCAAATACATGGTTTGGCTCCTTGTCCACCGTCATGAGACAAGACTCCTGCAGGGCCAGTTTCAAGGGAGGAAGTACAAGGCAGAGGCTTGGAACCAGTTATCTCGTGACCTTACCAGTGCCACAGGCATTCCTCGGACTGGTGAGCAGGTCCATCACCACCATGCAGACCTGAAGAGACGAAAGCAGGACCGCCTGAACCAGTGAATACAGGAGGCCCGTGGGATGCGGGATGCCCCAAAACTGAGTATGTAGCCATGGAATGCAGTATGTAAGAATTGATAATGGAGTATGTATAATGGATAGGTACGTCTCAATATCCCTTCATTTACTTTACAGCTGCAGGTGACCGTGCTACGAATCAAGAAGCCTATGCTGATAGGCTGCTAAGGCTGTGCCATCAGGCAGGTTAGTGATTATTCTGCATGTATTGTTATATAAAATATGGGAGAGAGCATGAAAGAAAGTGTTGTAGTCCAATAAAACAGCCATAAAATTGCCTGAATAAGTCCTCTGCATGTACCGTCAGATAAAAACATCAGAGAGGCAGAAAAAGAGTGTAGTAACCCATTAAGAAAGGTAACATATGTCTGGAATAATATCTCTGCAGGCACTGTCATATAACATAAGTGAGTGAGCTTGAAAAAAGATTGTTCTAACCTATTAATAAAGGTATAATATGTCTTGAACATGTCTGCCATATAGAATGTTAAAACAAATAAAGGAATGAGCCTGTGGAAAAGTGTGTAATGTCATTAATAAAGGTCTAAAACCTAGAGTGTGTCTGTGTTACAGAGTCTGAAATGTTGTTGTACCCTTGCATTATACAAACAGTACTGTTTGAAAAGGTGCTGGCAACCCAGAGTTATGCAGTCCCATATAAAGTGGGTGATGGAAGTGCTAGAAGCTGTGAAACATATATACAGTCCACAATAGTCAGTTACTGGCTGGCATGAATAAGTAAACCTGGCACACATGTAGCATGTAATTTTTCCCCAGAAATGTGAGTGTGTGTCAAGAAATGCAGGGTTCTGTACAGATCGAAGTGAAAATGTCATGTGAAAACATCTTAGATATGTAGATAAAGAAATATAAATGCAATCAAGAAATATGTAGCAGTAACATCTGCATCTTGGACAGTTAGTATGTCAGATATAGGTCAGGCATATATTGAACTAGCCAAACCCATGACACAACCTAATGTATGGTGGCAAGTGTAATAATACAGGTAGGGGATATACACTTGCAGTCATTAGGAATGTAGTGTAGACTAAAAGGTCATTATAAGATGTTAACCGAGGTTTTTTCTACACCCCACTGTATGTGCATAAACCATGCAATTCCACACCTCAATGGGTATGCGTAATCTTAAATATTTGTTGGGACATATGTCCTATTGTTCTATAAATATTTGCATTCACATTGCTGCATGTGCCCTGTTTAAACACCACAATCATGGTGGCCTGTTACTGCCAAACATCCCTGCATGCTGTTGGAATAACCACTGTGGTTCAATATACGCATGAGTTATGCTTGCTGTTCAACTGTTGCACCCTTGGTGTGTTGGGTTAATGGGAATATTATTGCATGCTGTTACTACTAATCTGGAATGCTGTTTTGTTTATCTTGTAATTAAACACACCTAATCACAGAACGTATGGGAAGGCTGGTCCCAGCGGACCCACCTGTCCCTCCTCAGCCGGCGAGTGCACCTGGCACCAGCAGGTCTGGTGCCCAGCCCGGGCTCCCCTCCTCCGTTGGTCCTGTGCCACCTTCGGGTAGAAGCGCTGCAGGGGATGGGGCTCATCCCCCATGCAAGCGTGGGCAGAGAAGGGCCACCTGTCACCCTTCGAAGGGTCCGGGCTGTGGTGCGTAGGGAGATCCAGCGTTCAGTTGCTGATCCCCTATGCCAGCTTGAGGCGAGAGTGGCGCATCTCTCGGGTGAGCCTGCCCATCCTACTCAGCCCCCAGCACAGCCACCCTCGGGGCTGTGAAGGTGCAGTGGTGACTGCCCATGGGTGGGGATCTCAGTTCCACTGTTACCATCTGTGGGCTCATGGGCTTGCGATTTCCAAACAACCTTCCCCGTCAATTGTGTTCACCCACCCCATGTGTCAAATTCCGCCCCTGTATGCATCTTGTTTGTCTTGCCTGTTTACTCCCCCAACCTACCTCCCCAAATATACCTACATCCTTTACCTCACATTCCACTCTCACCTGAAAAAAAAAGAAAAGGGCAATCTGTTCCCACAAAACAATTACGCCCCATACATAGCTGCCCATTTTGCACACATGTCCGCCGGACATGTAAACTGATAATTATAATTGGCAGTACAACATACTCTGTTGTCCTCACCCCTCTCTCAGGGGTGGAAGGTTGCAAATTTCATACCAAATTACGAACATATGCACAGCTGTTGCTGGTAAAGAAATGGGCAGCTATGGGCCTTCTCTACACCCTTGCTGCACATCCCAGCTGGTTTCCCCTACTGTCTTTCCCTCTTTGTGCCCCCTTTTTCACCACTTCCCTATCTCCCCATTTTCTTTTCTTTCAAAGAAATTAGCGCGGGGGTTAGCGGGAGTAAGCACTTTTAAGCAGTAGTTAGTGGGGGTATGCGAGTTTGAGTTTGTGTGCGCTTAGCTAATCATCGCCAAGCATCGCGCAAACACACGCAAACCCGCTTACAACTGCTTAAAAGTGCCTTAGTCACTCTGTATGACAGGGTCCTTGTATTGCTCAGCAGCAAAATAAAATACACTTGTCAGTCTCGAACCCCAGACCTTGGGCTCACCAGTCTGCATGACGTACCACTACACCACAGCAGATATACAATAACTTGGTGCTGAAATAAATATATCATGCATTACAATGAGTGAATGTAAAGGGAGAATAGGAATGGCATAACACAAATCATGTTCTGTGGCCCTTAACCAGCAAGTGTTGTGGAATTGCATGACATGACTGTGAAAAGAGAACCAGTCATGCTAGTAGGGAATAATGTTACAGTAGCACCTTACAAACCCTACACAGTATCAGAGCAGGATAAACACTGGCATATTTGAATAGGTCAGAGGCCAGACCTCCCAACTGTGACTGGTTTACAGGGATGTCCCTAATTTGCAAACAAATGCCAGCTGTGCCCCTCAGACTCCCTGTGAAATGTAGTAACAGTAGGCAGAAAGGTGGGGAATCACACTTAATGATAAATGTCAATAAGTGAGAGTAGACACTGCTTGCACGTCAGAAAAGGTGTAGTAATACATATGTTCAGAATCCCCCAAAGTTGCAACTGCAAAATATCTGAAATATATCACAGGTGTATCCCACTGATATGTACCTTTCCCTGAGGCTGATCAAATATATACCTGAGAGTATCTGAGGCCTGGAAGAGTCAGAAACACACAGGCATATCAGCCTGTCTGCTGTTACACACTCTGCGAATAGCTGTAGAATGAATTCCACAAGCATGCCCTTATGTAGGAGTACAACACAGAAATATCAAAGGATGTAGCCATGTACTGCTAGCAACCACCTGTGACAATGCCATTGTTCAGGTGCTGAAAAGACTGGTGTGGTGCACAGTCAATGAATACTAGGCTAACCTCTGTCTGCCATCTGGATATGTCCACAGGTGGGAGCTACTCAGACAGATTACTAGCCTTTATAGACTTACAGGTACACAGCAACTCTGCATGTTCAGCAAGATAAACATCACACGATAATAAATAATGCACTCTGCAGTTCTGCACCCCTACCCAAAAGTACTATATACCCGTGTAGTCAGGCACAACCAAGGGTGTAGGTAGGCAGACACAGTAGTGAAATATGTTCAGTTGTCCTGAGCAGACTGTGCTAATGTCAACACAAACAAACCACAAACTGTTCAGAAGTGAGTAACATACTAATGACAGTATAGCAGTTCACAAACAGTGCATGTGTCTGATATTCATAACTGGTAGTACAACATACTTAGTTGTCCTCACCCCTCTCTCAGGGGTGGAAGGTTTCAAATATCCCTCCTAATGTATTGCATATGCACAGCTGTTGCTGGTAAAGAAATGGGCAGTATATGTACCAATATGTGCAGCTATATGTACAGCAATGGATGTTTAGATGTATATGTATATATACATGTATATATATATATATATATATATATATATATATATATATATGTGTGTGTGTGTGTGTGTGTGTGTGTGTGTGTGTGTGTGTATATATATATATATATATATATATATATATATATATATATATATATATATATATATATATATATAGATGTATAGAAATATAGATATATAGAATTATAGATATATAGCTCGATATATACATATAAAGATAGATATAGATATATGTAGATATATATATGGATATTTATGGATAAATATAGATATATATCGATATATATGGATATATATATAGATATATCTAGATATGTATGGATATGTATGGATATGTATAGATATGTATAGATATGGATAGATATGTATAGATATGTATATATGTATATATATATATATATATATATATATATATATATAGAGAGAGAGAGGGGGGGACACGGGGTCATATGTACTGCAACAGGTGCCTGTTTTCCAAGGCATGGACTGAACAAAAGTGTTGATACTGCAGTGCCATACTCCATTCCAAAACACCTTATGCAGTAACTACCCCATAGGTGGTAGCCTGCCTAACACTGAAGGTGTCAGAAGGGTACACAGGACACAGGTGGACAGTAGGCTCCCCTTTGATAATCACAGTGCCACAGTAGTCATTTAATCTGTCTACATGGTACGTGTCATCACAAAAGGTGTGTCATCTAGGGAAATATAGGTTGGTGTTCCCCTCTACTCATCACAATGCCCCATGTGGTATGTACCTCACATGACAACTACAGCAAGTGGAAAGGCCACAGACATAACTAACAAAGAGTAATACTGCCCTCAAACCATGCCCTATGCAGACTGACTTACAAAACCACATCTAGAGTGCGTTGCATACCGCCCACCCAGAGGTTGCCACTGCCGGACATACATAGGTATGTCACACCCATAGCAGTTGGCCAACCACCATGGCAATACCTCACAATCCCTCCAGGCTACATGACCTAGGGCCCTAATCCTTGTCACCTCACTAAACAGCACATGCTGGAGGTACATGTTCCTATCCACAAATATGCCATACTCTGGACTAAACCACCCAGCATTAACAAACAAGGCTCCTCATTAGCAGATGTCATACATACCCCTGATGATCTTTCTGTAGATAGATAATATGCCGTGGGAGTCACCTCTGTGTATCCGGTTGACAGGAGCAAGTGAAATCACATTACATGTGTGTCAAAGGGCAGGGTAGCATATGGCTAGGCTGCTCTAGGCCCTAGGGCCAATAGCATATTACCTACCTATGCCACAATGCACACACACATGTACTCAGTGCAATACCTGCTATGTGAGGTGGAATGAGTGTGACAGTGACTGTGTGCAAGGTTTGTAAAGGTGTAATAGCTTAGTGTGAGGTTGTGTCTGTCATGGTAGTTTGTGTCCT
The DNA here is from genome assembly GCF_019279795.1 of Protopterus annectens. NCBI lineage: Eukaryota > Metazoa > Chordata > Ceratodontiformes > Protopteridae > Protopterus > Protopterus annectens. Next base: position 217,019,663 of record NC_056731.1, read on the forward strand.
AGGTGTGAGGCCAGAGAAAGATGTGTCAGTTATTGGGATGCAGACATAGTAGGATGGCATATGTTGTGACGTAGTTCCTTGTGTACGACTGTGGTGTCCCATTGTAGGCTGAAGCAATACATGTATGCTCAGTAAGTGGTACTGCTGGTGAATCCAGCTCACATATTAACTGTAGTACTACCTGAAGCTGTAGGCCTAAACAGCACAGTATGGTGTATGTTCACAGTCCCTGGTAGCACTGTCGTGTGTGTTTCCTGTAGTCTGCACAGATTACATACCTCAGGCATAGGTATCTGTAAGTAGGGGCACACAATACTATAAGGTACACAGGTAATGCTCATCTGTGTCGGCATACATCTGTGTGTTGTATGCATGTCTGATGTGTGTGTAATGATGCCTGTACCATGCCTGCAATCACATGTGTGTTACAGGGTATGTGTATGTACCTAGCAACACGTATACTGTGTTACAGAAGTATGCAAGCTATATTAACAACTGTGCACATATGTTAGGTAGGGGTATGGCATCAACGACTAGGGTGGTTTACTGGTAATACTGTAAATGTACTTTACATTAAATGCATTGGATGACATATGTCTTCATGCATTAGCTTGATATATATCCCCATGGCGAGGTTGTGCATGGTATCCCAAACAGTGTGCTGAGTACCGGTGTATACTGGTTTGTTATATGGAGTGTGGCAGGCACTGTCAGCCAGTTGTGGGCTGAGCACTGATATGTGGTATTGAATGTGTGTATCCTCTGATAGACAGATAGATGCTATATATGGCAGTTAAGTGATATCTGTACTTCATAATGTTAAGTGTGCCACATGACTTGCTCACACATATCATTTAATTGTCTTCCAGGGTTATGGCTCATCAACGTAATCCATCACATACAACTGTGGAGGAGCAGGAAATTCAGGACAGCCTGGTGCAGCACTATAACCTGCTTTTTTCCAGGGCCAGCCAGCACCAGCATGAGCATACTGCACTGTGGCAAGACCTTGTTCGCCGGGTAAATGACGTAGGCATGCATAACCGGACATATGAACAGGTACGCCATCACTGCAGTGATTTAATTAGACATGTCCGGCGGCGTGCGTCTGATATCCATAGGCAACAGCTTGCCACAGGTGGTGGGGTGGCCATACATCCCCCCTCACCAGAGTAGAGGAGCTGCTCCTAAGCGTGGTGGCTCCTGGCCTACAGCAGCAACAGCATCAGACATGTGTCATCATGGAGGCCGGAGCCACCCAGCAGGATGACATGGAGTGTGCAGGTAATATGCCCTAGCTGTAGACTACCATTACCTGTATTGTTAGAATATGCATATGTGAGATGTGTATTGTGTGTTCAGCAGTTGTGCTGCCTATCGTGTGCATTACTGATATTTGGAATAGTATCCGTACACCTGTGACTGTTGACTGTTGTTCCACTGTAGTTTAGCACACTCACAGTAGCAATGCCACAGTTGTGGCCACTGACAAACTGTGTCATATTCTTGTAGGTCCCTCTGGTGTGACAGCAGGGCAGACGATACATGCTGGTGAGTGTGTTAACACTTTAATATTGGTAATGAAATGTGCATATCATAGGTGAGGTGTAGGCCATGTACACGTAACACACCTACACATAATGCATGCTGTGCATGTTTGCTGTGAGACATCAATCATCTCAGTAAAGTCAGTAGCTGCCTCAATCACATGCAATGCACAGTGCAGCAGACACAATTGTGGCAACACTGTACTGCACATTGGATATGTATAGTTGCTACAGCTGTACACAACAGAACACAGTTATCATACGCAGTACACGAAACATGCTACATTTGGCATTACCACACACCCGCTGTAAGGTCACACTTCAGTATCCCACATGTCATGCACACACACATGATGTACCTCAGGGGTAGAGGCCTATCATGGGGCTGTGCAACACTCTACAACACATAACACAGTCATGTTAGGCAATGCTCCCTATTGGGCACCTCACACACCCATGTGCAAGGTGGATGTGTAATTGTGAACATAAGCCATGGCACTGCAGTTCAGGTACAGCATGCTAGGCGGTGGTCTTGCACACATTAGTAGCCATGAGTGACCGCAAGATGCAGGTTGATGATGGCACAGGGTACTACACCCCATCCAGTTACAGTGTCCACAGTACTACTCATAGCAGTCATTGCTTTGCACCTCAATGTTGTGTGTGTGCAAACATATGCACCTATACACAATATGCATAGCATGTTGTGTGTGTGCTTACATATGCCAGTATACACAATATGCACAGCAGTTGCCATCCAAAGTGTCACATATATGTCCTGGAATGCTAGTGGGTGTATAGGTCACTTGACACACATTGGGTATGTGTGGTGTTTAATTTTGCAGTTGTGTAGCATGCCATGCCATGTCTGGCACCGACATATCTGCAATATGTCCCACACTCACCATAACCACTGTACACTGGCCATGTTGAGCATTGGGGTTCCTTCACATCAACATGCACCATACATCCTGTGTGTGTACATAGCATGCATCTGCTACACCCGTGCCGACTATTATCTGCTATGGACAAAGACACTGTACTCAGACATGGATATCTATGTGTCGCACAGATAACACATGCAGCCATGTCATGTATACTTGTGAGTGATGGTGCACAGGGCATTGCAGAGCTGATAATACCTTCACAGTAATGTTGTGTCCATGTACACATTGTGTTCCAGGGTGTAGCCAATCACTGAACAACTACACAGTTGCATCAAAGCCATGTATACTTCCATTAAATAGGGGCATCTACACTTGCACTGCATGGTCTTGTGCAACACATATTCTGCATGCTGACACGTGTGTGGTGGATGTTTACCTTGTGATACTGACACCCACCTTCACCCACTATAAAGTATGTTTTGGATTGCTGGTGTGTGTGTGTATATGCTGTAGTGAGAAGTGTATTAGTGTTCACGTGTTCATGTGTGCACGTGTTCATGTGTGCACGTATTCCTGTGTACACATGTTCATGTGTGCACGTGTTCATGTATTTATGTGTGCATGTGTTCATGTTTGCATGTGTGCATGTGTGCATGTGCAGACCGTAAAGTGTGTTCCCTGTCTTCCTCTCACAGGTGCTGAGTTAGGGCTGGCCGCAAGCAGCAGGGAACCTGAAGCCACTGCCACGAATAGTGATGATGATGAGACATGTAATTTGGCACAGGAAGGTTTGACAGGGTCTGGCGTTGGTCCGCCAATCGACAGTACACAGCATTCAACCCCATCTATGCGCACACTCATACTGTCAATACATCCCTCACCACCAATGGCCATAGGCGAGGGACAGCATACAGTTGGCATTGACCAGGAGAGTGTGGTACCCATGGCACTTGCATCCCCTCACAGCAGCCATAGCCGTATTCCTGGAACGGTACCACATAGGCAGAGGTCCAGGGATTCTCGGGGGAGCACCGCTGGTCGTATTGCCCCTGGCAGGCGTGCCCTTACAGGTCTTACAATGTCCAGTATGTTCTGGGCTGTAATGCAGGCTCGGTCACATATGGAACGGTACACCAGGCAATGACTTAGGGCACAGAGGGCACATTACACCACTATCAATGACAGCATCCGTGACCTTGCCGGTGCCATCCGAACTTACACTGAGGTCATTGATAAATGTTGGGGGAGACATTAGATGCCCTCCACAATATGTCTTCCATGAGCCAGGACCGTGCAGGACGGTTGTGACGTCGACGCGGACGCATGCCAGCAACAGCAACAGCTGGCAGTGGTCGCGGACAGCCCACAGTTCACAGCCGCTCCTGTAGTGGCAGTACCAGCCCCTGGCCTGTCCATTGACCGTCCCAGTAGACCAGGTGCACGTGGCTCTGGCCAGTCCTAGCAGGGACATGGGTCCAGTCATCATACCTCTGCCTCTGATGACAGTACCCAGTCAGGGTTGGTATCTGATACTGTCCGTAGCACCCCTGCCAGGCACAGGTACTGTGTCCATGGCCAGAGACAGTGATCTGTACAGCCTAGCAGGTACAGTCTGTGGCTGTCCCACAAACCACCGTATATGGCAGCCACATGGTGGAGCTGTGTGCATGCAGACACACACACATTAACCAAACAACTAGGGCTCACACATATACACACACACACACACACATTACATCAACATTGGCCCATGCTGTACTATTGCCCCTCACACACACACACACACACACACACACACACACACACACACACACACACACACACACACACACACACACACACACACACACACACACACACACACACACACACACACACACACACACACACACACAGACATGTCGATTGGATGGGTCAATGTCAGGCTCTGGCAAACAACAAAACGCCCTGTGCATATGATGATACCTGTGTCGCCTCCTGTCATCTGTAACATTGATGGAGGAACAGGCTAACATGGTGCTGATGCACAGGGTGACACTATAGTAGTGTAGCAATATTAGCAAGTTGTCAACAGGAAAGTGCAATGACATCCTTGTAGGTATATCTGAGCAGACATTATGCATCAAAGCTCTGATTGTCAATGTAGCATTGTTTACATCACTGTTAGGTCTGAGTATGTATTGTCCACCCATGTGCCACTTGGCTGAAGTGTAATGTGTTGCCAGCATGTGTCAGTGAGTGGACAGTACGTGTGTGATGTGTGCAGTACAGATTAGCAAGTGTACATCTGTGAACATGGTGGGTGCGCACTGTCTGCATGTACGTGCATAGTGGACACATGGGACGTGTGGCATACCCTGTTATACACATTGTTAACATCTCATAGTATCTTTCAATGGACAGTATGAATTCTACTACAGTTATGTACCAACATGGGTAGACGTGTGTATGACATGTGTTGACACCATGCTGTGGTTGATACTGTTAATATCTGTCAATGATTTGCAGTCTGGTAGTATACACAACCTCAACAGCATGACTATAAGCAATCATTGGATGATGTCCTGACAAGTGACACACAGTCGTAGGGAACTCAGTAACAGTTGGATGCTTCCGGTGCTACACTATAACACTGACCAGTGGTAATGACCGCCACCCATTCCTGTGACCACACCTGTTTGGCATATAGCCCTCATAGGTACATGCAAACACACTAGGGATGTGTCCATCCATATCTGGAAATGCATGCATTGGCCTACAATGCATTCCCTGGATGGGACACATATCCTACACAAGGGTATAATACAGACAGATACCTGTTGTCTGATACATGCTGTATAGCAGTAAGCCGACTATGGCATAGTCTTCCACATGTACTATACATACTATCCCGTCAGTACCACACAGGTGGTAGCCCTCAACATGTATGTTGGGTACCAATGTGTACATATGGCCACATGTTATGTCATGTGTCCCTTGGTATCCACATATCCATAGGTATTGTGTTGTCCCAAGGTGTATCACATAAGACATTAGAGGCCAGAATGCATATCCACAAGGCAGTTGTACACCTATAAAGACTGTCTATTATTGGCAGTCATTGTTGTGTATGAACATGTCTGACATATACCCCAGGCATATGGCATATAGCATTACTCACACTACTCTTAGGTAATTGTCATGGGTGTGTGTGGCACAGATGACCTTGGCCACAGATCATGACAGTGGACGTCCTTGTCACATACATACATATGTGACCTACGATCTGAGAAGCAGCAGCACAACCTGTCAATGGAAACAAATGTATTCATGTTGTATGCAGGCTTCACACCTATGTACTGATTGAGGGGGCATGTACACATATATTTTTGCACCATAGATACCTGCTGTGTGCAATGCACTTACTGTTGCAATCATAATATGTCATACCATAGTAAAAGCAAAACCCACACTGCATTGACCAACAGTGACATGCACACAGTCGGCGTTTGCAGGATTTAAATCCCTACCTGACTATGTTATGATACTAAAGAGAGATGCATTAGTACGGCACACTATTTGCTTTGCTGGGTGGTTTTACTTCTCCTGCTGTATTTATAGGATGGTGGCATCATCAGTCTTTCCAAAGAGGAATGTACCTCTTTTAGTGTGTTTTCCCAGTCTCCAAAAAGGGCACTCCTTTCAAAGACAATTGCACACATACACACAGGGGACATGTACACATATATTTTTGCACCGCAGATGCCTGCTGTGTGCAATGCACTTACTGTTGCAATCATAATATGTCATACCATAGTAAAAGCAAAACCCACACTGCATTGACCAACAGTGACACACACACAGTCAGCATTTGCAGGATTCAAACCCCTACCTAACTATGTTATGATACTAGAGAGAGATGCATTAACACGGTGCGCTATTTGCTTTACTGGGTGGTTTCACTTCTCCTGCTGCATTTATAGGATGGTGACATCATCAGTCTTTCCAAAGAGGAATGTACTTCTTTTAGTGTGTTTTCCCAGTCTCCAAAAAGGGCACTCCTTTCAAAGACAATTGCACACATACACCCACCCCACCCACACACACAGTCAGCATTTGCAGGATTCAACACCCTACCTAACTATCTTATGATACTAGAGAGAGATGCATTAACATGGCGCGCTATTTGCTTTACTGGGTGGTTTCACTTCTCCTGCTGTGTTTATAGGATGGTAACATCATCAGACTGGACATGGTAATGTGTGTACACTTTGTTTTATGCCATTCCAGGAATGGTCCATGTGGGTCGTTGGGTGTTAACAGCTTGAACAGGAACTCATAATCCTTACCTTGTGTGATCTGTGGACACATTGACATTCCTTCATATGTCAACACATATTTATGCACAGCTTGTTGGTTTTGTGGATACTACATGTGTCTGGGATGTTGATAACGGGCTATTCAAAGTCTATGTGAGACATGTGTAGCTGTGTTCAGTGATGTATGCCCTGTGTGGCTGCCTTGCAAACAGACTAGCATGTTTGGGAACCATGATCCGCACATGAACATACCACAGTTAGTGGGGTTGTGTGTATGTCAGCTTCCAATAGCTCTGTTTATGACTTCAACCGTGATGGACTACATGGCCTTGCAAATCAGACTTCATAGGGGTACTGGACTGTACTTACCATGGTGTGTTGTGCACCAACACTTGTGTGGAGTGCCATATGTTGCTGTAACACATTCAACAGTTCCACATCCTGTGTAGGGGGGAGGCCCAGCTGACTGTTCAGGTGCAGGATCTGTTTGTTCTGTAGATTATGCATGACACATATTGTGAATCAATGTATTCCACTTGCTGCCATGCTTTTGGCATTGGGGGTAGCTGTTCATCCATTCTACATGTGATATCTCCTGGTATGTTGATATGGACTATCGTCAGTGGGAGGTGTATCTGTATATATGGGCCTGTCTGCCAGGATGTCGGCATTGTCAGTCAGGTACAGTTGGCCCTGACTCATGACATATATGGGTGTACATTGCTATATATGACATAGCTGTCGGAGGTGTCATGATTCAGTCTGGACTCCTTCTCAGCTACTCTTTACAGAACAACAATGAACCTGAGCACTAATCCCTGTTATACTCTTTTACACACTTGACACCCTGCTGATCCTTTGTGATCTGGCTACAGTGTATGTCATCATAATATCCTGGCATGTCCAGGGGTTGGTTTCATGTGTACTCTTCATTCCAGCTGGTGAATATTGTGATGTTGACACAATATCACATCTGCCGCATGTACACAGACAATCCTCTCCTCCTCCCGACAAACTCAGCTATATATGTGAGATGCACCTATAGAGACATACAGGGTGCTGAACTCTCTCGACCCATGACTGGCACAGTCTATCAGGTGGTGAAGGTAACCACACACAACACATATCAGTCTCACATATCCTCTGGCGACAGCACTCAAACCACATTATCACACATAGACATACTCAGATGCTGTGAATTAACTCTGCCTAAGCAGCAGAGACCTCCACAGCAGGCACACACACAACTGCTACCCCACTACAATACCCACATATCACATAGTTCACAATGTCAGTGTGCCACACAGTCACTGCCCTTCAGGCTAGACAACTCACCTAGTACACTTGTAATAGGCAACACTTATTGTCAGACACACTGACGTACCATTCACCAGCCCAAACATGGGAATAATCACTTTGGGCTGTCTGTCAGGTGCCAGAATCTGCCACATAACACATGCAGTCAGGTCACTCCAAAACAAGTACAGGACTGGCACCATCATTGTCCATGCTGGTGCATAAAACATCAGAAGTTACTCCCTGGACCACATGACATGGTACGTGGAGGAACACTCTGATCATGTAGCCCAGGCCAGTATTACTCTGACCTTGTCTAGCATCTTACACCCACCAATTATGATGTCAAAGTATACAGACAAACATATCACGTTTAACAGTTGGCTAACAAATTGGTGTCATTCATAGGGGATACTGTGTCTGTCAGCCTGTGGTGACATGCTCGACATGCCACGTAGCTTCAGTATGGACAGCTTGCACCTGTCACACTTGGACCTTTGAATGCTTGCTAAGGCTCTTGCTACCACCATAGTGCATTTGTTGAGCAGGGCTCAACAGACAAACCCACCTCCATAGACATTACAGGTTATATGACACTAAGGGTAATGCTGCTCAACACCAGATGTGTTACCCTCCTATTGCGGCCACTCAGGACTTTCCTCAGTATGGAGGATAGCGATATCTGTGTACTAACAGGCATCTAGTTCAGGCTCACATATGCACACCAGCACTACCAGGTTATGTTTCATACAATGCTTTCTGGCCACAGGACTTGGAACAGACAACACAACTAGTGGGAGTATCCATATACATCACAGATACACACACCTCTGGGTTAGTAGCACTGCACAAAGCATCACAGACCATACATATACAACTACCATTGTGCAGAACTGCCTTTCAGTTTGTTGCCTGCTACTGACCACCCTCCCATACTCAGGAGCCACACTCGGCATTCCTGAGAACAGTGGAGAATATGGAGGTCTCCTCAAACATTATATTGGGTGACTTCAAATACACTAATATTGACTGGGGATACTACTCAAGCCCCAACACCCTCGCCCTACAGTCACTACAATTTGTTAATTCATATGCTATGGCACAACCAGTCACCACAGCCACAAGGGGGAATGCATATTGGACCTGATCATCACCAACATGGGGACTCTATGTTCCACACCAGCGATATACCCCTCATTGGTAAGGTCAGAACATACATATATCTCACTGGATATACATATACCCTCCACACACCCATCCTGGGTATTCTTGGTGAACTTCTCATGAGCCAATGTCTCACTTCACCAAAGCAAGGTGGTATCCTTCAGAGACCCTGAGACAGTGGCAAATATGGCTCCGACTGCTGAATCCTTTACATACACATTCTATGGACACCTAGTGGACTGCATGGATTGTGCTATCCCAAATAACAACAGGACTCACTCCTCCAATGGCAGGGGACCTGTCTGGTAGACCCCAGCCATTAATAAGCTGTTCAATGTCAGGAGGAAGCTACTACATGATAGAGCACAATCCCAGACAGGGAAAGCATCTGTCATCTGTACTAGCAGACAGCTACAATCACTCATGAAGTTATCTAAGGGCTGCTTCTCACGGACAATTGCACCAGACACGTAGGACTGTCACAAGGCCTTATTCAGTTATGTCAGGAACCTGGGTGGACACTCACTGATATGCTGTGTGTCACTGCATACTGACTAAACTTACCCTGAACCCACTGGCATTGCCAACATCCTGGCAAACAGGTTCATTGCAGATGTCTCCCCCCATCCCCCCTAGGGAGCAACTATCCATCCCAACAGAGTCTAACCTCCCTGACATCACACAGTAACAGGTGAGTGCTGCCCTCCCCAAAGCATACATCACAGCATCAATGGGACCAGATGGTGTCCTGGCATGCATCTTACACGAGCTTCATGACAGACGTAACCCTCACATTACATCACTGTGCAATATCGAAGTTACTACAGGATATGTACCCATGAAATGGCGTACAGCGACAGTGATCCCACTACACAGAGTTGGTGCCACAACGGACCACAGACAATATTGCCCTATAAGCCTAGCTGGCCTGTTCTGCAACACTATGGAGCATATTGTCATGGGTCTCTTACACATAGACATTGGGAACCTACAGACATAGTGTCTTACACATTTCAGCATTGTTGTGGGCAGATCTTTCCTCTTGAACATGTTTGCATTCTTTACATGGTTAACAGGTCCATCGACATAGGGACAGTTGTCCACACAGCCTACCTGAACCTTGCAAACCCCTTCCACACAATAACCCACTAGGCCATTATGCATAGGCTCACCAGCGTCGATATGGACACATATCTCACATGGTGGATTGCTACCTGGATCAGGGTTAGCACCCACATGGCCAGAATTGCAGGTGCCATGTCTGACTATACACCAGTTACACGTGGCATTCCACACGGCTCGGTCCTGGGACCTCTCTTGTTCAGTATATATTTGTCTGACATACAGGCTACCACAGGGGGAATATGGCTGACCTTGTTCGCACTTGACTGCAAACTGGGTTCCATAATTAACTCTATGGCTGCCACATGCATATTCAAACAGGGTCTCACAGAGATGGATGACTGGTGCCTGAGCCATGGCCTACAGCTAAATGCCATTGGTTGCATAGTCATCCCCTTTGGGAATAGCAACATGACCACACATTACCACATTGGTAGTACTCCATTACATATGGTAGGAGTTGTTAGGTGATTGGGGACATGACTTTTTTATACTGTCGCCTTTGACATTCACTTTGAAAAAGTGGTTCGACAGACCTTCTATATAAACCACCTTATACCATATGGTTTCACATGTAGATCAAGTGAGGTCATTGTGCCCCTATACTCATCACAACCATGCTTGGTTACAATGCCACGTTTGGGGTGTACCTTACCCAACACCTGCAGCAACTGTACTGGCCACAGAAGTTCCTCACCTGGCAGATGTAGGGACTCACACGGATGACCTGCTCAGTTCAGATGCATTAACTCCAGCTATACTCGGTCGCTTACCACCTACTTGGATATGATGTGTGCCTGTTGTTTACGGAAATACCCAACCCAGAATTACTGGACATGCTCCACCTCAGGATATCCGACTCCCTTGGAGCTACACACTCCAGGGACATATACCTCAGCACAGATGTTAATTGGACATGCTGGAGGGACAGATTCTTATCCCAGGGCCTCCACTCACTCCGGATTGTGATCACAGTTTCACATAGGCAGAGCCACCCACTGACCACCTACAGGGGACATCTTGATGGCTGTATGGGTGATCGTATGTTTACCCCTGGGATATTTTGTGTGTTCCTGCTAGACAGAGGCACACTAGCCTAGACGTACATGGGCTATCTTGTGTGACCTACTATTCACTGGCACAGTGTAGTAATCTGACAGGGCTGCAAAAGCCAAACACACTCTGGCTAGGCTTGTACATGCCCTAGGGCAGATAGCCTAGTATCGACCTCTGAACCTATACTTATGTTCAGAATGCACAATATTTATTGCAGATACTGTTTGCAGGTCTTTATCAACTTTGCTTTCCCAGTTTCTATGAACAACTTAGGTATCTGCAGAACATATTTGATTATGACAGGGTTCCACTATATTATATATGTGTCTGTTGTCATGTAACTGTGTGCAAAGGGTGGATTGCTGGATAGTGAGAGGTTCCTGGGTTTGCACATGCAACTGCCAGATATGTGTGGCCCACTACTGTACTCAGACATGGCCTAAGTGTGTGACCATGCCCAGTTCAGGCTTTCCATGTTTTGTTATAAAACAACAGCAAAATCCACAACTTTCGAACAAATTTATTCTCTCACTCTCTGACGTCTCGGCCGTAGCCTTCAAGGAGTATAGACCTTACAATTAACAGAACTACATTTATACTACTACACAAAAACAATTATATAATAAAACAATTAATGTAAATTGATTAAATTCATTACATTAAATCAGTACTTTCCAATTAAAATCTTCATTAAGACCATAAGGCTGCAGTGTGTTGAATTTCAAAATATATACAGCTTCTTTATATAATAAAGTATGCTTAATATTAACCTTGGCATGACAAGAATAGTGTATTTGCTCTAAAACAGTACCTTGTAACCCTTCATTTTTACTTTGGTGAAAATTCTTAAAATGCATAGCCACAGAACTTTCCTCCTTAATATTAGTGATGTCTCTGGCATGTTCTAAAAGTCTGACCTTAAATGCCCTTTTGGTCTCTCCAATATAGAATTTTTCACAAGGGCATTTAAGTGCATATATCACCTCTTCAGAATTACAATTGAAAACATTACATGTATTAAAACATACATTATTAATGTAAGAAAAATGAGGCACTACAAAGCTACAAGCTTTGCATTTGCCACATCTGAAAGTGCCCTTCATAGATAGACTATGCTGCATATTAACTACAGGCATAGTAAACTTACTTTTTACTAAAAAATCTTTAATATTTTTTCCTCTTTTATAGGAAAATTTTAGATGTACATTTAACCATGGTGACACACTATTTAATAAGCTAAAATATTTCCAAAAATAATTAACCATTTTAACCAATTCATCACTAAAACAGCCAAAGGTTGTAACAAAATACATAATATCATTCTGATTATTATTTATATCATTTAACTGTAACAAATCTCTATTAGACAAATTATTAATAACTTTTTGTACTCATGTCCAAAAAATCGTTTATAACTATTTATTATTATGTCTTCACTATAGCCCCTATGTTGAAACATGTCCATTAATAAACTCAATTCCTTTTTAAATATACTCTCCTTATTACACAATCTGGAAATTCTTAACATTTCACCATATGGTAGACCTTCTATTGCATGAGGAGGGTGACAACTAGTGCCATGTACATATTGTGTACCTCCTTCAAACTTCCTGTTAACTGATGTAACTAGTTCTTTACCATTAACAATATTTAACACAATATCAAGAAAAGAAATGGAAACACCTTTTTGAGCCCATCAAATTTCAACGAAAATCTATTATTGTGTAAATCTAAAATAAATTGATCTACCAATGCTTCACCATCTTCCAGCAAAAAAATTAAATCATCCACAAACCTATAATACTTAATAACATATTTATGAAAAAAGGAATTTCTATATAAAAATTCAGACTCAAAAAGGCCCATAGCAAGATTAGCATACATGGGGGCAAATGCTGCCCCCATGGCAGTACCCTGTTTTTGTCGATAGAAACAATCATGAAATTCAAAAAAATTATTAGTTAGAGAAAAATAAATAAGTTCAACAATATACTCTGTATCCGGATGATCACCTAGAAAAAACCTAATAGCTTTTATACCAAAAGAATGGTTAATATTGGTATAAAGACTCTTAACATCAAGTGTAACCCAATACATACATCTATTCCATTTAACATCCCTTATCTTGTCCAGAAAATCAAAGACATCAGAGATGTAAGATGGCAGAGTCTTAACCTTAGTTAATAGAAAATTATGCAAAAAAACACCTAAATTATGTAGAAAGTAGTTACACCCAGAAACAATAGGTTCATAGGTTCATAGGTTCATACTAGGCTATCTGCCCGAGGGCATTTACAAGCCTAGCCCATAGTTTTGTGGCTTACGCCACCCCTTTAGTATGGGGAACTATACCCATTATTTTGCTGTGCCTCTGTTGAGCAGTGACACTGAGGTAATCCCTGGGGTATATCTGCGATCTCCCATCCATTGGTCAAGATTTCTCTTGAACAAGGCCAGCGAGGTGCTCTGCCTCACATATACCGGGATTTTATTCCACAGCATAGGGAGTCTTTGGGTGATGAATCTATCCCTCCAGCGCGTCCTATTAATAGCCGTGTCGAGGTTTAAGTCTCCGCCTTGTGGCTCTGACGGATCTAGATTTTTGAGGTGAAGCATATTCATCAAATCTGGGTTTGACATGGCCTTGTATGTTAGGCAAAGGTCACCTCTGAGCAAGCGGTGCGACTGAATAGAGCTGGAGTTCTTTCAGTCGGGCAGCATAGGACAGATGTTTGAGACCCTTTATCCTTTTGGTGAGGAACTTTTGTGGCCTCTCCAGCTGCTGCAAGTGTCGGGTCAGATACATTCGAATGGGGCATTGTACTCAATCATTGGTCTGATGAGTGATGAGTATAGGGAGACTATGACCTCCTTGATCTAGATGAGAATCCCTTCATGATAAGGTGGGCAATGTAGAAGGTCTTCCTAACTACTTTAGCTACATGGGTGTCGAATGACAGACTACTATCAACCTGGGTCCCCAGGTCCCTGATAACTTCTTCTATGCTCAGTGGATTGCCACCTATTTGGTAGCTAGGGGTAACCTTGTTTTTCCAAGGGTATGACTATGCATTTTTTGGCATTTAACTTTAGGCCATGGCTCTGGCACCAGTTATCCGTTTCTGTGAGACCCTTCTGAAGGATATCTGTGTCAGATGTGTTTTCCACTATGGCGCTCAGTTTGCAGTCATCTGCAAACTTTGTCAGCCATAACCCTCCTGTGTTTGCTTGTACTTCGGAAAAGTAGATGCCAAACAAGAGTGGGCCCAGGACTGAGCCCTGTGGTACACCACTTGTGACAGGCTTTGAGTCTGACATGGCGCCAGCAACTCTGACCCTGTGGGTTCTGTCACTCAGCCAGTTTGCAACCCATCTTGTGATGTATGGGTTAACATTTAAGCTGATGAGTTTTTCAATGATACCCGAGTGGGGTATTGTATCAAGGCCTTCGCCAGATCGAGGTAGGCTGTATGGACTGCCTTTCCCTCATCAATGGCTTTGGTGACTGTTTCGAAAAAGTCAACCAAGTTTAGAAGGCATGATCTGCCTTTGACAAAGCCAAACTGGGATGGATCCAAAGTCTGCAAATTCCTATGTCTTTATTTATGAGGTCCATTATGATCCTCTCCATGGCTTTGCAGATAAGGCTTGTCAAGCTAATGGGCGGTAATTTCCAGGGTCGGTGGAGGCACCGCCTTTGTGAAGTGGGACCACAGTTGCAGTGCGCCACTCCTGGGTAATGATCCAGAGGTAAGACTATGATTAAACAGCTGTCCTAGCTGTGGGTTTAATTCCTCGTTGAGTTCGTGGAGCACACAGCCGGGGACACCATCAGGTCCCATGGATGCTGTGTTTTTGCTTTGGAGAGAGCAGTTCTCACTTGGGCGTTGGAGATGTTTGGGGGCTGCAATCGCTGGTATAGATATCTCTCCTTTGGGGAGGGGAGAAGTTTGCACTGAACCTGTCAGCCAGTATGTTGGCAATGTCTGTAGGATCAGTAATCTTCACATCATTTTGAACTAGTTCTGAGCATATCTGGGAGGTTCCTCCCAGGTTTCTAACATAGCTAAAGAAGGCCTTATGATTGTCTTTTGAGTCTTTAGCTATTTTTCTCTCAAAATTTGCTTTGGATGATTTTATGAGAGCTCTTAGTTTTTACTTATAGTGATCAAGGGTGTCTTACCTTTTAAGGATTTTGCTCTATCTTGTAGTAGCTTCCTCCTTTGTTGTAGAGTTTGTTTATGGCTGGGGTCCACCAGACTGGACGCTTGCCTTTGGTACAAAGAGTCTTTGTTTTGCTTGGGATTGCCTTATCCATGCAGTCCTGCAGGTGCTGGTAGAAGGCATTTGTAAGTGATTCAGCGGCTTGAGTACTGTTTTCCTCACGGCTCGGGGCCTTAAAGGAGACCACACTAGTCTTTAGAAGTGTGAAGTCGGCTTCGAGAAGTTCTTTACTGTGGTCTTTTTATTTCAGGTGGGGTGGGATGAGGACCTCCAGCGAGATTAGTTTGTGATCTGATCTCACCAGTGAGGGGTATACTTCCGGTGTTGAACATTGTGCTCCCATGTTCGTGATGATGAGATCAAGTATGTTTTCTCCTCTTGTGGGATGGTGACTAGTTGTTCCATGGCATTTGAGTTTATGAATTCCAGGAACTTTTGGGCTAGGGTGTTTGGGCTTGAGTAGTGTTCCCAGTCTATATTAGGGTAATTGAAGTCACCTAGTATGATGGTGTTTGGTGATACATTTATCCCTCTAGTGTTTTCAGGAAGGCCATGTGAGGTTCCTGAGTTTGTGAGGGTGGCCTGTAACATGCTACAATTTGCAGAGCAGTCTTGCCTATGGTTAATTGCACCTGGATGGTCTCTGATGCATCGCGTTGCCACCAGTCTTGAGGTGTGGGTGTCTTTGATGAATATGGATACCCCCTCCTTTCTTGGTATTGTCCGGATTTTGGGGCCGAACGCATGATAAGAGGTAAAACCTGATAGTGCTGGGGTGCTCTCAGGAGCCTTGAACCAGGTTTCTGTCACTGCACAGACATCGATGTTCTCCATACTGAGAAGGGCCTCGAGTGCATTTTGAGATTTAGACTTCTGGCATTGAGCAGCATTACCCTTAGTTTTTTCCTTTTTGTGTTCTAGGGTGGTAGGTTTAGAATTTGAGCCTTGCCTAAAAAGGCACTATGGGGTGGCAAGAGCCTTTGCCAATATCCGAATCCCAGGGTGACAGGTGCAAGCCGTCCTTTGGCAGCGTGGCTTGTCCAGCATGTCATCCCAGGCAGACAGACATTGGATCCCCTTTGAATGACACCAGAGTTTAAGCCAATTGTTAAAGCTGATCATCTTATCTCTGTATTGTGGCATCATTCTTGGTGAAGGTAGGATACTGCTCAAGGTCAGGGTCATACCTGCCTGGGCTACATAATCAGAGAGCTCCTCAATGTCTCTTTTCATGTAGTCCAAGGAGGTACGCCTCAGGTCGTTTACACCAGCGTGGACAATGACTGAGTCGTATTTGTACCTGCTGTTGAGAGACCTGAGTGCTTGCGTTATGTGGCGGATTCTAGCACCGACAGGCAGCTTACTGTGACCTTCTCCTTACTCAGTCTGGTGAGCGGGACGCCAGTGTGTCTGACTATGGAGTCACCAATGACTAGTGTGTCTGGCATTGTGTTTGGCCTTAAGGGCTGTGACTGTTTGACACTCTGACTGTGAGGTCTATGTGTTGCAGGTGTTGTGTTCTGAGGTGGTGGTTGTTTGGGTGTCTGCTTTGGTGGCCTCTGCTGTTTTGGTAGATTTTTGATCAGAGCCGCGAGTATGTCTTTGTGTGTTTATGTGTATGATTTGAGGTTGTGATGGTACTATGTGAGACTGGGTCTATAGTGTGTGTGGTAACCTTCTCCTCCTGACTGGTCTTGCCAGTCCTATGTTGAGAGAGCTCAGCCTCCAGTTTGGCCAGATAGTTGCATCTCTCGCATGTATTTGTGTTTTGTGGGAGGAGGAGAGGGTTGTCTGTGTACATGAGGCAATTGTAACATTGCCTCAATATTCCCAGGTTCACCAGCTGAGCAGGAGAGGACACTAGCAACTGATCCTCGACATGCTAGAAGGACTAGACAAAAACTTTAAAAGAGATTCCGGGGATGTGGGTGACCGAGAAATGGGGTTTTGCCTTTTGGGGTGCTATCTATAAGAGTGCCGTATCAAGGTAATAAGTACTGTAGGAGCAAGTGCTAGGTTTAACAGATAGAGAAAAGTCTACTTGGAGTCAAGTAGAGATGATCTTTTAGGTATTAGAGAAAGTGCTAGTAACAGGGATGCTTAAAGGTAAGATTGAAAAGAATGCACTCTGCAGTGTGCACTAGAGAAGTTAGATATGAAAGTAGGTAACTTGAGTTTTACCTGTTTAAAAAGTTAAGGTTTAGTGGAGAGTTACTATTTTTAAAACAGCAAGATGGACTGAAAGGGGTGGTTATTTTGGTACTATGAAATACTGTAGGATGGCCAATAAATTTAAATAATTGAAGGTGGGATTTCAAAAGTGATGGTTTTGTGATTACTCACATAAGCCAGTGAAAGTAGAGAGAAATGAGATATATGGTCAGATTAACATAAGAGGCGGGCAACTAGAAAGACAGTGGTATTTAACAAGACAACTTAAATGTGTGGGAGGGAGGGAAAAATTCTGCTTGACTCAGAACAGAGAGCTGTGGTCTCTTTTGAAGTTTTAATATGCTGTTTAAAACAGAATGCAAGCAAAACACAAGATAAAGAAAACAAACTACAGTATTCAAAATATAGAAAGGCAATACAGAAATACAAAAAGTAACAGCAAACTAACCTTTCCTTCACAGCAAAGTGTAGCAGAGTCTGGATGAGCCTTTCTGGTAAAGCTCTGAAATGTTTTAGTTTACTCCTTAAATAGAAATTTTAGTTCCTAGCTCCACCCCCTCTGTTAACAAGTGATTAACCTTAAGTGACCTCTTCTGTCTTATGAATGAGTCCTTAATTAATCAGTTCTTATTTCTGCTTGACTCAGAATAGGTCTCCCAGGTGGAGCTGTCAGGTCTTTATGTATTTTAGGGAGACAATAGAAGGATGCCATTTGGCAGCCTTCGATTTTAAATTTATTTTTTACATCTGATGCTGAAAAATATCCCAACCTTTGTCCTTTACCTAATAATTCCTTATACTCATCTAGAGCAACATTGTATAAATTATATTCCACCTTTTCATAAACAGCAGTATCATTAAGATGATCCATACACATTTTATAATATTGGGAAAAATGCATGACAACCAACTTGTTACCCTTATCAGATGGTTTAAAAATAATTTCTCTATTCTTATTCAATGCTACTAGAGCCTTCCATTCTTTAGAACATAGATTGTAATGTATATTACCTCTATTCTTCATATATTCACTGAATCCAGATTCAATGGAAAAGTTTAACATATTCACAAAATGCAAAACATCATTATTTAAAACTGGAGGTATAAAACCACTAGTTGTTTGAACACAATCAGTATCAAATCTATAGTATGCATCAGGAAATGCATCTGATGTACAAGAATAAAAACTTTCTGAAGAGACATCTGAGTTATCTTCAGAAGATATAGACTGTAAGCGATTATGTATATTACTAAAAAAACTTTTTAAATGTAGCTTTCTACCAAATCTATATACATCACTTTTCATCTCATGTACACGAGAAATTACAGTGGGAATAAATTTCAGTCCACGGTTAAGAACAGCCACTTCAATAACAGAAAAAGAATGTCCAGACAAATTCACAATATAGTCATTTGTAGAAGGTAACAAAATGTCACCATTTACCTCTTTTATGTCCCCTCTGAAACGCTTGTTCTCTTGTTGAGGGACCATAAAATTCGCGTTGGCGTTTCTTTCCTTGTTGACCCCTATTGAAGTTGTTAGTCTCTCCATGAAAAGTTTGGTGAAATCTTTCAGGTTGTTGTGGCACTGGCATCACAGGAAATTCTGTGTCAATGTTCTCCCCCTCTTCATATGAAGTATAGCCACCTTCCGACGCTGAAAGAGGTGAGTTGTAATGGCTATCATTCCTAGAATCTGTTTGAAACTGAACACGCTTGCGTGGCTTGTTCCGATTGGCTCTCGACAAGAAAGCTTTGTTGTTCTCATAGTCCCGTATATCTCTGAGTAATTTCCCCTTCTTTCTTTCTACTAATAGTGTTTCATAATCTTTTAATTTCCCATTCATGGTGCTAAGGAAATCATCCATGGTAGAAGCAGGAGTACAAGATGATAAATTATCACATATTTTTTTTATCTCTATACCCAGTTCCTTTAGTTTAATTCTGTCACGCTCAATTAATATGTGTATCCATTCGGAAACACATTTATGAGCTGCTGCAACCCAGCGCTTCTGGAAAGCAGCATCAGTCTCATTAGATAAGTCAAATGGAGTAGTGGGATCTTTATAGACTCTGAGCCCCCTCGGTGTTATATCTATATCAATATACTTCTGTAGACCACAAATATTAAAAAATGTAACGGTCTCTTTCCACATATTCTTTTCAAGTTCATCAAATAGAGACTTAGTTTCAGTACTGATAGAGGTCGGCAGTTTCCGACCCACGTTATTAAAAGGATTTGGGAAACGCTTACGTCTGTCGTCTTCCCATTTATCCCAAACAGAAAAATTGTTACCAGCTGGATTCCTTAGGGAAGAATTGCGTTCCCCACGATCTGCAGTGTTGGCTAAAAAATTATCCAACGACAATTGCGTACCATCCATATTTTCACGAAAAATTCGAGGCAGATGAAGTTGTGGATCAGTAGACATATGTATAAACAACAAAGACCAGCAAAAGATGAAATAAAACAACAGCAAAATCCACAACTTTCGAACAAATTTATTCTCTCACTCTCTGACATCTCGGCTGTAGCCTTCAAGGAGTATAAACCTTACAATTAACAGAACTACATTTATACTTCTACACAAAAACAATTATATAATAAAACAATTAATGTAAATTGATTAAATTCATTACATTAAATCAGTACTTTCCAATTAAAATCTTCATTAAGACCATAAGGCTGCAGTGTGTTGAATTTCAAAATATATACAGCTTCTTTATATAATAAAGTATGCTTAATATTAACCTTGGCATGACAAGAATAGTGTATTTGCTCTAAAACAGTACCTTGTAACCCTTCATTTTTACTTTGGTGAAAATTCTTAAAATGCATAGCCACAGAACTTTCCTCCTTAATATTAGTGATGTCTCTGGCATGTTCTAAAAGTCTGACCTTAAATGCCCTTTTGGTCTCTCCAATATAGAATTTTTCACAAGGGCATTTAAGTACATACATCACCCCTTCAGAATTACAATTGAAAACATTACATGTATTAAAACATACATTATTAATGTAAGAAAAATGAGGCACTACAAAGCTACAAGCTTTGCATTTGCCACATCTGAAAGTGCCCTTCATAGATAGACTATGCTGCATATTAACTACAGGCATAGTAAACTTACTTTTTACTAAAAAATCTTTAATATTTTTTCCTCTTTTATAGGAAAATTTTAGATGTACATTTAACCATGGTGACACACTATTTAATAAACTAAAATATTTCCAAAAATAATTAACCATTTTAACCAATTCATCACTAAAACAGCCAAAGGTTGTAACAAAATACATAATCCCCGGGATTCATGAACCTTGCGCCAGGCGCACGCATAGCGTAGGCGTCACAATGCCAAATATGTCCGCCGAGCGATTCAGGTACGATCCAATTCCACGTGCACTACCGGCATGCACCGGATCTGCGCCTCCCCCAGCGTAGGTATGCTAAACACCCCATGTGTGGTGTTGCACCATGCAAATGAAGGCATATAGCGATCCACGAAGTGGCGCAGGCGTAGCATAAGGCCACGGCAATGTAGACCAAAAAAAAAAATGGTTTACATTTTCCCAAACATAACATAAGAGTAACGGAAGACTGTCAGCCTCAGGTATCACACTGTTACCATATGCCAATGGCGAAATACACAGAGAATGTCAAAAGAAAACATGCACAACATGCAAAAAATAACATAAATGGTATGTCCACAGAAACTCACAGCAGAACCCCAGGACATGTTTGCGGAAGGTGCAAAACAATGAAATAATATGACAATGTTATAAAACAGCAGCGTAATACACAGCAGCTTCACAGCCATAATACACCATGGTATGCATGGAAAGCCACAACCACGGTGCAAGGGTTGCCAAGGACTCGTGGCAGTGTTCGGCGTGGTAACTATGAATTAGTAGTCAATGCCATGCAAATGAGGCAGATAATACTGAATCGCAAAACCCCCGCCAGGGTAAGGCTGTACCAAATGGCGCAGCGGTAATACACCGAGGAGTGGCTCAGAGGGAATACATGTCACCTGCAGAGGGGTGTGCCACTGTAGGAGGAAGCACATTGGAGCTCAGCAAACCTGGGCTGTACATTGCACATCACAGCTGCAGGACCGGCGTGTGGGGCAATAGTTGAGCTGAGAGAACACAATGCGCGCAGAGGTGCATGTGCACGAGGATGACTACGTTCCCTTAACCCAGTCATGTGACGCTTGCCTCGCAAACAACATCGGAAACAGGAAGGTGATGTTGAGAATATGAGGAAATGTGGAAGAAGTGTAATTGGAGTAATAATGAGCAATCAACACTAATCAACCCACGAAGGCCAATCGGCGGCAGCTGACAACTCTGCATGCAGAAACCTGCAAAACGGGATAGGGGAGGCATATGAATGCAAAGAAAGTAGGGTAGGTAGCAGATTGCAAAGAGTGAAGACCTGACACAGCAGAGCCAAGCAGACAGGCAGCACAACGGCGGCACACAAAACGCACGATATGCCATGTCCCAGAAACTACACATGACAGGGCTCTGCAGGATGCATGCCAGGAAATAGTAGGTGCAATGTGCAGAAAGAGTAAGGGAAGGTCGAAAGGTAATCCATTGCAGACAAGAGTAATGCAACACCAAAGGCAACAGCGTTGCAGTGCCAACGGTAAAACACGGAAGATAACCCCCAGATACGGCCGTACAGACACACCCTATGACATCACCGGGTGCACAGCACAATAGTATAAAGTGTGAATACACACAACACACAGCCGTGTATTCCCAAACGCCGCACCATAGGTGTAAACACACGGGGAACTTTTAAAATGTACATGTTGGGTGCTGCCGTGGCCGTGATCCATCAGCATGTGTTAGAGACAGACGGTGTTGTGGAGAAGGGTGCCGACAACTACCGTAGGCCTCGGAGGAGAAGGAGAGTGTTCAGACCAAGGATAACCTACCAGGGGCTACAAGACCTGGAGATAGTAGAGCGTTACAGGGTGGATAGGGACACATTACAGCAAATAGTGGAGCTGTGCCGGCCACGCCTGAGAACAAGAAACAACAGAGGGGAACCCATCCCAGTGGACACAAAGGTATGTGTAAGCTTGCGAATACTGGCCACAGGTACCTTTCAAAGGCCAACTGGGGATATAATGGGCATCTCACAGGCATCAGCATCCAGGGTACTACACCAGTTTCTGGATGCCATGTTACCACATGCCAATGAGCATATATACTTCCCCAGATCTCAGGAGGATTTGGCTAGCAATATGCGTCACTTCCACCGTGTGGCACAATACCCGGAGGTACTGGGTGCGATAGACTGTACGCACATACAAATCAAGTCACCACCTGGGGAGCAGGGTAGACGCTACATAAACCACAAGGGATTCCCCTCCATCAATTGCCAGGTCGTGTGCAATGCTCAGGGCATTATCATGGATGTGTGTGCTGGCAGCCCCGGAAGCTACCACGACTCCCATATCTGGCATGCCTCACAGCTGTACCAGGTATTCGCCAGGGGGGACATCCCACAAGGCCACCTTGTGGGGGATGCTGGCTATGCACTGGAACCATGGATGATGACTCCCATCAGAAATGCACACACACACATGCAAGAACGCCATAATGAGGCACACGCACAAACCAGAATAATCATAGAGCGTGTGTTTGGGATGCTGAAATCACGGTTCCGGTGCTTGTATACATCCGGTGGAGCCCTGCAGTACTCTCCAGGCACATGTGCCCACATATTCATAGTATGTGCCATGCTATATAATATGATCCTGCGGAAGCAGCTGCTGCAGGGACATAACGGTGAAGGGCCACAAAGCCCACCACAACTGCCAAGGCCAGTCCAGGCACAGAGGGTTCAGGACCAGGAACACACTGTGCCAGCCCCAGTAGGCAGACGGAGGCGTACCCAATATGCCTATGCCCTGGCAAAGAGGGAACGTATAGCACATACTCTGACAGCGTAGGCCCCATGGACTGACACCTCCCTACCTGCACACACAGTGAAATGGACGGCACACAAACATGACCACCCGTAAAGTGTACCGTATGGGTGGCCCCATGTGTGACTCCAACATAGGCAGCCCCCAAACACTGTACACCCAACAGCCAGTGGAGCATGGAACGCCAACACCCGAACAGTACGCGGGTCCTACAGCAAACGGCGTTGCTGTATGCTGCCACGTTTGCCACAAGGTGTATACATATAAACATATATATATATATATATATATATATATATATATATATGTGTGTATATACATATATGTAGATAGATATAATTACATATATAGAAATATATGTACACATATACATATAAGTACTACAGTTAAGACAGGGAATCAGAGGGATGTAAGGTGACTGAGATGTAACACGCGATATCTGTACATAGTATACATAGTGAAATGACAACCTGAGCATCCGGGAGGTTCAACAGAAGAGGATAACGCCAACCATGGAACGGCCAACATACCGAAATGCATAACCACGAGGCAGAAAGATCGCCAGACCACAGTACTGTAACAGTACATGCACGGGTAATAGTATGATGATATGAGGGGAGAGGTGGACACCGCCGCCGGTGTCGCGGCCCATGCAGGTACTGTGTGCAACCGTCCCCGTGAGTGCCGTAGTATGTGTACGTGTGCGGTGAGGGTGCCGTGTGTGTTGCTGTGTGAGTGTAATGTGTGTGTCTCCGTAACATGTGTATGTTGGTGCCATGTTAGAGGCAGAGTGGAATAATATGTGTAGGCATACGGTACACGAGCCACAGGCATATGTACACCAGTAGTCCCAAAGTAGTAGTGAGAGCCCCACCCTGGCTAGGCGTGTTGTGACGTAGAACGATACAAAGTGACAATGTCCCAGATTGTAGCACAGGAATATACCCCACAGGAAATGGAAAGGACGTATGTAATACTCATGCCCATATGTATGACACCGATATGTTAATTGCAAAACGATACGTTGGCAAAGTCACACAGCAATAGGTATGTACCGCGGAAATACGTATGTGCTACCCCAGTACTGACCATGGCCACGTATCGGCCCGTAAACACTGCTGTGTGTTCTACAAGTGTCAAACAAGCAATCCCCATCTGAATAGGTGGCAACCACTGGCAAACAGGCCATCCCAACAACAGGACCACAATGACTGTAAATATCTGGGACAGAATGACAAGGGATAGTCGTCACGTACAAACAACCGCTGATATACCACAGATGTGACGGAGGAATACATGCATCAAGCACACCCGCAGGCGATACCAACACCACATGACAACAACACAACCTACAATCCCATACCAACAGACAATTAACTGTCAACTCTCCAGGTAGGGATGGAGCACACAGACAACTATACTGTGTCTGTAGAGATGCAAGGCCCACAACCCGTATCCGTCACCTACAACCACCGATATCCCCCACCGTACATATTAAAGGAATACAAACCGTAATAGCAGCACAAACATACAGGCAGTCAATGACATCTGCATAACCGCAACATCTCGCGTGGGAAACACAATCAAAGGCGGATGCATACTTGCATGCATTGTTTAAAGGAATACAACAGCCATGTTACACATCCGAATGCAATACGCCATCAACAGACGTCGTCAGGACAGGGACACCCACATGTCGAACCAAATACTATACCCTACACACACAATCCACGGCTAACATCACTACAAAATATACCTGTCGCCACACATAGCGGCTGCAGTTACACATAACATAACACAATACAGACCATCTCCACGAAGGTAGGGCAAATAGCCAATGCCCAGGTGAGGAATCCAACCATACCCCAGTTACGACGCATAATTTCCGAATGGAGTAGATGCACAGGTGATATGCACATAATTACTCACTGAGGAACAGCAATTGGTGGGACGAACCCACATGTTGCAGGTATCGACGGATATAAGGATGACTCTCAGGATATTCAAACTGTATGCTCATACCGAACCAGCAGTGTACAACCGAAAGCGAAATAAAAAGGAAAACCGATACACGGAACAAAACACGGAATGAAACACCGACAAGGTATGTAGAACACACGATATGTACGGTTGTGTAACGCATGATGTGTATGACGAAGCTGTACTGTATGGGAATGGTGTTTGTAAGTAATGACACTTGCCCATAATGCAGAGAGTGGTAAAAGGTGGTTATGTAGTGCTATCCTGCTGAGCATACCAACGACTGTGGACACCGTGTGCACAGCAGTGGGACATCATGTACACAGCCGAGACACCACAAGGGCTGCCACAGGGGGGCATTAGAGAGAACAATGCCAGACCACACGCCGATGCTGGCAGTGGATGTCCAACAAGGAAGTGCCATAGCAGGGGATAGGACATGTATGTATACTGTCACAGTACGCATGTGTATGGGCATATACCGTCAATGTCATACGTAATGTGCAGCCGACGTGCACGTATGCCCTGCAGTAGGGGATACTATGTCAACTATGTGTAATGCAAAGCTGTCAGGGTGGATATGACAGACATTATACACAGTATCACAGGCATATCATGCATAACAGAGGTATCGCCTATTGGTATGTACAATAACAGGATACATATGGCCTGTAGGTATGGGACAGAGTAGTAGCATTATAGCCAGCCGAAATGGAAGGGACACCAAGTAACCATGCCCAAAGGATCTGTAGCAGGTGCACCGTGGGCAACAATGAAGTCTGGCAGGTCCATGTGTAAACACATGTGCAGTGTACACAGTAGTGTCACCTCCCATGGTAGTGTCCTGTGAACAGCAGAGGCGGGTGTCAACTGCATGTCTACACAGTACCGCTGCTGTGGTGGTACCATGACTACGTGTCACCCAAACAGCAAGGGAGGTATCACATGAACAGTGCTACTGTGTGTCCCTGTGGGATGTGCACAGGACCTATGTTCCACAGCATGGTGTGTGTTGTGTCTGCGGAAGTAACACAGAAGCCCAGCCCATGCAGTGTGGTGTGTGTGCACATATCCATGAGCAGTCCGTTCACACTGCCCACCGCAAATGTCATGTATGAGGAGTATATGCATTAGTAATGCGGAGGACATGGTCCGTGTCAGAGCAGAAGACACCCCTGCGTATGTGGTATGCAGATGTGTACAGATGTGTTTTCCATCTGTCAGCCGCATATGTAAACCGTCCGAGCCTGGTACACATCGTGGCATGACAATGCTGTGCCATGTAAAGTTGTAGCTGTTGTGGAAGGTACACCATAAATGTGGTATTGTACCCTTGACCGTGTGTAGATGTGTGTATGCCACAGGTACAATGGCTACCTATGTACCAGCATCACACACAGTACAGATAGGTGTGGCCCTGCAGAAGGGTATCCATGCCACAGTGGAATACGGTAACCACAGGACCATGTGGGGCATATGTGTGTACAGCAACCATGTACAATGTGATATGTATGTACGGGGCCAGTATCCATGTGATAGTCAGTGGGTGAATGTTGCTATGAAAGGTGATGTGCATGCACCATGTGTCATGCATCCTGATGCCATGACACTCATATGATGTATCCGCCACACTGACACCCGTATGGTCGGTATCGGTATGAGCTGGTGGAGCAATAATGGCACCAGGTATGTAGGCGTGGGATATCTAGGCATGGACAGTACTCTGTGACAGCATGTTGTGTATGTAAGCAAATAGTGAACATGAGGGGCCCCATGACTGAGGACTGTGTAATGCCATATGTACCTGACATGTAGTAGGTACTATGATATGCTTGCACCACTGTGTGTCCTGTCCACGAGTCATATAGCATAACATCCTGAGACACAGTGTATGATGTGCAGGTGGATGTGTACGTTGCCAATACCAGAACGTGGAATGGTGCTGAAGGGCAATGCGAGGACAACGTCTGATGTGTTGGCCTCTGTACCACCCCAACCACCCATGCAATGGTATGACAGGTGGCCAGCATGTGTATGTGGCGTGCTGTGGCACGCACAGGCCCAACAAGGGTGCCAGGAAAGGCATGGAGGCCATCAATGTGTGCGGGAAGCACGTTCGTGAGGATGTGCCCCAGTGCCATTCAGAACGGTCCAGTCATTGGTGTATGACTGCAGTCCCACACGTGCAACGCAGTGCCACCCATGGGTAGTGCGAGAGATGCCGCTGAGCGGCGGTCAGGGTACACAATGTCCGACAACAGGCTAGCAGTGAATATAGCGGGCTGGTGCGGAGACATATACCAAACAGGTTGGTGGGACATAACAGCCAGGGACATCGGAAGGTGACATTGGGCCAGTGTCCCAGGACATAATGTGTCCATGTCAGTACCATGTATGTGTCCACAGGGACACTATGATGTCCATGTCCATCTACAAGCAGCAGAGAGCAAAAGAGTGACTTTTTCCTGATTTAAGTATTTTTTCTGGCTTTTTGATTATTTACTGCTTAGCGACTGCATTTTCGCCTGTTTATACAGCTCTGCATTCTATTTAAACTGTTTTTGTGTTGATTAACTGTTTTGCACTTTTAAAAAAGTTATTTGTTGTTTAATTTTACCTGTAGGCTAACACACTCAAGTGTGCTAGCCGTTTAAAAGCATTTATAGCATTTACTGTCTGTTTTTCCTCTGTTTTCTGCAAAAAAAAAAAAAAAAAAAATCTTGTTTTCCCACCTTACTGAACTAGAATAGTCCAGTCTTCAGAGTTTGCTGATCTCTGGGCTTTGGCTTGGTTCCTGTGCTATTCCATATCCTTATTTGGATAAAGGGAAGCTTCTTTGTTCACCAGTGGGAGTGGGGAGCACTGAGCAGCCTATTTGTCCCTAGAGCAGTGGTTCCAGCCAGAAACTTGTAGTCTATTGGCCATTTTGGGTCAATTCCTAGCTCTTTTCAACCCCCTGCTATAAAGCCCGCTTTAGCGCACTTTCGCATGATTTAGCGCGGAGTTGCCCATAGAGCACCATCGGGCAGCGCCGGTTAAACAAGGTTAAACTATTTCTGGCTCCGTAAAGTCTGCTTTTCAATTTTTCCCTTAGAACTTCTCTACTTGCAATCTAAACAGTCTATTCTCTATCTCAAAAGCTCAGCACTTGCTCCTAAAGCATTTTTATATAGGTAAAGCTCAGCACTTGCTCCTAAAGCATTTTTATATAGGTAAAGTACTTGTATACTAAACAAAGTACTAAATTAGCCTAGAATCCCCTTGAGTACCCATTTCCCTATAGGTCCCTTCTGACTCAGTTACACAGCAAACTTTTTCACTTTTTCTAGCATGTCGAAGGGTCAGTTGCTAGCGTCCTCTCCTGTTCAGCTGGTGAATCTGGGCATCTTGAGGCAATGTTACAATTGCCTCATGTACACAGACAACGCACTCCTTCTCCCACAAAACACAAATACATGTGAGAGATGCAACTATATAGCCAAACTGGAGGCTGAGCTCTCTCAACTCAGGACTGGCAAGACCAAACAGGAGGAGAAGGAAACCACGCACACCACAAACCCAGTTTCACATAGAACTATCACAACTGCAAAACAAACACATAAACACACAAAGACATACTGGAGGCACTGATCAAAATCTACCAAAACTACAGAGGCCTCCAAAGCAGACACCCAAGCAACTGCCACCTCAAGACATAAGACATGCAACACATAGTTCTCAAATTCAGTGTGCTAAACAGTCACAGCCCTTAAGGCCAAACACAATGCCAGACACACTTGTTATAGGTGACTCCATAGTCAGATACACTGACGTCCCACTCACCAGACTGAACAAGGAAAAGATCACAGTAAGCTGCCTGTCAGGCGCTAGAATCCACATAACACAAGCACTCAGGTCACTCCACAGCAAGTACAAGTATGACTCAGTCATTGTCCATGCCGGTGTGAACGACCTGAGACGTACCTCCCTGGACTACATGAAAAGAGACATAGAGGAGCTCTCAGAATATGTAGCCCAGGCCGGTATGACCCTGACCCTGAGCAGTATCCTACCCTCACCAAGAATTATGCCACAATACAGAGACAAAATCATCAGCTTTAATAATTGGCTTAATTACTGGTGTCATTCTAAGGGGATCCAATGTCTGTCTGCCTGGGATGACATGCTTGACAAGCCACACTGCTTTGCAAGGGATGGCTTGCACCTGCCTCCCCTGGGCTTCCGGATATTGGCAAAGGCTCTTGCCACCCCCATAGTGCCTTTTTTAGGCAAGGCTCAAATGATAAACCTACCACCCTAGAAAACAAAAATGGAGAAAAACTAAGGGTAATACTGCTCAATGCCAGAAGTCTAAACCTAAAGATGCACGCCCTCGAAGCCCTCCTCAGTATGGAGAACATCGATGTCTGTGCTGTGACTGAAACCTGGTTCAAGGCTCCTGAGAGCACCCCAGCACTATCAGGTTATACCTCATATCATGCGTTCCGGCCCCAAAATCCGGACCGAACCACAAAAGGAGGGGGAGTATCCATATTCATAAAGGATACCCACACCTCCAGGTTAGTGGTAACGCACAAAGCATCGGAGACCATCCAGGTGCAATTAACCATAGGTAAAACTGCCCTACAGTTTGTAACATGCTACAGACCACCTTCTCAAACTCAGGAAACCCACACAGCCTTCCTGAAGACACTGGAGAGTATGAATGTCTCTCCAAACACCATCATATTGGGTGACTTCAACTACCCAAACATAGACTGGGTACATTACTCAAGCCCCAACACCCTAGCCCAGAGGTTCCTTGAGTTCATAAACTCAAATGCTATGGAACAACTAGTCACCATTCCCACAAGAGGAGAAAATATACTAGACCTGATCATCACAAACATGGGGACAAAATGCTCCACACTGGAAGTATATCCCTCATTGGTGAGATCAGACCATAAATTAATCTCACTGGAGATCCACATCCCGCCCCCACCCCCAGCAATAAAGACCACAGTGAAGAACTTCTCAAAAGCAAACTTCACACTTCTTAAGACTGGAGTGGTATCCTTCAAGGCCCCGAGCCAGTGGAAACCACAACCCACGCTGCTGAAACCCTTACAAATGCCTTCTACGAGCACCTCCAGGAATGTATGGATCAAGCAATCCCTAATAAAATCAAGACCCTTTCCACCAAAGGCAGGCGCCGGTCTGGTGGACTCCAGCCATAAACAAACTCTACAACAAGAGGAGAAAGCTACTACATGACAGAGCAAAATCCTAAATGGGAAGGCATCTCTGATCAATACTAGCAAAAACTACGATCACTCATAAAATCATCCAAGGCCAACTTTGAGAGAAAAATCGCTAATGACACAAAAGACAATCATAAAGCCTTCTTTAGCTATGTTAGAAACCTGGGTGGAAACTCCCAGATATGCTCAGAATTAGTCCAAAATGATAAAAAATCACTGAACCCACAGACATTGCCAACATACTGGCAGACAGGTTCAGTGCAAATTTCTCCTCCCTCCCCCAAAAGGAGAAATATCTATCCCACCAGAGTCTAGCCTCCCAAACATCTCAGATGCCCAGGTGAGAGCTGCTCTCTCTAAAGCAAAAAACACAGCATCAATGGGACCGGACAGTGTCCCCAGCTGTGTGCTACACGAACTCAATGAGGAACTAAACCCACACATAAGGCTGCTGTTTAATCTTAGCCTTACTACAGGATACACTCCAAAGAATGGCGACGGCAACTGTGGTCCCACTCCACAAAGGCGGTGCTTCTACGGACCCTGGAAATTACCGCCCCATAAGCTTGACGAGCCTTGTCTGCAAAGCTATGGAGTGGATCATAATGGAACTCATAAATAAAGACATTGGGGACCTACAGACACTGGACCCTACCCAATTTGGCTTTGTCAAGGGCAGATCCTGCCTCTTGAACTTGGTCGACTTTTTTGAAACAGTCACTAAGGCCATTGATGAGGGTAAGGCAGTTCACACAGCCTACCTTGACCTAGCAAAAGCGTTGACACAATACCCCACTGGCATCATAGAAAAGCTCACCAGCTTAGATGTAAACCCATATGTCACAAGATGGGTTGCAAACTGGCTCAAGGACAGAACACACAGGGTTAGAGTTGCTGGTGCCATGTCAGACTCTAAGCCGGTCATGAGCGGTGTCCCACAGGGCTCAGTCCTGGGCCCCTCTTGTTCGGCATTTATTTTTCTGAAGTGCAGGCAAACATAGGGGGATTGTGGCTGACAAAATTTGCAGATGACTGCAAACTGGGCACCATAATTGACACTCCATCAGACACAGACATCCTCCAGAAAGGTCTCATAGAAATGGATAACTGGTGCCAGAGCCATGGCCTTAAGCTAAATGCCAAAAAATGTATAGTCATACCCTTTGGGAAAAACAAGGTAACCACTAATTACCACATAGGTGGTAATCCATTAAACACGGAAGAAGTTATCAGGGACCTGGGGACCCACATTGACAGTAACCTCTCTTTTGACACTCACATTGCCAAAGTGGTTAGGAAGACCTCCTACATTGCCCACCTGATCATGAAGGGATTCACATCCAGATCAGGAGAGGTCATTGTACCCCTGTACTCTTCACTTATCAGACCAATGATTGAGTACAACGCCCCATTCGGAATGTACCTTACCCGACACCTGCAGCAGTTGGAAAGACCTCAAAAGTTCCTCACCAAAAGGATAAAGGGGCTCAAACATATGTCATACGATGCCCGACTGAAGAAACTCCAGCTCTATTCAGTCGCATACCGTCTGCTCAGAGGTGATCTGTGCCTGACATACAAGGCCATGTCCAACCCGAATTAATGGACATGCTCCACCTCAAAAATCCAAATCCACCAGAGCCACGAGCAAGAGACTTAAACCTCAACACGGATATAAATAGGACATGCTGGAGGGACAGATTCATCACCCAGAGACTCCCTACACTATGGAACAGAATCCCAGTCCATGTGAGGCAGAGCCCCTCACTGACTCTGTTCAAGAGAAATCTTGACGAGTGGATGGGAGATCGTAGGTTTACCCCGGGAATCATCTCTGTATCACTGCTGGACAGAGGCACAGCAAACTAATGGGTATAGTATTCTCATCCTAAGGGGTGGTGAAAGCCACACACACTCTGGCTAGGCTTATAAATGCCCTAGGGCAGATAGCCTAGTATGAACCTATGAACCTATGAACCTATGTATGGATTGCGACCCTGTAGTGAGTGAGAGTGTGTATTGTTGGTAAGTACACCATCGCCTGGCACGTTGCCAACATTATCTCGGTCTGCAATGCCTGGGTGACTATTGTATGTGACATTGAATGTGGATGTAGCCAAACAATACAGACATACCACCACACTGCCTGAGGCCCCACACCGCAATGTGTGGCAGTCATGTTTAGGTAGCTAGCCTTGGAGCATGTGATGGACCTCGAGGACCCACCATGGCTGACAAGTGATGCACCCCACACATGTGAATATACACCACCGTGCAACAGCCTGCACATGTGCTTGTACAGCATATGTGCATGGAACATGACCACCACTGTGGCGTCTGTGAACAGGTCAGTACTGCCATGTCTCTGTGTGGAATAGCATGGTCTCTACAATTGTGTACATGCTATGGAAGCGCACTGTGGTATGTGTCAGCATATGTATGTACACTGTCCATCTGCCGGGGTGTCATGACATTAACAACTGCTGTCAGCAGACGTCAGTAGTACTGGTTGTAGTACACATGTTCCGTGTATGCTGCGATGGGTGTGTTTCCAGGGTGTGGCTAGCAGGGCCGTGAAGCATATGTGTTCATCCACCAAAGGAGGGATAACCCCAGGTGCAACACACCAGACACATGGAGGTATTGTGCATGCTGAGGGTAGTGTAGGTATGGTATGTGTTGTGTAATGTGTCAGCCAGCTGGGCGGAGTGCATGCCTCAAGCATGTGTAGGTACATGGGTGTCTATTCTAGGGAAGTGTGGGTTGCTGTCAGCACATGGCAGTATCAGCTGTCTGAGGCCCAATGTACAGTATAACAACACAGACGGCATGTAACCTGTGGTGTACAATGTCAACTCTGTCGCGTGTTACAATGTGTCTAGCGGTCACAAACACGGGTATCCGCACATTGAGCACCTATGATGCATTGTGTTAGGCAACTATCCAGGATGTGTGCAAAACACTGTGTGATGTGTGATCCCTCACCTGTGGGTGTTGCAGTCCCGGTATGTGCCTGGGAGGTACGATCCGTGTACAGTCCGTACGTGCAGGCATGCTGCGCAGAGCATGGAGGCAGGTCCCAGTCACTGCAGAGAAATGTGAGTGGTGCAATAGTGTGTGTGCCTTGCTTGTGTGCAGCACAGTGGAAGATGCAAGCATTGTCCCACATGACCCCATGCCGTGCCTGCCTGTTACAGCCCTGCCGGAGACAGTTATGTGACATCGCCACAGAGGCAGTATAGCATGTGAAGATGTACATGTGTGCTCCACACCCCAGGCAGATGGCTGCAGGTCATGAGTGCCACAGCAGTGTGGTCGACCAGGACTGTCATAGCGGTCAGATACCACATGCCCGTACAATAACAGTATGAGCATAGGCAACAGTTGCAGTGACACAGTAGGTCAATGTACAGTGTCCCTGTGTTCAGACCACTGCCTACTGTACACTTGGCTAGACACACACCCAGAGGGTAATGACACCGGTGAGCCATCGCATGTCCCAGTACACGTAGCCTGTGTAATGCCATCACAGGGCGGTCACAATAACACATTGTATGAAAGATATATTGTACCAGGTGATGTGTCATGTGTGCATATGTTGAGTTGCACAGCTGTTCACACGTCCGCAACATATCAGTGCATGATGCCTAGTGTAACATGATGTGTGGAACTGCACTGTGATCCACAACAGGGTCATCCGAGACAGGTGTGTTGTGAATGGTGTAACCCATGGGTCCGCGGGATATATACACTGGTGCTGTTGGCTGCCATGCTGGGGGCCACCAGTGGTGCCTACAGTGGTCATACAGACATACTGCACACATTGTTCTGGCAGGAATGTCCATTGTTGTAGATGATGTGTTACTACGTGAAGGTAGGTGTGTGTTGTGAATGTTACCCATCCAGATGTGACCATCAGGTGCAGTCATGGTTGTCAACAGCATCACACCCATCCACAGCTGTCAGCACCCTGTCCCCAGAATGGGTATCAGCCGCCCTCGTACTGTGTGATTAATGTGCAGATGGCGGAACACCTACTACTGGCTGGCTAACAGTGTCATCTAGGAAGGCTATGTGATGGCTGGAATACGCCGCTCTAATGTATAATGATGGTATTTCAATGAATTACATTGAATCACATATAGTAAGCCATGGCTGGCATGTAAACCGTGTACAACAATGACTGTGTGACAGACCCAAACAATGCGGAGCCATGTTGAACATGCACCCGTTAGAACACCAAATGAGGTATGTTGCACGTATTGATGTACAACTGTCAGCTATGGGCACAGCATGGATGCAGACGCACATCCCCCACAGGCAGTACCGCTCCATGTTGGTAGGGGGGCATTGCACGAGTACATGTGACAGTTGCTGTACTGCCACATGTACTGCATATCTGTCATATAGGGGTAGCAGTGGTACGTGACTGTCGGACATGCCTGTACATATGACCATGTCCCACAGGATATGCGTTACGTGTGTACAACACCTGTCGTACTGTCATCAAGCTGTGAAGTGTATGGCTGCCAGTGTACCTGTGTGACATGTTGTGCAATGGGTGCAAAGGTACGCAGTAGCGCATTGCATGCCCACATGTCCCACACAGGTGCATAGCCTGAACATACAATACAAATAGGGTGTTGAATAATAGCAACCCACAAGAGGTGATGGGTACAGGTGGCAACCCACTACCACCTGTCCGGGTAAGGTGTGCATGTCCATGACACATTAGCACCTGAGATGTTAGCAGTACAGCTGTACAGGGCGGCATGCATATTTGATCACTAATACCCTTGCGTGTTCCACCACTGGCCTGTTGACAGACAGACACCAACATAATGTGCAGCATTGACATGTGCACAGCACATCACCGCCGGCTACAGTAGAACAGGGTTACTGTGTAGACATGTGCACAGAACATCTGCGCCAACCACAGTCAAACACGGTATGTGTTGAACCCCACCGTCATTGTAGCCCATGCCACAGACAGATGTTCATGCATCTGTGTATGTATGGCTGGGAATGTCCCTGGCCTAGCAGTATAGCTGTGTCAGTGTTGCAAACAACATACTGAATGGGCTGGGTGTGTGAGGTGTGCGTCATACGTGTATGGTCTGATGGATGATACCAGCAGTGCCCCCGCTATGTGAACATCCCTCTCCCCATAAATGGATACCTATGCTGTGCCCAACACCACGGTCCCTGTGGGAGGGATGGTGCTGTGCGGTGCATCTGCCAACATGGCGGTGGCAGCAGGCACTGGATGTAGACATATGTGGTACCCATGTCAGGCCGGGGTACCATCCATGTGCATGGGATATCATCGTGCGGGCACATACAGCACTGTGTTGAACAATATCACAGCACATAGCAACTGTCAGGGGTAATGTGTATGCATGGATGTGCGATACCAGCATGCACCATACACACCCCCACCAAGCAGCATGCTGCCTACCTTGCAGAAGGCCATTGTCCACACCATGATGATAGACATGCGTAATGTCCATATACCCATAGCAATGACATATGGAATGGACAGCCACCCTCCCAATACCAGTATCCCCCAGGTGGGACACATCCCTGTGCCATGTATGTGACATACCCTGCCATACCATGCAGCCCTGTCCAGCAAGGCTGCACATGCCATCACAGTCATACATGGTGCGATGGCCAAATGGCACTTGCACTATCAACTGTCCAGAGCAGTAATGTGGCACTGATGCACCTTGTGGTGTCACAGGTGATGTGTGTTGGCGTGTACAACGTGCACGCGCACATGCTATGTATGACCATCCCTGCTAATGTCATATGATTACACATTGTCCCATGTGTATCACATGTGCAATACAGGCGAGCCGTGGCAGGTTGTCCAACACCCGTACAGTGCTGTGTAGATGTACATGGCACAACACATGCATGTACAGGTGTCCACGTGTATGTGTGCAGTGCCACCGCTGACATCCATAATGGCTGCGTCTGTGATGCCTAGCGACATATACACAGCATCCAGGTGAACAGTAGAACTGTGCACACATCGGGACACGTGCCGACTGGTATGAACACAGGTGCAGGCAGGTACACATGTCCACAGCAGGTTACCATCTACATGGGGTGTGTACAGTGTGATGAGTTGACACACAGATATGATATGATACCCGCTGCATAACGGTGTGACAGGTGTGACAGCAACACATCAGCTGTGTCAGTGTCATGATGCATCGCAGAGATTACTGTGCAGATGTCGTACATGTCATAGCAATGTATGTCCAGCGGTATGCCAGTACATCAGTGTAAATGTGACCTGTCACCATCATTATGTCTTACAGATAATGCCTCGTTCATGGCTGCCAGCCTTCAGCTGCCAAGAGGATGACATAATCATACCGTTGCTCCATGACAACTATGACCTGCTATTCAGCCATGTTCCACAGCAAGCGCAGCAGCGGGATGACCTGTGGCAGGATATGCGCAGGAGGGTGAATGACGTGGGTGGCAACAACCGCACCTACCAGCAGATACGCCGACACTGCATGGACCTAATACGGCACACGAAACAGCGTGCCGCCGCAATCGCCAGAGAACAAGGTGGAACAGGTGGTGGGCCACCAACCCAGCCCCCACTCACACACACGGAGTAGCTCCTGGCCAGTCTGGGGACACCCAGGGAACAGCATGCAGAAACACTAGCTGCCATCATGGGAGGTGGGTGTCTCCCAACCAATGAGCCTGGAGCTGCCTGGTAAGTCAGTCTTGCATATGTGTATGATATCTGCTGTAGGTGTGGGTGTCACTGTACACCACGTAATGTACCAACACATGTCAGGTATATGGGCACACAAGCCACATACTACAGTATGCTACGTTGTGTTTGCAGACGTGTGCATACCACATGCTATCACACAGATACATGATGTGACATGCACAGTGCTTACTGTGGCTACAGTCATGGATAATGTTTATACTGTTGTGTCGCCCCTATACAGGTACCTCTGGCGTGTCGCACAGCCATGGGTCCGTCGCAGGTGAGACTGTTGTTAGTAACAGGCATGTTACAGTGTAGAGTTATTCGCCATGTGGCCAGGTATAACATGCACACCTGGGTTCTGCTCCAGTCACGGTATACAGGTCGCACCACCAGACACACACATGCCACCCATGTGCAGTAGATACAACCGTTATTATACACCGGCATGAAACCACAGTACCTGTCAGTGTGATATGTGCAGTCAGCTATGCATACAATGGTGGAGATGTTCTACAATGGATGCATATGTAGTATGCATTGGAACACCATTTGTGGTACGCACACAGTACCACATAGTGAGCTGTGATCTGGGCAGCACACAGGTGTTACCAATGTGACATATGCCCCTGCATTGTGTGCACATGTTGTGACACGGCACACGACATGTCCCACGCCCGTGGTGTTCTGTCTGCAATATTGTCACACCATGACATGACCTACGCCCGACATAGCAAACATCCACACTGTTGTCTGCATAGCCCTCTGGATTGTGACACCTCCGACTTGTATGGGTGTATGTCACATGGGCCACCACAGGGATGGGTACACTATGCCCATCACACACAATTGTCCATGACCCAGTCAAACATGGCCATGGGTGATAGCCACAGGCATGTTGCCACACAGTACGTCTGAAGTGGATAGACACCGTTGCACATTGTCCACACATAGTGCGATCATAGCCGTAGTGGACCACCTGTACATTTGATGTGGTACACCAGACAACCGGAATGCCTGTCTGCAGCCACCGGAGGTGCCACCAATGTCTACCATATACGTGCTGTGGAACAGCATGACTGTGTTGCAGACATGGCAATGCAATGCATCCATGTTATGCATCACACAGCAACATACCTGTGTCCTGTTGCCATGCAGTGGCACAGTGCCTGTACTCCCCACTGTATAGCTATGTACATGGCTCACACCAACCACACCTGCACAGACATCTTTGTTACACATGCATTCTATCCGTAGCCTGTACACATAACACTGCACTGTGAAGCCCAGTATGATGTGGTGCATGTGGTGGGACACCATTGTCACATGTCCACATGTTATCACACATGTCGGTGGAGTACATGTCAAGGTGACGCCAGCCATGTGTACTGTTAACCTGCCTGTGGCCACATGGTGTATCACGGTGATGCATGCAAACTACCATGAATGTGTGTACTGCATGCCTACTGATATGACACCTGCTTGATGTAGTGTGCACCCCAGGGCAGTATGCATACTAACACTATTAATGTCTGGCCTGCATTCTCTGTGCTGTGGTGTGGGAATGCTGCATGCCATCTGCAATATCACATGCATGATGTGTCTGCGTGTGTGTGTGTGTGTGTGTCTGCGTGTGTGTGTCTGCGTGTGTGTGTCTGCATGTGTGTGTGTCTGCGTGTGTGTGTGCATGTGTGTGTCTGCGTGCGTGTGTGTCTGTGTGTGTGTGTGTCTGCGTGCATGTGCGTGTCTGTGTGTGTGTGTGTGTGTGTGTCTGCGTGTGTGTCTGCGTGTGTGTAATGTACCTTACAGTATGTCTTTGTATTCACAGGTGGTGTAGGTGCGTTCCCCTCCTGCGGTCCATCTGATGCTAGTGTCCCCACAGATACTAGCGGTGATGACCATATGCATGAGGTACAGGCAGGGTTGTCAGGGGTAGAAGCTGTGCCATTGGTTACCATCCCACCTATGTCCCCCTCATCCCCGCACATGGTTCTGATGCCGACACATACCACATCACCGTTGCCCATAGAGGAAGGACAGTCAGCATCTGTTGGCATTGAGCAGGAATGTGTGGTGGCTACAGAAGGTGCGCGTACATACCATGTTGCCAGTGTAATGACTGGTGATGTGCCACACAGGCATGTGGCTGGTGCTGCTCGTAGGAGGACCTCTGGCAGACATGCACCTGCTGTACAGGGCGCAGCAGCTGGTATCACCAGACGCATGTTCCAGACTGTAATGGCAGCACAGGCACGTGCTGAACGGCAGAACCAAGAAGGGCAGAGGCTGCAGAGGGCCGCAATCCATTCCCTAAATGACAACATCCAGTCATTGGCGAATACTCAACAGCAGATTGCTAATATGCTGGATAGGCGATTAGGTGAGATGGTTGGAATCCTCGACCGAGGCATGTCAATCCGCGAGCGTGAGCTGTCTGTGCTGGAACACCTGGTAGGGGTGAGGCATAGGACACGTGGCCATAGGCCAGCAACACCACCTAGTGTAGGTCAACGTGTGCATGCCACCTCTCATGCCCACTCACACAGTGCTGGTAACAGCAGCAGTGCAGCTGGTGCTACACCGACCACACCAGGACACAGCAGGCCACGTGGACGTGGCCCTGACTGGTCCCAGCATGGACACGGTTCCAGCAGACATGTGTCATCGGAGAGTGGCCACTCCATACCTCCACCCGGTAGTGCCCGTGCGACCCCAGGCAGGCATGGGTCACATGGCCGCAGACAGACACAGTGAGCCGTACAACGTGCACTGTACAGTCTGGGGCTGCCAAGTATACCCCGTGTAGGCATCACGTATGGCTGAACTGTGTACACACATACCCACACACGGCAGACACAACTGTAGGGCTCCACCACATCCACATGCATTCTGCACAGTCATGCCCAGTAAATGCACCGGCCCTTACACACACACATGATGTCATCCATTGGTACAGCCTATGCCCCTGGCAGACATATCACCCTGTGCATATGATGAACCCTTTGCCGCATCACTGTCATCCACACCATCGGTGCAAGGTTATGCAAATATATTCTGATGCACAGAGTGGACAAGATAGTGAGAGGTGTATGTGATACCTGTGAATGCACAGCGTGTGATGTGTATGTTGCAGTGGTTGTGTATGACAAGTGACAGGTGCGTATGTGATGTGGGTTGTGTACTGTCATCATGCAGCAGACATACCATGTAGTGCAGGTGCAGCATGCATTGAGCTGTGTACACGGTATGTGTGATGGTTACATGTGTAGCACCATGTTGGTTCTGTTAACCTGTATGCCTCATATGGTGTACTCGCATGTGCCTACTGGGAGCACTGTTATCAGTCCCCCATGTGTAGCTGTGGGTTACCCACAGGCACATCTGGCAATATCAGCATACTGCATGTACCCGCAACCTGCCTGGACACCTACATAGGTACATAGGTGCATAGGTACATACTAGGCTATGTGCCCTACGGCATGTATAAGCCTAGCCAGAGTGTGTGTGGCTTTCACCACCCCTTAGGATGAGGATACTATACCCATTGGTCTGCTGTCCCTCTGTCCAGCAGTGACACAGAGATGATTCCTGGGGCATACCTACGATCTCCCATCCACACGTCAGGATTACTCTTGGACAGAGTCAGTGATGGGCTCTGCCTCACAAGGGCTGGGAATCTGTTCCATGGTGTAGGGAGTCTCTGGGCGATGAACCTGTCCCTCCAGCATGTCCTATTTATATCCGTGTTGAGGTTTTTGTCTGTTGCTCTCGTGCCTGTGGTTGTTTGGATCCTATGAGGTGGAGCATGTCCATGAAACCCGGGTTGGACATGGCCTTGTATGTCAGGCACAGATCACCTCGGAGCGGACGGTATGAGAATGTATAGAGCCAGAGTTCCCTCAGTCGGGCAGCATGTGACATATGTTTCAGCCCCTTTATCCTTGTGTTGGGGGACATTTGGGGCCCTTCCAACTGCTGCAGGTGTTGGGTTAGGTACATTCCGAATGGGGCGTTGTACCCAATCATTGGTCTGATGAGTGAAGAGTACAGGGGTACAATGACCTCCCCTGATCTGGATGTGAATCCCTTCATGACCAGGTGGGCAATGTGGAATGTCCTCCCAACCACATTGGCAATGTGAGTGTCAAGAGAGGTTACCGACAAGTTGGGTCCCCAGGTCCCTGATCACGTCAACCGTGTTTAATGGATTACCACCTATGTGGTAATTCGGGGTTACCTTGTCTTTCCCAAAGGGTAGGTCTATACCTTCCCTGGCATGTAGCTTCAGGCCATGGCTCTGGCACCAGTTATCCATTTCTATGAGACCTCAGGTGGATGTCTGTGTCTGATGGGGTGTCGATTATGGTGGCCGGTTTGCAGTCATCTGCATACCTTGTCTGCCACAATCCCCCTATGTTTGCATGCACGTCAGAAAGTTGAATGCCGAACAAGAGGGGGCCCAGGACTGAGCCCTGTGGGCCACCGCTCGGGACCAGGTTGGAGTCTGACATGGCACCAGGAATACTAACCCTGTGGGTTCTGTCCTTGATCCAGTTGGCAACCCATCGTGTGACATATGGCTCTACATCTATGCTGGTGAGCTTTTCTATGATGCCCGCATGGGGTTTGGTTCGAATGCTGTTGCCAGGTCACGGTAGTCTGTGTGAACTGACTTACCCCCATCAATGGCCTTAGTGACTCTTCCAAACAGGTCGACCAGGTTCAGGAGGCAGGATCTGCCCTTGACTAAGCCGACGTGGGTATGTTCCAGTATTTGTCGGTCCCCAATGTCTTCATTTATGGGCTCCATTATGGTCCCCTCCATAGCTTTGCAGACAAGGCTCGTCAAGCTTATAGGGCGGTGATGTCCAGA
The DNA here is from genome assembly GCF_019279795.1 of Protopterus annectens. Classification (NCBI taxonomy): domain Eukaryota; kingdom Metazoa; phylum Chordata; order Ceratodontiformes; family Protopteridae; genus Protopterus; species Protopterus annectens. The sequence goes on from NC_056731.1 coordinate 217,062,213, forward strand.
GTCCGTAGGAGCACCGCCTTGGTGGAGTGGGACCACAGTTGCCGTATGCCATCCATCGGGTACGTAACCTGTAGTAAGGCTAAGATTAAACAGCAGCCTTATGTGCGGGTTGAGGTCCTCGTTGAGGTTGTGTAGCACACAGCCAGGGACACCGTCCGGTCCCATTGATGCTGTGTTTTCCGCTTTAGAGAGAGCAGCTCTCACCTGGGCATTCGAGATGTTTGGGAGGCTAGACACTGGTGGGATAGATACCTCCCCTCTTGGGGGGGGGAGGGAGGGTAGATATATGCACGGAACCTGTCTGCCAGTATGTTGGCAATGTCTGTGGGTTCAGTGATCATTGTACCATTCTGGACTAATTCCGAGCATAACTGTGAGCTTCCACCCATGTTCCTACCATGGCTAAGGAAGGCCTTATGGTTGTCTTATGTGTCCTTTGCGAGTCCTCTCCCACAGGTGGCCTTGGATGATTGTATGAGTGATCGTATGTTACTGCCAGTATTGATCAGTGATGCCTTCCCTGGTAGTGATATTGCTCTGTCATGTAGTAGCTTTCTCCTCTTGTTGTATGGTTTGTTTATGGCTGGGGTCCACCAGACCATGTGCCTGCCTTTGGTGGACAAGGTCCTGATGTTATTAGGGATTGCTTGATCCAGACATTCCTGGGGGTGCTCGTAGAAGGCATTTGTAAGGGTTTCAGCAGCGTGGCCAGTGTTTTCCACTGGCACGGAGGCCTTGTAGGGTACCACACCAGTCGTATGACATGTGGGGTTCGCTGTGGAGAGGTCTTCATTGTGGTCTCCCTTGCCGGTGTTGGGGGCGGGATGCGGATCTCCAGTGAGATCACTATATGGTCTGACCTCACCGTTGAGGGATGTACATCCTGTGTGGAGCATGTCGTCCCCATGTGTGATGATCAGGACTAGTATAGTTCCTCCTCTTGTGGGTATGGTGCATAGTTGTTCCACAGCATTCGGGTGTATGAACACCTGGAACCTTTGGTCTAGGGTGTTGGGTCCTGGGTAATGTTCCCGGTCTATGTATGGGTAGTTGATGTCACCCAATATGATGGTGTTTTGAGAGCATTCATACTCCCCAGTGTCTTCAGGAAGGCTGTGTGGGTATCCTGGGTTTGGGAGGGTGGTCTGTAGCATGCTACAAACTGTAGGGCAGTCCTACCCATGGTTAATTGCACCTGGATGGTCCCCGTTGCTACGTGCATTTCCGCCAACCTGGAGGTGTGGGTATCCTTCATGGAAATGGAGACTCCCCCTCCTTCTGTGGTTCGGCCCGGATTTGGGTCCTAAACGCGTGATATGAGGTATGACCTGATAGTGCTGGGGTGCTTTCAGGAGCCCTGAACCAGGTTTCAGTCACAGCACTGACATCGATGTCCTCCATACTGAGGAGGGCTTTTGAGGGCGTGCAGCTTGGGTGTAGACTACTGGCATTGAGCAGTATTACCCTTAGTTCTTTCCAGGTTTGTAGTCTAGGACGGTAGGTTTATCATTTGAGCCTTGCCTGCAGTGGGCACTATGGGGGTGGCAGGAGCCTTTGCCAAACTCAGGAAGCCCAGGGGCGACAGGTGCAAGCCGTCCCTTGCGAAGGAGCATGGCATGTCAAGCATGTCATCCCAGGCAAGAGGACATTGGACCCCCTCAGACTGACACCGGTAATTAGGCCAATTATCAAAGCTGATCATTCGGACTCTGTATTGTGGCATCATTCTTGATGAGGGTGGGATACTGCTCAGGGTCAGGGTCATGCTGGCCTGGGCTACACAATCTGAGAGCCCCTCTATGTCTCCTTTCATGTATCCCAGGGAGGTATGTCTCCGGTCGTTGACACCAGCATGGACAATGACTGCGTCATACTTGTACATGCTGCGGAGTGACCTGAGTGCTTGTGTTATGTGGCGGATTCTAGCATCCGACAGGCAGCCTACTGTGATCATTCCCTTGTTCAGTCTGGTGGGTGGGACGTCGGTGTGTCTGACTATGGCGTCACCAATTACAAGTGTGTCTGGCATTGTGTGTGTCCTTAAGGGCTGTGACTGTTTAGCACACTGACGTTGAGAACTATGTGTTGCATGTCCTATGTCTTGTGGAGGCAGTTGCTTGGGTGTCTGCTTTGGAGGCCTCAGTAGGTTCGGTACATGTTTTAACAGTGCCTCCGAGTATGTCTTTGTGTGTTTATGTGTTTGTTTTGCAGTTGTGATAGTTCCATGTGACACTGGGTTTGTGGTGTGCGTGGTGTCCTTCTCCTCCCGTCTGGTCTTGCCGGTTGTGGGTTGAGAGAGCTCAGCCTCCTGTCTGGCTATATAGTTGCATCTCTCACATGTATTTTGTTTTGTGGGGGAGGTGCAGGTTGTCCGTGTCCATGAGGCACTTGTAACATTGCCTCAGGATGCCCAGATTCACCAGCTGAACAGGAGAGGTCGCTAGCAATTGACCCTTTGACATGCCAGAGAACGTGAATGCGTTTGCTGTGTAACTGGGTCAGAAGGGACCTATAGGGAAGTGGGTACTCAAGGGGATTCTAGGCTAGTGTAGTACTCCGTCTAGTATACATGTACTTTACCTATGTAAGAATACTTTGGGAGCAGGTGCTGAACTTTTGTGATAGAGAACAGACAGTTTAGATTGCAAGTAGAGAAGTTCTAAGTGAAAACCTGCGGAGCACGGAGCCAGACATAGTGTAACGTTGTTTACACAGTACATGACACACATGTCCACACATATACTGCACCTGACGCCTGTGGTCGGTGCCACAGGCTACGGTGGACAGAGACATCACATACATGGCATGACACAGTACAGGTATGGTGACATTCTGCAGGTGTCGTACACAGCGTGCTGGCGACTGACCTCAGGTGTCACCTGTCAGCTGTGGTGCATGTTGTGCAGCAGTAGGACGCTGTACCGGTACAGGAATATGTCCACAATCGCGGGGTGTACACCACTATGGTGCACACCCCATTGTGTGCAGATGGGGACACCTGCCTGTGTGGTCAGCACCCTCACAATACAATGCACCCACATGCCATGTCACAGGGGGCGGACTTGCACAGGTGGCCAGTATGGCTCACACCTATGGCATTGACAGGGTCGTACAATGCAGCACCAGTACGGGATGGTCACCCTGTGTGGTTAGTGTCCGTTCACAACACTATATCTGCATACACCCTCACACCGGGCAGCAGACATACAGACATGTTGACACACTCACATGGTGGTGACCACACATGTCTACACGGAGGGACAACGTGTTGCATGTACTGCACCATCCACATCCATGCACCCTACACTGAGGTATGTACAGATCTCTACCATGGTGTACAGTGATGTGTGGCACGTGGGACATAGTCCCCCCGATATGTGGCATACATGGGCACACATTCCTGCACACATGTCGGTGCTGGGAATGCCACACCCGCCATATGGGATATGTGCAGGCGTGCAGCGGTATGTAGTGCATTATGCGTACCAACACTGTATCCAGCAGATGTGCCGATATATGCACTTGGGAGGTGGTAGGTGTTACAGTAGCCATGTGACATACGGTCGATGACACCTGACCGATGGGTATGCATTATGGCAGCACTGTCATGTAACGGCGACATAGCAGACTGTATGCACATGGCAGGGTAGGATGGTGTGTGACACACCTGTGACCACCACCTGCACACATGCATGTGGACAGGTGTTTAAACACATGATGTACACACATACCGCCATGCGTGCTGTTACTATGCCACCATATGACGGCCCCCTTGATGGGTATGCATGTGGTAGGGGGTTGCAACTGTGTTATGGACATCGGACACCGCACATGCATGGCTGCACCATGCATGGTACACGTGTCACATGTATCCCCTGTTGCCATGTGTGTATGCATTGCTACGTTGTGACATGTGTGTCGACATACATGGAACATGGACTGTGGTATGGTATCACAGCTGTCACAGGCAAACTGTACAAGGGTATGTGTCCCAGTCAACACTACTACACCATGTAGGGGGAGCATACCACAGACATGTGTCCACCTTCCATTCGTGTGTGTATTATCGCGTACGCCAGTGTTATGCATGTGGTACATCACAGGCTTCGTATGTGTCCTGTGTGCAGTCCATGCACACAGTCAGACAATCACTTATATGACATATCCGGACGTTGTTTCACTGTGGTACAGCTGCAGTCATGTGTCATATCTGTGTCAGGGCCGTGGTATGTGTGGAGCATGCCTGTCTATGTATACCGATATGGGCGGACTACATCACACCTGTGGGATCATTGATAGTACATGTGTACCCTGCATGGCGGGTGTACACCGCCATATAGACCTGTGGACATATGTGACATGCTGTTGCTGGACCGGGAGGCATACTGCTGCACCAATGACATGGTGCTGGCATGGCAGCTACAGTGTTCACTGCAGTGTGTACATGTTCGGCCTGCACCCGTGACGCCTGTGATGTCATCTGTGTGTGTACGTGTAACTGCATGTGTGTCCACCCTGTGCGTGTGGATGGGTTTACCTGGCCGTGACTTGCAGTGTGTACACTCCGTCTGCATGCCGGATGGCGCGTAGCACATACTAAGTGTGTGAGCATGCCCAGGTTGCTGTTGTGTAGGTGGACACACACGACGGTCCACACTCTGCCCTTCCATGATTCCACCCCATGTGTATGCATGTCTGCACTCTGCAAATTCTAAGTGTGTGAGCATGCCCAGTAAGCAGCTGTGTAGATGGACACACAGTACAGTGCACACCGCGCCCGTCTGTGAAGATACCCCATGTGCATGTATGTTCCCCCTTTGCAACCGCCATGTGTGTGAGCATGCCCGGGTTGCTGTTGTGTAGGTGGACACACACGACGGTCCACACTCTGCCCTTCCATGATTCCACCCCATGTGTATGCATGTCTGCACTCTGCAAATTCTAAGTGTATGTGAGCATGCCCAGTAAGCAGCTGTGTAGATGGACACACAGTACAGTGCACACTGCGCCCGTCTGTGAAGATACCCCGTGTGCATGTATGTTCCCCCTTTGCAACCGCTACATGTGTGAGCATGCCTGGGTTGCTGTTGTGTAGGTGGACACACACGATGGCCCACACTCTGCCCTTCCATGATTCCACTCCATGTGTATGCATGTCTGCACTCTGCAAATTCTAAGTGTGTGAGCATGCCCAGTAAGCAGCTGTGTAGATGGACACAGTACAGTGCACACCGCGCCCGTCTGTGAAGATACCCCGTGTGCATGTATGTTCCCCCTTTGCAACCGCCATGTGTGTGAGCATGCCTGGGTTGCTGTTGTGTAGGTGGACACACACGATGGTCCACACTCTGCCCTTCCATGATTCCACCCCATGTGTATGCATGTCTGCACTCTGCAAATTCTAAGTGTGTGAGCATGCCCAGTAAGCAGCTGTGTAGATGGACACACAGTACAGTGCACACCATGCCCGTCTGTGAAGATACCCCGTGTGCATGTATGTTCCCCCTTTGCAACCGCCATGTGTGTGAGCATGCCCGGGTTGCTGTTGTGTAGGTGGACACACACGACGGTCCACACTCTGCCCTTCCATGATTCCACCCCATGTGTATGCATGTCTGCACTCTACAAATGCTAAGTGTGTGAGCATGCCCAGTAAGCAGCTGTGTAGATGGACACACAGTACAGTGCACACTGCGCACGTCTGTGGTTATACCCCGTGTGCATGTATGTTTCCCCTTCGCGACCGCTAGGTGTGAGGGCATGGCCAGTATGCCATTTGTGGGAACACAGTACAGTCGGCACCAATGTCTGCTACTAGGCATGTAGCCATGGCCAATGACATCCTGCATAGCCATGGTGGCCGTCCAGGTGAGTCATATGTGGTTGATATGCCACAATGGCTGCCTACATCATGCACGCCGGTTGCCCTCTCATAGGGTATACTGTCTGTGGTGCATCCCATATCCATGTCGTGATGTTGTGCTCCATAGTTAGTTGGTATTCCCGAGTGCAGCACTACCGTGTTACTGTACGCCCACCTTGGGATGGTAACATGCTGTGTGACTGCGCACTCTGTCTTCATTCCCTATCGGCTGCCTTGCCTCTGCAGATGATATCACCCACCTAGGAGTATGCCTCCTGACAGTGCTGTGCTCAGTAATCTCGGTAGTGCGTTCTGTAAATGCATCATGCTGTAGTGTGTTCATGTAGGTAGACATAGGTTCAACTCCCGGCCCTTCCCCGTGTGTGTGTGTGAGGTGTGTGTGTGTGTTTCCAGCTGTCCCTGGAGAGAGTAGTTCTTTTAGTCGCTTCGCAACACATACCTTGGCTATTGGCATCTATTCCTTTATGGATGATGTCACCCATCTAGAAGTATGCCTCTGACAGCGCTGTGCTCAGTAATCTCAGTAGCGCGTTCTGTAAATGCATCATGCTGTAGTGTGTTCATGTGGGTAGGCGTAGGTTCAACTCCCGGCCCTTCCCCGTGTGTGTTTCCAGCTGCCCCTGGAGAAAGTGGTTCTTTTAGACGCTTCGCAACACATACCTTGGCTATCGGCGTCTATTCCTTTATGGATGATGTCACCCGCCTAGAAGTATGCCTCTGACAGCGCTGTGCTCAGTAATCTCAGTAGCGCATTCTGTAAATGCGTCATGCTGTAGTGTGTTCATGTAGGTAGGCGTAGGTTCAACTCCCGGCCCTTCCCCGTGTGTGTGTGTGTGTTTCCAGCTGCCTCTGGAGATAGTCATGCTTTTAGACGCTTCGCAACACATACCTTGGCTATTGTCATCTATTCCTTTACGGATGATGTCACCCGCCTAGAAGGATGCCTCTGACAGCACTGTGTTCAGTAATCTCGGTAGCGTGTTCTGTAAATGCATCATGCTATAGTGTGTTCATGTAGGTAGGCATAGGTTCAACTCCCGGCCCTTCCCCATGTGTGTGTGTGTGTGTTTCCAGCTGCCCCTGGAGAGAGTAGTTCTTTTAGTCGCTTCGCAACACATACCTTGGCTATTGGCATCTATTCCTTTAGGGATGATGTCACCTGCCTAGAAGTATGCCTCTGACAGCGCTGTGCTCAGTAATCTCGGTAGCGCATTCTGTAAATGCATCATGCTGTAGTGTATTCATGTAGGTAGGCGTAGGTCCAACTCCCGGCCCTTCCCCATGTGTGTGTGAGGTGTGTGTGTGTGTGTTTCCAGCTGCCCCTGGAGAGAGTAACTCTTTTAGTCACTTCGCAACACATACCTTGGCTATTGGCATCTATTCCTTTACGGATGATGTCACCCGCCTAGAAGTATGCCTCTGACAGCACTGTGCTCAGTAATCTCGGTAGCGCATTCTGTAAATGCATCATGCTGTAGTGTGTTCATGTAGGTAGGCGTAGGTTCAACTCCCGGCCCTTCCCCGTGTGTGTGTGTGTGTTTCCAGCTGCCCCTGGAGAGAGTGGTTCTTTTAGATGCTTCGCAACACATACCTTGGCTATCGGCGTCTATTCCTTTACAGATGATGTCACCCACCTAGAAGTATGCCTCTGACAGCGCTGTGCTCAGTAATCTCGGTAGCGCGTTTTGTAAATGCATCATGCTGTAGTGTGTTCATGTAGGTAGGCGTAGGTTCAACTCCTGGCCCTTCCCCGTGTGTGTGTTTCCAGCTGCCTCTGGAGATAGTCATGCTTTTAGACGCTTCGCAACACATACCTTGGCTATTGTCATCTATTCCTTTACGGATGATGTCACCCGCCTAGAAGTATGCCTCTGACAGCGCTGTGCTCAGTAATCTCAGTAGCGCGTTCTGTAAATGCATCATGCTGTAGTGTGTTTATGTAGGTAAGCGTAGTTTCAACTCCCGGCCCTTTCCCGTGTGTGTGTGAGGTGTGTGTGTTTCCAGCTGCCCCTGGAGAGAGTCGTTCTTTTAGTCGCTTCGCAACACATACCTTGGCTATTGGCATCTATTCCTTTACAGATGATGTCACCCACCTAGAAGTATGCCTCTGACAGCGCTATGTTCAGTAATCTCGGTAGCGCATTCTGTAAATGCATCATGCTATAGTGTGTTCATGTAGGTAGGCGTAGGTTCAACTCCCGGCCCTTCCCGACGTGTGTGTGTGTGTGTGTGTGTGTGTGTGTGTGTGTTTCCAGCGCCCCTGGAGAGAGTAGTTCTTTTAGTCGCTTCGCAACACATACCTTGGCTATTGGCATCTCTTCCTTTACGGATGATGTCACAAGCCTAGAAGTATGCCTCTGACAGCACTGTCATCAATAATCTCGGTAGCGCATTCTGTAAATGCATCATGCTGTAGTGTGTTCATGTAGGTAGGCGTAGGTTCAACTCCCGGCCCTTCCCCGTGTGTGTGTTTGTGTGTGTGTGTGTTTCCAGCTGCCCCTCGAGAGAGTGGTTCTTTTAGATGCTTCGCAACACATACCTTGGCTATCGGCGTCTATTCCTTTACGGATGATGTCACCTGCCTAGAAGTATGCCTCTGACAGCACTGTGCTCAGTAATCTCGGTAGCGCGTTCTGTAAATGCATCATGCTGTTGTGTGTTCAAGTAGGTAGGCGTAGGTTCAACTCCCAGCCCTTCCCCGTTTGTGTGTGTTTCCAGCTGCCTCTGAAGATAGTCATGCTTTTAGACGCTTCGCAACACATACCTTGGCTATTGGCATCTATTCCTTTATGGATGATGTCACCCACCTAGAAGTATGCCTCTGACAGCGTCGTGCTCAGTAATCTTGGTAGCACGTTCTGTAAATGCATCATGCTGTAGTGTGTTCATATAGGTTGGCATAGGTTCAACTCCCGGTCCTTCCCCGTGTGTGTGTGTGTGTGTGTGTGTGTTTCCAGCTGCCCCTGGAGAGAGTAGCTCTTTTAGTCGCTTCGCAACACATACCTTGGCTATTGGCCTCTATTCCTTTACGGATGATGTCACCCACCTAGAAGTATGCCTCTGACAGCACTGTGCTCAGTAATCTCGGTAGCGCATTCTGTAAATGCATCATGCTGTAGTGTGTTCATGTAGGTAGGCATAGGTTCAACTCCCGTCCCTTCGAGGTGTGTGTGTGTTTCCAGCTGCCCCTGGAGAGAGTAGTTCTTTTAGTCGCTTCACAACACATACCTTGGCTATTGGCATCTATTCCTTTACGGATAATGTCACCTGCCTAGAAGTATGCCTCTGACAGCGCTGTGCTCAGTAATCTCGGTAGCACATTCTGTAAATGCATCATGCTGTAGTGTGTTCATGTAGGTAGGCGTAGGTTCAACTCCCGGCCCTTCCCCGTGTGTGTGTGTGTGCTTCCAGCTGCCCCTGGAGACAGTGGCTCTTTTAGACACTTCACAACACATACCTTGGCTATCGGCGTCTATTCCTTTATGGATGATGTCACCCGCCTAGAAGTATGCCTCTGACAGCGCTGTGCTCAGTAATCTCGGTAGCGCATTCTGTAAATGCATCATGCTGTAGTGTGTTCATGTAGGTAGGCGTAGGTTCAACTCCCGGCCTTTCCCAATGTGTGTGTCAGGTGTGTGTGTGTGTGTGTGTGTGTTTCCAGCTGCCTTTGGAGATAGTCATGCTTTTAGATGCTTTGCAACACATACCTTGGCTATTGGCATCTATTCCTTTACGGATGATGTCACCCGCCTAGAAGTATGCCTCTGTCAGCGCTTTGCTCAATAATCTCGGTAGCGCATTCTGTAAATGCATCATGCTGTAGTGTGTTCATGTAGGTAGGCGTAGGTTCAACTACCAGCTCTTCCCCGTGTGTGTTTCCAGCTGCCCCTGGAGAAAGTAGTTCTTTTAGTCGCTTCGCAACACATACCTTGGCTATTGGCATCTATTCCTTTACGGATGATGTCACCCACCTAGAAGTATGCCTCTGACAGCGCTGTGCTCAGTAATCTCGGTAGCGCGTTCTGTAAATGCATCATGCTGTCGTGTGTTCATGTAGGTAGGCGTAGGTTCAACTCCCGGCCCTTCTCCATCTGTGTGTGAGGTGTGTGTATGTTTCCTGCTGCCCCTGGAGAGAGTGGTTCTTTTAGACGCTTCGCAACACATACCTTGGCTATCGGCGTCTATTCCTTTACGGATGATGTCACCTGCCTAGAAGTATGCCTCTGACAGCACTGTGCTCAGTAATCTCGGTAGCGCGTTCTGTAAATGCATCATGCTGTAGTGTGTTCCTGTAGGTAGGCGTAGGTTCAACTCCCCGCCCTTCCCCGTGTGTGAGGTGTGTGTGTTTCCAGCTGCCCCTGGAGAGAGTAGTTCTTTTAGACACCGCAACACATACCTTGGCTATCAGCGTCTATTCCTTTACGGATGTTGTCACCCACCTAGATGTATGCCTCTGACGGTGCTGTGTTCAGTGGTCCATGTAGTGCGTTCCATACCTGTGTCATACTGTCATGCGGTTGGGTAGGTGGGGGTAAGGTCAATCCCCATGCCTGCCAGCTGTGTGTGTGTGTCTATGCTCCCAGCCGCATGGGTTCATAGGTTATGGCTTTAGAGGTTCCGCAGAACACTTATATCCTGCCAACATCTCTGTGTTTGTGGATGTTGAGATGCGGCTAGTGGATTGCCTGTGTGCCTGCTGTGGTTGGCGACCTCTGTAGCGTGTTCTCCACGTGCGCCCTGCTGTGGTGTGGTGAGGTGGTGCTGTGTACGTTCCACTCCCGGCCTTGCCACATGTGTCCATCTGTATCTCTCTCGATGTATATATACATACATATGTTATGCCCATAGCGCTGCTCTTGCATGGACAGCTGTCTGTCCCATGTATCGCATATTTGCACGGCTGACACATAGAACTGTGGTACGATGCATATCCACTCATTGTCCATGCAACGTCCGTATTCCGGCACGCCCTAGAGACATCTGCTGGATATCTTGGCAGACAGCTATCCTTGCTGTACTGACACTGTACCCGTACACGCCATAAACCTTGTGTATCATTGCCTGTTTATGCTGTGTGTATGTCTATCTGAGCTGTGTGCATGGTCGTGTGTATGTCCCGCTATAGCCGTCTGTGCAGGTGTCGCCACTATGGGTAATCCTTGTAGACCGCTGTTTCATGTGCACTTCAGCACATACCTGTGGACCGTACTACCCCTCCTACGGCAGCACGGGAGCGGCCTTAGGTCAACCGCTGCCCTAGGCGATAGGGCTCCATGGCACCCACCACCACAACACATGGTGCCCCCATCCTGGTGTACCTACATGACATAACTACTGGAAAGGTGGCCCTGCTAGTGCGGCGCCCTAGGCAGCCGCCAGTTTGGCCTATGCCTAAGGCCGGCTATGAGCACATCCCATCATTTTGGGGTGGATCCTAGTGTTTCCACACACATGTATCTGTGTCTGTTCATAGCACTCCACCTCAGGGGACGTATATCTGGACTAGGCCTTAGGAGATAGTGGGACACTCGGGGCCAGTCATGTCATGTTTCTCTTAGAAACATTGATAGTGGGCACAGTGATATGTTATGCATGCGTATGGCATTTCCGTCAGATGTGGTGTCTTCCTCGCATGTTTGTCGTTGTGTCCTGTCATCAGATATCATGTGGCCGCTGGACTGCTACTGTTACGTGGAACACAGCGGACATATGAGGCAGACCTCTACTCAGTCTGCATACATCTGTGCAGTTGCAGGGTATGTGACTACTACAACATGCCTACTGTCTGCCTACAATACACACACAGTGTGTGGCGGCATGACAGACCACATGGCATTACTTTGTATTTGCACGGCACACCCACGCAGACAGTTGTGTTCCTCACACAGGTCTACATCTGCTTATCCACACTACTTGTTCTTTCCTGTACCATATGTGTGTGTAGTATTTGCGCTACCTGTCGGTGGCGGGGCTCACGTACGGCTATGGGGGCCTGACATTTGTTATGTTGACACTTCATGGCACCCTGGGGGACACGTCACCTTTGTGTCTGCTTACCTTCCACATTGACCTTCACGGGGCATACGTTGTCATCCACAGTTACCAGAGTAGGACATTTACATGTTTGCACATTTGTCCTGCTGTCTTTCTTCCCACCTGTCCACCTAGGATCACCGGTTCAGTACATGTATTCTGGACAGGTAGCTCCTGCATATCCTGACCTGTTGTCATTATGTGTAAACACCCTGACATTCCGCCATTGCCCTTGTTACGTTTCACATAGTGCTGTGCCTTCCTAGCTGATTGCTGCCTAAGCATTCCAGACTGTGCGGTGGGTGATAGGGATCGCTATTTCCATTGCATGGGTAGTGACACTCATAACATCCGTATTCATGGCTACGCCAGCATACCTCTCCAATGTACCTGGTTATGAGGGACGTACCTCATTTGGGGTCTTCGATGGGTCATGCTCCTCGGACTCCCTCAGAGTTCCACATTGGAAGGGTCTGTTACACATTCAGTGTTAGGAATGGTTTAGGTGTAATCCATAAAATATCCAAAATGTACACAACCAGCCAACAGAGCACGGAACCAGCAAAATAATAAAATATAAAATACCAATCAACATAAAATAACCGCTGGTACCTTATGGCACACAATCCAAAAAACACATAGGTAGATGAAACAGTCAACGTAGAAATAGTCCAGGACAGTGCCCAAATGGTATAGAAAGGTTCCTTTATTCACAAGTAAGCGCTTTCACCCGTAGGCTTCTTCAGACTTATACATAACATAAAAGCATTCAGGATTTAAATATCCCTCCTTACATTTTCATTGGTCAATTTCTTATCAAACAATGAATAGTTAACCCCAGCATATAAAGCGCAAACTCAATGTTAAATACTCACACATATATTAACATCTTTAGAAACATCTTATTAAAACATGTATTATATTATATTGTACTATGCCTAATTTTCATCAATTATAAATATAAAAATATATATAAAAATATGTATATTATATCAATGTATAACAGTGGTAAACAACTAAAAGAGTGGACTAATAGGTGTTAAATGTATAGCTGTACCTAAACTAAATTCCTGTTATTTGGGTTTAAGCCTCCTGCTTCTCAAAAGAGGCTTAATCTGTGCTTTATCATTCAACCCTGGTGTTTGGTCAGCTCTCCATCTAATAATCCATCTCAATTCGCATTCTAAAGTATAGTTGATAAGGTCCCCCCCTCTGGGATTAAAATCTAGCTTTTGTAAAACACTGAATTTAAAAGTATGCCTAGAACCCAAATCCTTATGATGTTTGGCCAAAGAATTAAATTCAGAGCCTATTCTGATGTGATAGACATGCTCCCTAACACGTTCTTTCAGTGACCTATTGGTTTTGCCAATATAGAATGCGGAGCATGCCACACATATAGCCAAATATATAACATTCTTACTATTGCAATTTGTTAAAGTGTTAAAATGAAAAGTTTGTTTCGTGGTAGGGTGTACGAAAATAGTTCCATCTTGGATATATACACATTGGTTACATTTACCACATGGTACAGTGTTAATTCCAGGTGTATCCATACTTTTCCTTGCCAAAGTGTTTTTAGGTTTACATAACAACCTTTTGAGATTTGGTTTGTTCTTGAAGAATACATTGGGTCTTGGGCCTGCAATCTTACTAATATCATTATCCAGAAGTAAAATATCCCAGTGTTTAACCAAAAATTGTTTTAACTGTACGGCATCTTTCGTGAAAAACATGGGGGCCCTAAGGTCAGCCGTTGTGGGTGTCTGACTAATATCAGATGTACTAATAAACTCTGAAAAATAGGGTTTCGCTATCGTACCTCTTAATTCATTAACTTCCAATATTGTCTGCTCAACCATCTCTATGTTATAACCTCTTTGTGTGAACTTAGCTCTCAATCCATCCAGCTCTTTCTTATAACCTTCGGCTGTCGGATTGAGTCTAGATGCCCTCATTATTTGTCCTTTCATCACATTATTAAAGACAAACATAGGGTGCATACTGTGTCTGTGAAGTAATGTATACCTATGGCAAAGTTTCCTATGTATAGAGGTATTGAGTAGGCCATTACTAAGCCTATTAATGGCAACATCTAAATAGGAAATCTCACTCACTGAAAAATTCAATGTAAATTTCAAGAAATTAGTAGAATTATTCATGCTTTCAACGAGTTCCAGGAGTGTATTTACATCACTAAGCCAAATGAAAAAAAGGTCATCTACAAACCTCCGATATATGCCTACAAATTTCTGAAAAAGATCTAGCTTAAAAGGACTCTTTCCTCCCAGCAGGCCATCACTAGGTTGGCGTAGCTATTGGCACAGGAAGTGCCCATAGCTACGCCATCCCTCTGTAGGAAAATCTCTTCTCCAAACATAAAGATATTATTCAACAGAATAGTTTCTAAGACAAGTGCTAACAAATCAATTCTCTCAGATGAATGATCAGAGTGATTTGAGGTATTCCTGTATAAACTGTATCCCTATATCATTGGGGATAACAGTAAACAGACTAACTACGTCTAAAGTGACCAGTATGTATTGTGAGTTATCATCCAGTTGACTAGTATACGCATATAAGTCAAGTAAGAATTGCTTACTGTCTCTCAGAATGGTAATACAGCAAACCTTGAGTCCTGGTCTTCTTCAAAAAAGACTTTAATGAACATAAACCAGACCAAAACAGACGATGAAAAAAACGATACACTCCACAGTCCAAAAATACTGAGCGCTTTCACCCACTAACATGGGGCATCATCAGAGTACAAATGCTTTGGCCAAACATCATAAGGATTTGGGTTCTAGGCATACTTTTAAATTCAGTGTTTTACAAAAGCTAGATGTTAATCCCAGAGGGGGGGGGGCCTTATCAACTATACTTTTGAAAATGCGAATTGAGATGGATTATTAGGTGGAGAGCTGACCAAACACCAGGGTTGAATGATAAAGCACAGATTAAGCCTCTTTTGAGAGGCAGGAGGCTTAAACCCAAATAACAGGAATTTAGTTTAGGTACAGCTATACATTTAACACCTATTAGTCCACTCTTTTAGTTGTTTACCACTGTTTTACATTGATATAATATACATATTTTTTATATATATTTTTATATTTATAATTGATGAAAATTAGGCATAGTACAATATAATATAATACATGTTTTAATAAGATGTTTTTAAAGATGTTAATATATGTGTGAGTATTTAACATTGAGTTTGCGCTTTATATGCTGGGGTTAATTGTTCATTGTTTGATGAGAAATTGACCAATGAAAATGTAAGGAGGGATATTTAAATCCTGAATGCTTTTATGTTATGTATAAGTCTGAAGAAGCCTATGGGTAAAAGCGCTTACTTGTGAATAAAGGAACCTTTTTATACCATTTGGGCACTGTCCTGGACTATTTCTACGTTGACTGTTTCATCTACCTATGTGTTTTTTGGATTGTGTGCCATAAGGTACCAGCGGTTATTTTATGTTGTGTAATCCATGGTCAATTGACATTAATCATATTAATTCATTAATGGATCTTCTTTATAAGTGGGAACGGCATAGTTTAACCATCCTATGACCTTCCTAGTTGAAGTTGTTAGTGAGCCATTAGTATGTGTTCCACAGGTTGCCCATTTGTTCTGCATTATGGAGGCGAGTGATCCCCATTTTGGTGATGGCAGATTGAGAGCTATGTACGCCGGTATTCGCACGACGGTCTGACTTTGTATGGGGAATTTCTAATGTAGTCCCTATCTGTATTTCCTGTGCTATGCCTTACTGCAGCTGTGTAATTCCGCCAGGTTTCCAGTTATGGGTGCCATCTTGGTCGCACGCGTGTCCATCCATGGGAATCGCCTACTGGACACTGATATAGGGCTGTACACATTTCACACCTGCTTTTCGCATTATCTGGTGGATGCTTTGCATCATTAGTGGGGATTAAGGCATGTGCTGTACCCACATCCCTCCCACGGGGCGGGCCAATGGATTCTCTGCCAAACAACACCGAGGCCCATTTCTGCATACCCAGGTTCCCATGGCTGCAACCTTCGACGGTACACATTACACATCCTTTATGTGTGCGGTACTGGGATGTGGACGCACTTCTATGGACTCGACAATCTGGGGATTTCTGTTCATATGTCCTGCATTTCATGGACATGTGTCATCAACCTTAAACACGCTGTTGGTGCATATGTCTAGCTGTGCCGTAGTCGCGGCTGTCACTTCTTTTGCATCGATCGCAGCAGGGGTTGCGAACGGAGCAATTTTTGGAGTCCTACAATGGACACCAGTGTGCATATGTAAAGTGTAGAACTTGTTGGACTGTCACCATCTGGCCAGTGGTTTTGACTGCTGCTGTATGTTTCCCGTTCGCGGATGTCTGTTTGACTACCCATATTATGTATTACTTGGCATATCTATATCCATGTACCAGTAAGCACAAATACAGCAAACCTTGAGTCCTGGTCTTCTTCAAAAAAGACTTTAATGAACATAAACCAGACCAAAACAGACGATGAAAAAAACGATACACTCCACAGTCCAAAAATACTGAGCGCTTTCACCCACTAACATGGGGCATCATCAGAGTACAAAATACATTAGATAGTCATCCCTTATATACTTCCTTCAGAGTCAATTTAAAGACAATTAATCAATAAACTTGCTCATAGTTAAGTAGCCAGTAATCCAAGTCTTAAAGATAAAGTGAAATATAAAAATCAGTGTTGCATAAATAACTTAATGGAAACATAAATACAACAACAATGTGTTAATATAAATACAATATTGGTAAATACAATCAGTAAATTGAAAAATAATTGATAATTGTTGTGAGTAAACCTTAAAATGTAGTGTGTTGATAATAAAATTATGCATATTAATGTGTATAATTGTTGTATTAAGATTCCAAATCATTGAATACATAAGTACAATTAGATACATATTGTATAAATATAAATATAAATGTAAATAAGAGTCACAATGTTAAATATAAATATGAATGTATATAAATATATAAATATGATATGAAATAAAATGTAGTTGTTTACATCTTGTTTTCGAGTGACATATCTATATCCATGTGTCATATATACGGGCCGTCGGACTGTTGTGTGTAGATATATACATGTGAACCCCTCGTTTCATACCTTGCTTTGTTACTATCTGTGGATTACCTGTGTACACACATCTATTACCATACCATACCTTTCCACTGTACAGGTTCTGGCAGGGTGTACGGCTGGTTGGCCCTTAATCTTGCTGTGTGTTACATTGACCTGTGTCTATCTGGCAATTCGCTGGCGTGTCATGTGAGACCTTCTTGATTCTATAGGGACCTGATCCCGTAATTGTGATGTGCTTCCACTGGCCATATATTTCTCTGTCATCTGGGATCTGTATGTAACCAGTCCTTTCAGGACACTTTCTATTGTTGTTCTTTTTTGGTTACATATATGAGTACTTTGGTATGTTGTGCTATTATTGTGTGTGGAGCATTTCTCCACAGGCCTCTGCTGACACTGGACATACATCCAGCTAGCCTAGCCCAGTCAACAAGTGTGAGCCAACAAAACACAATTCGTACGGTGGCACCTTCTGACAAGTGCGTCGGGTTACAGATGCATAACCGTCGTCAATCCCTACTACTAACACACACGTTATTCTATCCACATTCTATGTTTGTCTTATCACATAGCATGTGTTTCTCACTATCTGTAGGGGTACTTTGCATGGCATTGTCCGATTCCATACTTTCAGAGGCTGACAGTTTTGAGACATGTATAACTAACGTGGAGGACACAGCATTAACTTTCCCTGCTGTGAGCGGATCACACACGCACAGGCGCACTTGCATTTCCTAATTGTGGGTTACGTGCAGGCGCACATGCATATCCGTATTCTGGTTACATATGTTTACTGGGTCTGTGTGGTTACGTGGTCTGTATTAGTTGTGACTGTTCCGATAACATATCTCTGATCTGGTTGACGGACGTGTGCGGAACACACTTTCACCTTTACACATGTAACTGTCTTTGCGGCACGGACGCATTACGTACACGTTCACATTTATATGTTCTATATTCGTAATTCAAACGGGACTGCATTCACGTTTGCCGGTTGCTGTGACCATTACACGTTAGCTGTTCTGTCTCATTTATATGCATACCCATGGTACTTAGCTACATTAACATATCCCCCCCACCCCACCCCACCCCCGCACTCACGTACGTCACAGGCATCCATTCTCCTGCTGGGAAAAGTGCGGTACTACATGTTACACATTCCTTATTCCCTACCGCTCATGGCCCAGGATGCATATGTCGTGACCGCAGGGATATTCGGATCATGGGGGCTTATAGCCCCAATGCATACAGGCCTTCGATTGTCAGGGTGTTCCTGTGGTGCTTTGGGTTGGTCTTGTCCGCCTAGTGTACGGAACTGCCCTGACCGTGTACGAATGTCAGACGAGTCACATGGGCACGGTTTGTCCGTGTCTATGATACCATATCCCCCCCCATTATTCCTAACCGTGCGCGCTGATTGGCCGGCGTGCCCGTTGTAGATCGTGTTATAGTAATTGCACACGGTCTGGTCGACCGGACCTATTTCCATTACTATACCTCGGTATCTATAACCTGTCTAGCTATGTTACATGGGTTTAACATTGCGTGACAGCTTTAACTGAGCCACGGACATGTCTGTTGCTTACTTTGGGGCAGTCCCGCTCTGCTACACACATTTAACATGGCGGAACAGGTTGAACAGCACAGCAACGGGGACATCGGGCTCTCCATCGCTGTTTTGTATTGAATTGCTATGTTGACTTTGTTTCACATAGCGAGACAGTGTCGACATTGGCAACGGACATCTCGCCCAGTACGTCCGCACCGCCACGGGTGCCGTATGTCTGCGGATGGGCGGCGGACAGGCATTATGCTGTGCCATTATGTCTGGGAATATATAGTTTCTTTCCCTAGATGATATGGCATACTAGCAATGACCCACGTCTGGGTGTGGGTACTGCTGTATTTACCCACGGTTGCCTTTGTGTGGTCCCTCGGGCATCGGCCTCGGGACCTCACCACATCTACCGTGGGTATATGCAGCATTACTCACATCTGGGCGTGGGTTATTGCTATGGTATTCCGTGTGTACGGACACGTGTGTTTGGACAACCTACAATAGCTTCTGCTGTTGGCATACAATGCTGTGGGTGGTGCCGGTTATCATACATATGCCATGTTCTGCGTTTGTCCCATTCACACTTGTCTATCCCCTGTCCTCATTCATACGTGGATATTTATGTGGCACATGATTGAACTATGTATTACCTGCAGGTATGCTGTGTACAGTGCACATATGTCACGGTTGGTTACAGTGTATCTGTGTACCTACCTCTGTGATACTGAGGACTACCACACATCCTTCACAGCATTACATGCGTATGTCCATACTATTATTCAGTGGCCTGTGGGGGGTTGTCGGAGTGACGGTTACACGTGTCCCTGTTTGTGCATGCATCATGGTGGTCTTTGACCAGCCTCCGTTGCTATCGTGGGATGGACGGTGGTGTTGGTGTGTGTTTGGGTTGTGTTTCTACTGCCGATACGTCAGTGGGGGTTGGGGTTGGCACGTGTTCCTCTTTGCAGGGGGCCCCATCCTGGACATTTGTGTCCTGCATCGACACTTGGCATGTGCCATATGTCCTGTGATATTCCCACAGTCGTGTATGCCTTTCTGCATTACTACTGCGTGTTACTGGCAGTTTGTATCTGGTACGCATGGCTATTATGTTGGATAGCTTAGGCTATTCCCATGCTATGACATACCCATTCATCCGGGCATATACGTGTTATTCAATCCTTTGCATTGGCCGTGGGTGTTTGGCCATACGGCACCACTATTATCTACGTGTGATGTCCCACCTTCACCTTCTGTGCATGTGGCACCCTGTTGGGGTGTCCTGCTTGGTGGGCGGATGTTCCGCCCTATGTCTTGTGTTTGACATGTCTGCATAGCTAATCATCGGTACAGTGGCTGCACATACTGCTTTGTCCAGATGTGTACAGTTATGGACACCATGGCGTGTGAACACCTATGGGGTTCGACAGGTCCGTACCACATAAGGGATGTACGCATTCTGCCGACACATTCACATGCGGCCATTTGGATATCAGTACCTGAGGTGGGATGTTGACATGTGGGGTACATATTTGCACGCGTGGCACTGCCTAGGACAATTCTTCATACTACATTTGGGGTATACCCACTGTGTGTAGGTGTGCAGCTGCGCAAGGCTGCTAGCTGGATTGGGTGGACGGTCGTACATGGGTGCGGGTTACATGCTATGACGGGGCTGTTGTGTATTACATTTGCATGCATAGGTTCTGCTTCTGGATATTCCGCTTCGGCATACGCCATCCTATGTGTATGCGACGGGTACGTTGCTGGGTCTAGCACATGTTGCTATGCACATGTTTGTTTGTGTTTAGGGTATCTGGTTTCTTTCTGGTTGTTATATAGACATGGCTGCCCAGCTGTGTACTCTCACTACCACTGTGGAACTGCTGGTGACCATGACCATGCTGCGGTACACCTTCACTGGGTATGCCTGCTGACAGTGCATTGCGTGACGGACACGGTATTACGTGTATCCTTTGTTCCTTGGATGGGTACAATTTGGACTTCGTGGATTAATGTTTGGTTCTCCGTTTTGTGTGGACGGGTACTATGTTGCATACTCTGCGTACGTTTCATTATCCACGGACACTGGTTGGTGCGGTTACTATTGCAGGCGGCCTGTGACAGTCAGCACTTTAGGTTGCTCCTCGCCTGCCGGCTTGGCCACGCCTATGGGCGCATCCTACTTGGGCTCGCGCACGTGCTCTCTGCACGTGGTTGTGGCGCACACTCATTACTATGCATGTGGCGCTGCTACGCCGGTTATACACTGCACTGCCGGCGCAAGCCTTACACCGGCCTTGCGCCAAGCTTCATGAATCCGGGGGAATATCTTTCTGTTTATTATTTATATCATTTAACTGTAACAAATCTCTATTAGACAAATTATTAATAACTTTTTTGTACTCATGTCCAAAAAATCGTTTATAACTATTTATTATTATGTCTTCACTATAGCCCCTATGTTGAAACATGTCCATTAATAAACTCAATTCCTTTTTAAATATACTCTCCTTATTACACAATCTGGAAATTCTTAACATTTCACCATATGGTAGACCTTCTATTGCATGAGGAGGGTGACAACTAGTGCCATGTAGATATTGTGTACCTCCTTCAAACTTCCTGTTAACTGATGTAACTAGTTCTTTACCATTAACAATATTTAACACAATATCAAGAAAAGAAATGGAAACACCTTTTTTGAACCCATCAAATTTCAACGAAAATCTATTATCGTGTAAATCCAAAATAAATTGATCTACCAATGCTTCACCATCTTCCAGCAAAAAAATTAAATCATCCACAAACCTATAATACTTAATAACATATTTATGAAAAAAGGAATTTCTATATAAAAATTCAGACTCAAAAAGGCCCATAGCAAGATTAGCATACATGGGGGCAAATACTGCCCCCATGGCAGTACCCTGTTTTTGTCGATACAAACAATCATGAAATTCAAAAAAATTATTAGTTAGAGAAAAATAAATAAGTTCAACAATATACTCTGTATCCGGATGATCACCTAGAAAAAACCTTATAGCTTCTATACCAAAAGAATGGTTAATATTGGTATAAAGACTCTTAACATCAAGTGTAACCCAATACATACATCTATTCCATTTAACATCCCTTATCTTGTCCAGAAAATCAAAGACATCAGAGATGTAAGATGGCAGAGTCTTAACCTTAGTTAATAGAAAATTATGCAAAAAAAAACACCTAAATTATGTAGAAAGTAGTTCGAAAGTTGTGGATTTTGCTGTTGTTTTATTTCCATGTTTTGTTGCCTGACATTTGTCTCATTTATTCAAGTGTGTGAGCATGCCCAGTGTGACCTTTCAGTATGCTGCGATCTGAGGTCCACTACATTTGTGGATGTGTGTGAATATGACCAATATTAACATTTATACTGTGTGTGTGTGTTGGAAGTCAAGTTCTGTTCTTACTGCAGGACTCACCTTTGTGTCATAACACAACAGGGATTATGCTGTGCCTGCAGGGTTTCCATGAGATACTTTGCATAGACCTATCAACATTCCTTCATACTGGCTGACCACTGCAATACTGTCATGGTTTAGTGGTTCAGTACTTTAACTATAGTGCACAGTATCCTGGGTTTGTGGCCCCTCACTGCTTTATATTTTCATACTGAGCAGACCAGACTGCTTAAGGGACAGTTAAGCAAATACGAGCATGCTGGCTTTTGTTCAGCTATGCCCTGCTTAGACCAGGCTTGTCCAACATTGCTGAATATTCACCAACTTTGCTGGACGTTGCCCAATATTACTCAACATTGACCACAGTTGCACTAGTTGGTGTGTGCAATTCTGTGTGCAGAAACTACATGGTGGTAAATGCTGTTTAGCACTGCTTTACATTGCTTAACACATGGCAATCATGCCTCAGGTGGTGCTGCAGGGCTGCCTATGTCAGATGCACATACTACACTCCCTGTACATGTTTGAAAGCAGGTCGTGTCAACTTAGGCATCCCTTTTACTATATGTGCGAGTCAGAGAGAGAGGTATAATTTCCAGAGTTCCTACTGAGCCAGTGTATGTGCTATGCGTTGCCTCTTTGCCAAGGCCAAAGCATACTGGGCACGCCTCCTTCTGCCTACTGGGGCAGGCTCAGGTTGTTCCTCCTCTGAGTCACCCTGTGCCTGTGCAGGCCTTGGCAATGGTGGGGGGCTGTTTGGCCCTGCCCCATGCTGGTCCTGCTGCAGCTGTTTTTGCAGGATCATATTATGTAGTACAGCACATACCATGACAATTTGAGTACATGTAGTTGGTGAGTACTGCAAGGCTCCACCAGATGTGTCCAGGCACCGGAACCGTGACTTGAGCAGCACAAACACACGCTCAATTACATTTTGTGTTTGTGCGTGTGCCTCATTATGGCGTTCCTGTTCAGGTGTGTGTACGTTTCTGATGGGTGTCATCAGCCACGGCTCCAGTGCATAGCCAGCATCCCCCACTAGGTGACCATGTGGGATGTCCCCATTGGCAAATGTCTGGTACAGCTGCGTCAGATGCCAGATATGGGAATCATGGTAGCTTCCAGGGCAGCCAGCACACACATTCATTATTATGCCCTGGGCATCACACATGACCTGGCAGTTGATGGAGGGGGAGCCCTTGCGGTTGAAGTAGACCCGACCCCGCTCGCCGGCTGGTGCTTTGATGCATATGTGCGTGCAGTCTATTGCACCCACTACCTCAGGGTATTCCACTATTTGCTGGAAGAGACGCATATTGCTGGCCAATACCTCACAGGAATTGGGGAAATATACATGATCACCGACATGTGCTGACATGGCATCCAGGAACTGGTGCAGTACCCTGGATGCTGATGCCTGTGATATCCCCATCATATCACCAGTTGGTCTCTGGAAGGTGCCTGATGCTAATATTCCTAGGCCAACACATACCTTGGTTTCCACTGGGATGGGTACCCCACTGTTGGTTCTGTGTGTGAGGCGTGGCCTGCACAGCTCAACAATTTCCTGCAGGAGGTCTCTGTCCACTTTATAGCGCTCCACTATCTCCTGCTCATGTAGCCCCTTGTAGGTTACCCTGGTACTGTACACTCTTCTCCGTCTCCTCACTGTGGGTTGTCCAGCAGCATTTCCATTGTCACCACCCTCAGCATGTTGCATATGTCGCCTTATAACAGCAATGGCAGCCCCTAACATTTGTTTGTCTCAGTAAAGCTTTTTCAGTTTTCACTTCTATTAGCTTACTGCAGTGTCTCTTGTGAGAAGCATTATGGACTGTTGTTTGCAGAGTTTTAAGTGCTAGGCTGGGCTGGGCTAGTGTACTGCCTGTGTAATTGCCTGGTTCTGATGGTTTTCACCTGCTAGCTCTGCTAGTACTCCCTGGTAGCTTCCTACTATTTGTTGTGCTTCCTATTTCCTTTCAGTTTCCTCAGGGGGGCAGCGCCGTGCACACAAGCACAAACATGCTCACAGCAGCTCACACGTGCGCACACATGCTTACACGGACTACAACTTGCTTATTCGGGTTAAAACGCGCGCACACCAGTGCAAATGCGCTTACAACACTTTAAACTGCCTTATACATGCTTACTCTGGCTTAAACATGCGCACTCACGCTTACACGCGCGCACACTGTCTTACTCGGGTTTACAGGCGCGCACACGCACACATACCTGCTCAGCAAGAAACTTTGGTGCTATTCATGGCATACACCTTCCATTTCTTGACTTTACCTAGCCTACCTGTTGACACACCTCTTTCAACGATGTGTAAATAACAGCTGACGCATGCCACTCTGCTCCAATGAGCTTCCCTTCTTTCATACATACCCCACTCGTGATGTCACCTATCTTCTTCTCTGTTACTCCCCTTGTCCTACTCCTGCACTCCACTGACTGTGCTCATTTGCTATGTAAACCTGCAATTCACTATCCTAACCCTACTTTGCATAGGATTGCCTACTAATGCTTGGTTACATCTCTTAGACTGTGCTTCCCCCCTTAGCAACCTCTACTCGGTGGACATGTTGTCTTCAGCCTGCCATTCCCTTGCATTGTAAATTAACAATTTACATAAAATCCATGTTTGTGGGTTTTAATTTTTATTTTTCTGGTTTTTAGAGTGCAGCTCATTTGCAAGGCGCTGTGCTACGCTTAAAGATCAGAAATCGGAGAAAAAAAATAATTTTTTTTTTCTTATTGCATCAGGAAACATTGCCATTGGCCGTATATTTGGCCATTGGCATGCTTCCTGCACTGGATGCAACCTTTATTTGGAGCTGTCACGGCTCCGTTTTGCTATTTGCAGAACTGTACTCAGTTGTCAACTGAGTACATTTCGGCAGATAACACTGCTCTTACTCAGACAGGTTTGGGTTTCCTGAATCGCAAATCTACCTCATTTGCATGCCTTTTGCCTGCAATTGAGGTAATTTGCATAACCCAGCCCTGTCCGTGTAAGACCCATTTTAGGAGCTCTCTTGTACGCCCCTGCAGGCTGTTCCTGGATCGCTTGTCAGACATGATGGCTGCATGGAGTCTTACTCTACTCTTAGACTCCATGCAAGCCATCGTGAATCCGGCCCAAACTCTTAAAGCATTTAGCTTTAGTGGGGATAATTAAGCACTTTGAAAAAAAACTGTATTTGGGATATATTACTTTGGCAAAAAGGAGCATATTTATAAACATTTTGCCAAATATGTGATCATGAAGCTTCCAGGTTATCAGACTGTAAACATTCTGCCCAGTTACTGGATACATAATGTTTGACTCTAGAATACAATTTTATAATTTAATTATATAAAAGAAAATAGAATGTTGACAGGACATCTTACTTATTCAAGACAATCACATGTAATTTGTGGCATGATAGTCTATGTGCATGATTATTTCTTTGTTTAAATGTGCAATAACCAGGCTTTATGGACTACTGGCAACATAAATACCACATTTTTATAGCAGGGTTATGGTGTACTGTTTTACTGGAGCTGTAATGAGAAAGAGTTATTACTGTTTCTATATGTGTTATAACTTATAATAAGCCTGTGTAATTTGTTACATTTCTTGTGCATATTACATATTTTAATGAAAAAATATTGGTTGTTCAAAAACAGTCATTTAATTGTGTCATAGTTTCTATTGGTTTAGTCTAGAAAGGATGATTTATTAATGAATGAGTTTGATTTTTCTTTTGCATCAGAGATAGTCATAGGTTCATAGGTTCATAGGTTTATACTAGGCTATCTGCCCTAAGGCATTTATAAGCCTAGCCCACATTTTTGTGGCTTACGCCACCCCTTATATGAAAAAATACTGTGCCCATTAGTTTGTTGTGCCTCTGTCCAGCAGTGACACAGAGATGATTCCCAGGGTAAACCTACGATCTCCCATCCACAGGTCAAGATTTCTCTTGAACAGAGCCAGCGAGGTGCTCTGCCTCACATGGACCGGGATTTTATTCCACAGCATAGGGAGTCTCTGAGTGATAAATCTATCCCTCCAGCACATCCTATTTATGTCCGTGCTAAGGTTTAAGTCGCTTGCTCTAGTGGTTTTGGTGGATTTGGATTTTTTGAGGTGGAGCATGTCCATTAATTCCGGGTTGGACATGGCCTTGTATGTCAGGCACATGTCACCTCTGAGCAGACAGTATGCGACTGAATAGAGCTGGAGTTTCTTCAATCTGGCAGCATATGACAGATTTTGGAGTCCCTTTATCCTTTGGTGAGGAACTTTGGGGTCTCTCCAATTGCTGCAGATGTCGGGTGAGATACATCCCGAATGGGGCATTGTACTCGATCATTGGTCTGATAAGTGAAGAGTACAGGGAACAATGACCTCACTAGATCTGGATGTGAATCCCTTCATGATCAGGTGGGCAATGTAGAAGGTCTTTCTAACCACTTTAGCAACGTGAGTGTCAAAAGAAAGGCCACTGTCAACCTGGGTCCCCAGGTCCCTGATAACCTCTTCTGTGCTTAGTGGATTGCCACCTATATGGTAGCCTGGGGTTACCTTGTTTTTCCTGAAGGGTATGACTATACATTTTTTGGCGTTTAACTTCAGGCCATGGCTCTGGCACCAGCTATCTGTTTCTGTGAGTCCCTTCTGAAGGATATCCGTGTCCGATGCACTTTCCACTATGGCACACAGTTTGCAGTCGTCTGCAAACTTTGTCAGCCAAAGTCCTCCCATGTTGGCCTGTACTTTTGAGAAGTAGATGCCGAACAATAGGGGGCCAAGGACCGAGCCCTGTGGGACTCCACTTGTGACCGGCTTGGAGTCTGACATAGTGCCAGCAACTCTAACCCTGTGGGTTCTGTCCTTAAGCCAGTTTGCAACCCATCTTGTGACATATGGGTTTACATTTAAGCTGGTAAGTTTTTCTACAATACCTGAGTGGGGTATTGTGTCAAAAGCCTTTGCAAGGTCAAGGTAGGCTGTATGGACTGCCTTTCCCTCATCAATGGCCTTGGTGACTGTTTCGAAGAAGTCGACTAAGTTCAAAAGGCATGATCTTCCCTTGACAAAGCCAAACTGGGTCGGGTCTAATGTCTGCAAGTCCCCTTTTTCATTGTTTATGAGCTCCATTATGATCCTCTCCATAGCTTTGCAGACTAGACTTGTTAAGCTTATGGGGCGGTAATTACCAGGGTCCGTAGAGGCACCGCCTTTGTGGAGTGGGACCACAGTTGCCGTACGCCACTCCTTGGGCATGTATCCTGTGGTAAGGCTGAGATCATGTCACAGTATGTGTTTAATTATAGATAAACCTTGGTTATGGAGCAGAAACGTATCATGTTTGTCAAGGGTCTATGTCATATAATCAAACTTCCAAAATTTCAAACACCATAAGTTCGAACTTGGAAATTCAAAATATGACAACATCGAAACCTCAAAACAGTGAATGTTTTCCCAAGGAAAAAATTTGCTGTTCCAAAAACATACACACAACACAGGCACACCAAAAACCTAATAAACTTACACTACACCTTACATACACAACTATCTATGCACTAACCTTAATCCAAACCCTAACCCTAAGGTCCGTCACTATTGCACACTTACCTTACCCGCACCCTAACACTAAAGTCCGTCACTATCGCACACTTACCTTACCCGCACCCTAACCCTAAAGTCCGTCACTATCGCACACTTACCTTACCCATGCCCTAACCCTAAAATCTGTCACCTTCGCACGCTTACCTTACCCGCACCGTAACCATAAAGTCCATCACTATCGCACACTTACCTTATCCACACCCTAACCCTAAAGTCCATCACTTTAGCACACTTACCTTACCCACACCCTAACCCCAACGTCCATCACACTCACACACTTACCTTAACCCGATTCGTAACTTTCGCACCACAGTACAGAAAATTTCGAAGTCGTGGAAACAGCCAACCGAATTCTTTCCCTGGGAAAGAATTTGAATTTCCGCAGCTTCAACATTTCTATTTTTCGAACTTCCCCGTTGGAACTTCCAGTATTCGACATTCCAAACGGTCGATTAAATAACAGGTACCCTTTGTCAATATGATAGTTTAGATATTGTAGTGGTTGTTCTAGACTGTTTTGATCATCATAATTAACAATTTGCTGTATTTATCTGTTAAGTAGACTGCATACTCAGTGCTTTGGCATTAAAAATCCACATAATAATTGTATTTTCACTGATTTTGTATATCCAGGAGTTTAGTCAGGAAATACTTATGCTGTACAGAACACTAGACAGTTTTCAGTTGTCTCCTGTATAACTGTAACTTCAGCATTTCACACTTTCAGTAACTGTTTTTCGGCTTTTCCCGGTTAGGGATCGCCACAGCAGAACTCCAGTCTGCTAATGATTGGCAGTGAATTTTTATAGTGTTGAGTTGCCAGCCCAGCGCCCAACCTTCAAAGAAGGCATACTCACACACATTTGAACCTACCTGCATATCTTTAAATTCACTCAACCATGGGGAGGACATGCAGACTCAGCACAGAAGGCACTCCAGCCGAGAATCGAACCACTGTGAGGCAATAACGCTAACCGCTGCACTACCACGGCATATTTCACACTTTTAGTAATGTGCTTAATTTCTGTCTTAGTCTTTTGTTCTGTATCTCTTACATTTAGAGATTCTATGATACAAATGTAAGAAATATATTCTGTAAGCAGTGAAAATTTAACATTAGAATGATTTTTTTCTTCAGAAAATGTATATTGACTTAAGTTCTCCTAAGTGATCAATAGCAGTATTTGAAAAGTGCCCTTAATTTTGAGGCCTTTGTCCTTGTTGTGTAGAGCTCCATCACATACCCTTAAATGTGAAACAAGAACATTTTAGGTTTCTGAAAGAACAGAACAGGTTAAAATAGCTATTTTTAAACAAGGTGTTAAACACTAAAATGGTATTAATGATATTGCATATGTTCAAGATCCAGCAACAAAGCATGGATAGTGATCCAGTCTCTCCAGCAACATCCAACACCTCAAATTTTAACCTCAATGTTAATTCTAGAGCATTATTCACTCCCCATCAATATATACACTGCATACAATGTTCCATGTAAAGTTACCAAAGTGACTGACTGAAAGGTTTGATTTCTCTTCATGAGATGATTTTAACTGAATTGTTGAGAAGATAATATAAAAAAAAAAAGAAATAAAACAGACTAAAAACACAAATTTCATTTTAGTTTCAGTCATATGGTAGACCCTACAAGTTCTAGAAAATGGGTGAAATCCTTAGAAGGGAAAAAAGTAATACCAACAAAGGCATCAATGTTTTGGGAATCTATTTAAATAGGTAACTGAACATTTTATATATTAACACAAAATATCTCTGTGATTAAACTATTTTATGTTAACTGAACCCCTTTCTTCAAGTCATACTCTTCCAGAGTATATTTTGTTTGCAAAGCTAATTTTATACTTGTATGTATGAAGAAAGTGCTTATTTTTAGGGAGTTCCAGTTGCCAGTGTTTGTTTAAATAAGTTGCATTGTTTCTGATTCAAAGTGGGCACTGAGGGAATCAAACCTATATTTGAATGATAAATATAGTCTTAACAGTCTGTGGTAAATTAACCATTATGAAGCATTCGGTCACTCAGAATAGACTGCGTTAGCAGTTAAACAGCATTATTCAGATAACTAAAATGCTGCTTTACTCTTACTTTATCCACTTGTCTCTTTCCAGTATATTGATGAAAAAGGCAAGCACATTTAATTGTATATTTTCTTTCATTAAAATCTCTTTCTTTTCTGTGTATGATTTGATGGTGAGCTTCACGATTTCCAAGCTGGTTTTGCAAAAGTATGGCATCTTGGGGAATTATATGAAAAGGGACGGGGTTAAGAGAGTAATGAGCTGATGACTACACTGACAAGTGGATTTTGGGAAATGTGCAAAATATTATTTATAATAATCCCTTTTATTTATTTTTTATTCTCCTTCTCTTTCTTGATTTAAAAAAAAATAATTTAAGGAAGTAATAAATTCATATTAGGGAAACCTGAACTAGGCCATTCAAGCCTGAACTACACTGTCCAATAAGAAAGAAATTAATAATTTTTGATGAACATTAACACCTCTCTCCAAATATACCAAAAACTATGTTTTTGTACAGTTTTAGACTGGGGATATTCGACAAAAAGAAAAAAGTATGCTTAGGCACAAGGGGTAGTTACTGTCACTCGTCTCGTGTATTCACATAAGATGATGAGGCTTGGGTGTTTGTTTAAGATGTTTATTACACACAAACATATCAGTATGGATGACTGGAACATAAAACTTAAACCAACTAACTGACTAACTGCTACACACATACATGCTTTCACTCTGTCAACTTACACAAAATGGCACCTTGCTTGCACGTGTTCAGTATTTACATGCACGTGTCCACAAACCAAAGAGACTTTAAAGTACAACACACATACCATGATCTATAGCCTCCCTCTTTGATTATTTTGTCATGCAAATGAAAAATGACAATCAGATATGCATTCAAATTATATAAACATATAAGCAATAACAACCATGTCCAGGTTGCTGTGTATCTAGGATAGGGCCTTGAGATATGACCTGACCTTGTTATATAATATAGCAATAACCTACGCCTGGGTGTGGGTAATGCGGGATTTAACCACGGTTGGCATGGTTTGGTCCCGAGGGCGAAGCCCGAGGGACCAAACAAAGACAACCGTGGTTAAATCCCGCATTACCCACACCCAGAATGGGTTATTGCTATTATACAATGACATTATTTAAGAAAAGAAATAATTACTTTTCTTAAATAATGGCATTGTATGATGCCTCTTTGCTGCCCTTCCGCAGCTGTCTGGTATTCACGTAGTTCTGATGTACTGCGCATGCCTACGCAGTACATCAGAGTTGTAGGTGCCAAAGCGGAGAATGCAAGATCTCCGTTGCTTTTTACTGTTATGTTAAATGGGTTTAACATAGCGAGACAGGTTTAAAATAAGCAACGGAGAGCTCCCTTACTTATTTTAAAGCTGTCTCTCGCCATGTTAAACCCATTTAATATAGCGAGACAGGTTTAAAAGCAACGGAGATCGCAAGATCTCCGTTGCTTTTTACACACTGTGTCGCTATGTTAAAGGAGTTTAACATAGCAAGACAGCTTTAAAAAAAGCAACGGAGATCTGCGTTGCTTTTTTTAAACCTGTATCGCTATGTTAAACTCTTTTAACATAGCGAGACAGTGTTTTATACTAACGGAAAAAGTCCGGGCGACCGGACCTTTTTCTGTTAGTATATTGAGGGATTTACAAAGGGCACGCTGGTTGGGCTGGCCAATCAGCGTGCACGTTTTAGAGGAGGAATTGTATAATAATCAGTATTGGATTTAGCAACAAGGACAGTCAATGGGGAATGGTCTTCATTAGGAACTTCAGGGATACTTTCAGGGACAGGAGTAGAAGATGAATTGTTCTCTGGAACAGGAACATTTGACAGCATACTCTCAGAATTAGAGTCTCTATTGCAGACAAGATGCTGTACCTACTGTCTCGGACACTGGCAATAAATGTTTCTAATTCCACCTAAATTCCTTTCCTTGTGACTCAATGATGTATGACCTCAATTCCTCACATAGATGTTTCACATGTCCTACTCGATCAAAACTTTTTGCTGTCTGCATCCTCACCCTCTCTCCTTCTTTTAATGGATTTAGAGGTTTGCTGGTTTTGTCATAATGGAATTTATGTGACAAATGCTTTTTTATGAATTGAACTTTTACTGCTTTGTTGTTTTTAGCACTTGGAATCAACAAATTCTTATTGATTGGTAGTGTGGTTCTAGTTTGTTTCAACATTAATCTCTGAGCAGGTGAACCAAGTAACTTGTCTCAAGGAATGTTTCTGAGATTAAGCAAACTGAGAAAAATATTGGTATTGTCCCTTTTGGATTTCGCCAAGAACTGTTTCACACTTTGAATTGGATGTTCAGCCAAGCCCTTAGACTGTGGATACACAGGACTACTAGTAACATGAAGAAAGTCCCATGTCTCATCAAATCTTTTGAACTGTTGACTTTTAAACTGTGCACCATTGTCAGAAATGACTTTGTGCGGACTACCATGGACAGAAAAATGTCTCTTCAATTTCGTAATGACAGTACTGGAAGTTAGGTTAGGAAGTAGGTCAATCTCAAACTAACTTGAATAAGAGCCTACTAATACCAAGTAATGTTGACTATTCCATTCGAAAATATCTGTGGCTACTTTCGACCAACATAGTTCAAGAATCTGTTTTAGCTGAAGTGGTTCTTTTTGTTGATGCTGTTTAGTAATATTACAAATTGAGCAAGTTGAGATTTCCTTCTCAATATCTTTTGACATAGAAGACCAAAATACTAGCTCTCTCACCCTTCGTTTGGTAGAATCAGTTCCCAAGTGACATTGATGCAAGATTTTAAAATGGTTCAGCTTCTGGAAAGTTGGATCTGAAGCTATGTTATTTCTAAGCTCATCAAGACATGTGGAAGAAAAAGTCCTCACTTCCGTGACTTCAGAATCAGTTTTCTCATTGTCTTGCCCTTCAGTGGTTTATCTGGGTGATTTGGGTAGAGTATCAGCAAGAATTGAAATTGTACTTTTCCAATTTTAACATCATGCATTGCAATCTAGATGGAACTGCATGCATTGGTTTTCTCAAAATAGTGACCAGAGATTGGTGATCAGTCTCTATTTGGATAGGTCGGCCATAAATATAATAATTGGACTTCGAACATGTAAACACTACTGCCAAAAGCTCTTTTTCAATTTGTGCATACTGCATCTCAGTTTGAGTTAGAGTTCTGGATGCATAGGTTACTGGTCTGCCCTCTTGAAAAATTACTGCACCAAGACCATATTTTGAAGCATCACAGGAAAGAGTTACAAGTTTGTGAACATCATAATATCTCAAAGTGGGTGGGCTGACAATTTTTTGTTTCAGAACATCAAATGCTCTTTGGTGGTGTTCCAACCAGTACCAAGTTACATTTTTGCATGTCAGCTCTCGTAACGGTGCTGAAAGTTCACTTAACTCATTACATCAGATACCGCCTACCGACGCCTCTCGGCATCAAATATTGCTTGTTCATATTTGCATCAATAATTCCAAAACCATGCTGTGTACAACTGCTTGTGTTTTGTGACTTACCCAAGGCTGTTGATTCACAAGTGGGTAAAGGTAATGCTGAGCAGCAAATCAGGCAGTCCTGATGCACAGCACTACATGACTTGTTGGCTGTTGGTGAAAAAAATTAAAAAAAAAAGTTCAGTTACAGATTTGCTGTTCTGAACTGTTTGTAAGCTTCTTGGAGGGCATTGCTTGCTTGGGCTAAAGGGAAGTCTCTGTGTTCATCAGTGGCAGTGGTAAACACTGAACAGCCTGCCTGCCCCTGTAGGAGTGGTTACTACCTATAAACTGTAATTTTATTGGCCATTTTGGGTCAATTCCAAACTCCTTGACCCCCCTCTCTTAAAACCCGATTGCCTCATGGTTTTGGCATCTTTTGTTTTTGCTTTGGTGTTGCTTCACAAGGGGTAAAGTATGCGAGAAGGACATAGTCTATACATTACTCATTTTTTCTTGCTGCAAATTTAAAGTTTTCAGTTTAAATTAACTGTTTGTAAGCTTTTTGAGGCATTTTGCTTGGTTTAGGATTTCCTGTGTTGCACATTTAGGTTTTCTGAAAGCCTTGCTTCCTGTGTGGCTAACCTAAAATGGTTTTATTGCATTTCTAATTTACTCTTGGCTCTGCTTTAAACCAAAGCCAAGTTGCTTTTTCCACTTGTAGTTTGGTAAGTACCATCTGCGTCAAATGTGGAAGTGTGCCACTTTGATTTTTGGCTAAAGGGA
This sequence comes from Protopterus annectens, assembly GCF_019279795.1. Classification (NCBI taxonomy): domain Eukaryota; kingdom Metazoa; phylum Chordata; order Ceratodontiformes; family Protopteridae; genus Protopterus; species Protopterus annectens. The sequence continues at coordinate 217,096,171 of NC_056731.1, forward strand.
TTTTTTCATGCTGCTGTGTTAAACCTTCAGCTCTACCTTGGATCTGTTTAGAACTGTATTGTAGTTTTTGGCCTTTTAGTAATTTCAAACCCTTGTTCCTTTTTTAAAATTTTTTTTAAACTTGCATTTTGCATTCTTGCCTTGTTGGCTCAAGTTGGGGCATTATATGTAATGTGACTTTGACACTTTTGATTTTATATTTTTTTCATTTTTTCCATTTCTGATTTAAACGTTTGCATTTTCCTGTTCTGAACTGTGTGTCTTTTTGGAGGCCTTTGACTGGAAAGGGATTCTCTGTTTTACATTTTAAAATTGTTTCCTTCTCCTTGAGTTTGTTCTGCCTAGAGTTTTTTTGGCATTTTGGTAATTTTTAACTTTTGTCTTGTTAAAACCTGTTTCTCAGGCTTTGGAACATTTAACTTGCTTGTGAGGTTAGACTTTCCAAAAGTTAGTTCGATTTGAGATGACATTTTAGCTTTTAGTTCTTTCTTCGATTGTTAATTGTCTTGTCACTGTTTCAGTTTTCAGCTGAAAGCCTTTCCGTATTGGAGAAGTATTGAGAAACTTAGACTTTTTACTATTTTCTGGTTCAATCTTTAATTTTTTCTTAAACTGCATTGCCTCTGTTTTGGCTTTTCAGCCTTGTTGTGTGATGGTATTCACCCACTGTTTAGAAATTGTTGCATTGTGTACCTTTTTAATTAATTATTTTTCTTAAATTATTGTTTTTCCACTTTTGGCTTTAAAATTCAGTTCAACTTGTTTGTATTGTTTGTATTTGGGCATTGTCTTTTCTAAATTAAGTCTTGCTTATCTTGAGTTATTCTGAAACTTGCCTTCCCTGTGCAGGGTTACCCTCAAGTTGGTAGTTTTTTGGCTTTTGGGTCATTGCAAACTCTTACCGTTCTTTAAACCATTGAACCTTGCTTTTTCCCACTTTCTGATTAAAAGTGTGTTACACTTTCGTTCGAAACTTTTAAGTTTCTTGGAGGCCATCTTTTGGGTTTTAATATTTCTTCAGATTATTTGGCATGGAAACTTTACTTTCCGCCCCTAGGGAGATTGTATTAGAAACTGTTTTATTGCCTTTGGTTTTTGCATTTCCTGTGTTGCACTTATTTTAAAAAAGTTTTTTTCTTAAAACTTGCATTTTACCTGTCTCTGGCCTAGCACTCAAGTGTGGGTTCATTTATTGCACTGTTCTAACTTGTTGCTACTTGTGTATCTCTGCTATCTTTAAACAAAACAAAAAACCTTGCTTTTTTCCCACTTTCTGAAATTAAAAAAAAAGTTCAGTTACAGATTTGCTGTTCTGAACTGTTTGTAAGTTTCTTGGAGGCCATTGCTTGCTTGGGCTAAAGGGAAGTCTCTGTGTTCATCAGTGGCAGTGGTAAACACTGAACAGCCTACCTGCCCCTGTGGGAGTGGTTACTGCCTAGAAACTGTAGTTTTATTGGCCATTTTGGGTCATTTCCAAACTCCTTGATCCCCCCTCTCTTAAAACCCGATTGCCTCATGGCTTTGGCATCTTTTCAGACTTGTTGGCTGTTGGTGAAGCACCCACCAAGAGGAGAAAATGCTGAGAGAAGAAATGAGCCACTTTTGAGATTTTAAGTATTTTTCTTCAGATTGTTAAGATTTCTGCATTGCCGTCTACTTTTTGGTGTTTTCCAGCTTGCTAAACTTGATATCTGTATTAGGAACTGTATTTAGAACACATCTAGAGCCTGTTTACTGCATTTCCTGTGTTGCACTTATTTTAAAATTGTTTTTTTTCTTAAAACTTGCATTTTATCTGTCTGTGGCCTAGCACTCAAGTGTGGGGTCATTTATTGCACTGTTCTAACTTGTTGCTACTTGTGTATCTCTGCTATCTTTAAACAAAACAAAAAAAAAACTAAAAAATCTTGCTTTTTTCCCACTTTCTGAAATTTAAAAAAAAATTCAGTTACAGATTTGCTGTTCTGAACTGTTTGTAAGTTTCTTGGAGGCCATTGCTTGCTTGGGCTAAAGGGAAGTCTCTGTGTTCATTAGTGGTAGTGGTAAACACTGAACAGCCTGCCTGCCCCTGTGGGAGTGGTTACTGCCTAGAAAGTGTAGTTTTATTGGCCATTTTGGGTCAATTCCAAACTCCTTGATCCCCCTCTCTTAAAACCCGATTGCCTCGTGGTTTTGGCATCTTTTCAGACTTGTTGCCTGTTGGTGAAGCACCCACCAAGAGGAGAAAATGCTGAGAGAAGAAAGGAGCCACTTTTGAGATTTTAAGTATTTTTCTTCAGATTATTTATTAAGATTTCTGCATTGCTGCCTACTTTTTGGCATTTTCCAGCTTGCTAAACTTGATATCTGTATTAGGAACTGTATTTAGAACACATCTAGAGCCTGTTGCCTGCATTTCCTGTGTTGCACTTATTTTAAAATAGTTTTTTTCTTAAAACTTGCATTTTACCTGTCTCTGGCCTAGCAGTCAAGTGTGGGGTCATTTATTGCACTGTTCTAACTTGTTGCTACTTGTGTATCTCTGCTATCTTTAAACAAAACAAAAAAAAAAAAATCTTGCTTTTTTCCCACTTTCTGATATTTAAAAAAAAAATTCAGTTACAGATTTGCTGTTCTGAACTGTTTGTAGGTTTCTTGGAGGCCATTGCATGCTTGAGCTAAAGGGAAGTCTCTGTTCATCAGTGGCAGTGGTAAACACTGAACAGCCTGCCTGCTCATGTGGGAGTGGTTACTGCTTAGAAACTGTAGTTTTATTGGCCATTTTGGGTCAATTACAAACTCTTTGATCCCCCTCTCTTAAATAGCGCAGCATTGGTCAGTGCCGCTTAATCGGGTTTAAACTATTCCCGGCTTCATAAAGTCTGCTCTTCACTTTTTCCCCTAAGAACTGTTCCAAATCGCAAAGTAAGCACTCTATTTTCCTTCTAAAATCCAGCAGTAGCCAGGATAAGTGTCTTATAAGTAAGCACTAATAAACTAAAGCACTACACCCTCTTATACTCCCTTTAAGTACTTGGCTCCCTATTGGTCCTTTTTGATCAAGTCATAAAGTAATTCCTTATACTATTCTGGCATGTCCAAAAGTCAGTTTCAGGTTTACTCTCCAGTCCAGCTGGTGAATATGGGAATCTTGAGGCAATGTTACAACTGCCTTATGTACACAGACCACCCTCTCCTCTTCCCAACAAGCTCAAATATATGCGAGAGATGCAACTATATAGCCAAACTGGAGGCTGAGCTCTCTCAACATAGTACTGGCATGGTCAGTCTGGAGGAGAAGGTAATCACACACACTACAAATCCAGTCTCACATAGACCTATCGCAACAGCAAACCAAACACATAAACACACAAAAACATACTCGGAGGCTCTAAATAAAAATCTGCCCAAGCAACAGAGACCTCCAAAGCAGACATCCAAGCAACTGCTACCCCACAACATTACCCACGTATCACATAGTTCACAAAGTCAGTGTGCCACACAGTCACAGCCCTTAAGGCTAAACAACACACCTAATACACTTGTAATAGGTGACTCTATTGTCAGACACAATGACGTCCCTCTCACCAGGCTGAACAAGGAGAAGGTCACTGTAAGCTGCCTGTTGGGTACCAGGATCCGCCACATAACACAAGCATTCAGGTTACTCCAAAGCAAGTACAAATATGACTCCATTATTGTCCATGCTGGTGTGAATGACCTGAGACGTACCTCCCTGGATTACATGAAAAGAGACATAGAGGAGCTCTCTGATCATGTGACCCAGGCCGGTATGACCCTGACCTTGAGTAGCATCTTACCTTCACCAAGAATGATACCACAGTATAAAGACAAAATGATCAATTTCAACAATTGGCTAAAGTATTGGTGTCACTCAAAGGGGATCCAGTGTCTGTCAGCCTGGGATGACATGCTTGACAAGCCACGCTGCTTCACTAGGGATGGCTTACACCTGTCACCCCTGGGTTTTCGAATACTGGCCAAGGCTCTTGCCACCCCCATAGTGCCTTTTTTAGGAAAGGCTCAAAAGACAAACCCACCTCCTTAGACAACACAAAGAAAAATAAACTAAGGGTAATGCTGCTCAATGCCAGAAGTCTAAACCTCAAAATGCACGCACTTGAGGCTCTCCTCAGTATGGAGAATATCGATATCTGTGCAGTAACAGAAACCTGGTTCAAGGCTCCCGAGAGCACCCCAGCACTACCAGGCTATACCTCATACCATGCTTTTCGGCCCCAAAACTCGGACCAAACCACAAGAGGAGGGGGAGTATCCATATTCATCAAAGATACCCATACCTCCAGGCTAGTGGCACTACACGAAGCATCTGAGACCATCCATATGCAACTAACAGTGGGCAAAACTGCCTTCCAGTGTGTAGCCTGCTACAGACCACCCTCCCAAACTCAGGAACCCCACTCAGCTTTCCTGAAGACACTGGAGAATATGAAGGTCTCTCCAAACACCATTATATTAGGTGACTTTAACTACCCAAACATAGACTGGGAGCACTACTCAAGCCCCAACGCCCTAGCCCAACGGTTCCTAGAATTTATAAACTCAAATGCTATGGAACAACTGGTCACCACTCCCACAAGAGGGGAAACATATTGGACCTGATCATCACCAACATGGGGACTCTATGTTCCATACCAGAGGTATACCCCTCATTGGTAAGATCTGACCATAAATTAATCACTATGGACATCCATATCCCATCCCCACCCCCAGCAAAGGAAACCACGGTCAAAAACATCTCAAAAGCAAACTTCCCACTTCTCAAAACCGAGGTGGAATCCTTCAAAGCCCCAGGGCCAGTGGAAAATATGGCCCAAACCACAGAATCCTTTACAAACGCATTCTATGGATACCTACAGGAATGCATGGATTGTGCTATCCCAAATAAAACCAAGACACACTCCTCCAAAGGCAGGAGACCTGTCTGGTGGACCCCAGCCATAAATAAGCTGTACAACAGAAGGAAGAAGCTACTACATGATAGAGCAAAATCCCTGAAAGGGAAGGCAACTCTGATCAGTACTAGCAAGAAACTACGATCCCTCATAAAATCATCTAAGGCTAGCTTCGAAAGAAAAATTGCACAAGACGCTAAAGCTAATCACAAGGCTTTCTTTAGTTATGTCAGAAACCTGGGTGGTAACTCCCAGATATGCTCTGCGTTAGTGCAAAATGACAAAAAATACACTGAACCCACAGACATTGCCAACATCCTGGCAGACAGGTTCAGTGCAACCCCCCCCCCCCAAATGAGCAAATGACTATCCCAACAGAGTGTAGCCTCCCCTGACATCACAGATGCACAGGTGAGAGCTGCCCTCTCCAAAGCAAAAAACACAGCATCAATGGGACCAGACAGTGTCCCAGGCTGCGTCTTACACAAACTCCAAGAAGAACTGAACCCTCACATAAAGTCACTGTTCAGTCTCAGCCTTACTACAGGATATGTACCCAAGGAATGGCGTACAGCAACAGTGGTCCCACTCCATAAAGGTGGTGCCACAACGGACCCCAGAAACTATCGCCCTATAAGCCTAACTAGCCTGGTCTGCAAAGCTATGGAGCGTATCATCATGGAATTCATAAACAAAGACATTGGGAACCTCCAAACACTGAATCCTACCCAATTCGGCTTTGTTAAGGGCAAATCTTGCCTCTTGAACCTGTTCAATTTCTTTGAAACAGTCACCAAGGCCATAGACAAAGGGAAGGTAGTCCACACAGCCTACCTTGACCTTGCAAAAGCCTTCGACACAATACCCCACTCGGGCATCATAAATAAGCTCACCAGCTTAAATATCAACCCCTATGTCACAAGATGGGTTGCAAACTAGCTTAGGGATAAAACCCACATGGTCAGAATTGCAGGTGCCATGTCAGACTCTAAACCAGTTACAAGTGGCGTCCCACAAGGCTTAGTCCTGGGACCTCTCTTGTTCAGTATATATTTCTCTGAGGTACAGGCTAACACAGGAGGACTATGGCTGACAAAGTTTGCAGATGACTGCAAACTGGGGGCCATAATCGGCTCACTGGCTGACACAAGCATCCTCCAAAAAGGTCTCACAGAGATGGATAACTGGTGCCAGAGCCATGGTCTAAAGTTAAATGCCAAAAAGTGCATAGTCATCCCCTTTGGGAAAAACAAAGTGCCCACAAATTACCACATAGGTGGTAATCCATTAAGTACGGAAGAAGTAATTAGGGATTTGGGGACCCAAGTAGATTGCAATCTCTCCTTTGACAATCACATTGCCAATGTGGTTAGAAAGACATTCTATATAGCCCACCTTATCACAAAGGGTTCACATCTAGATCAAGAGAGGTCATTGTGCCCCTCTACTCATCACTCATCAGGCCCATAATTGAATACAATGCCCCATTTGGGATGTACCTTACCCGACACCTGCTACAACTAGAAAGACCCCAAAAGTACCTCACCAAGAGGATCAAGGGACTCAAACAGATGCCCTGCGCAGTTAGGCTAAAGAAACTCCAGCTCTACTCAGTTGCTTACTGCCTACTCAGAGGCGATCTGTGCCTGACGTATAAAGCCATGTCCAACCCAGAATTAATGGACATGCTCCACCTCAAGAAATCCAAATCCATCAGAGCTACATGCTCCAGTGACTTAAACCTCAGCACAGAAATAAATATAACATGCTGGAGGGACAGATTCATATCCCAGAGGCTCCCCTCACTCTGGAACAAAATCCCAGTCCATGTCAGACAGAGACCCTCAATGACCCTCTTCAAGAAGAATCTTGACGTTTGGATGGGAGATCGTAAATTTACCCCTGGGATCTCTTTTGTGTCACTGCTAGATAGAGGCACTGTAAACTAACCTTAAATGGGCTATCTTCTGTGACCTACTATACAGAGGCACAGTCGACTAATCTAAGAAGGGTGGCGAAAGCCAAACACACTCTGGCTAGGCTTGTAAATGCCCTAGGGCAGATAGCCTAGTATCAACCTATGAACCTATGAACCTATGAACATGCTAAGCTGCCTGGTGAGCATCTGCAGGTTTGTACACCTGATGCAATAGTATCATCTCATGGCTGTTGTTAAATATTACAATTTTTATTGCAGTCTGTAAATACTGTTAAATGAAAAATAGTTACTTGCCTTATGCTAACTAGTTTCTTGAGCAATGCCCACAGTCAAGTGAAGCTGCCACAAAATATCTGGATCCCTGTTCCATTCCAGTTTAATCTTTTCTGGAGTATTTAGCACAGATTTTTTATCCAAGTTTCAGTCACTTTTCGATTATAGTCCACCTAGTAGAAATATCTACACTTCCCCAAGATGTTGATTATTTGGCTTCTTTGAAGGTCTGCAAAGTCTTTCTTAAAGGTTTATTCATACCATGACACCATTAAGGGATGTATTCCCACCTTGGGATCTGTACTTTGTGCTGCAGAAACTGATGTTGCCACCATTGTAGTCTGCAGCATCTGCAGAGTTAAAATTCCTTTCTTGGAAGACTTTTATTGGTTGCGATCTAATTACAGGCTCTTTTGGTAAGCCTCATTATTGGTCTTCCACAAAAACTGGATTACCTTCCATATGAATCCTGACTTTATAACTAAAGTTGCTATAGAATCCCACCTCAAACAACATATTCACCTTCCCTTATTCTTTCCTTGGTCTTTTGTGTTTGAGGAATATGTTCTGCATAACAAATACATGTATCATCAGTTGAGATTCGGCATTGGCAAGACTAAGCCTTTCAAAAGGATTCACAACTATTTTTTTTTAATTGGTGAAAGTTTTGAAAATGTGTTTAACCAAATGGCTCAGTGACTGCATTCATTTGTATTATGCTAGACATGATAAGGCTCTGCCTTCAAATTCAAAGGCTCATTCTATCAGAACTGTTGTTACATTCCTGGAATTTTTCCTGAAATGCATCTCTAGTTGCACAGCAGCTATTTGATTTACTCAACATTGTTGAAAAGCATTATAATCTAGATGTGATATCCAGATCTAGGCCTTCCTTTGGTGCCACTGTTATTATGACTATAGGCTTGTCTGCCGAAAGGAGACCACCCAGGCTGATTAGTTTAGGACTCCCAGATGCAGAAATTGTGTACATACCATGACAGTATATTTGAAAGAGCAGGTTTATCCTTTGTAACATGTACACCCTCTCTCTAGTATTGTAGGTTTAGAGCCATGATAGTAAGGATGTATTCACTTCTGATGGCTCACCACAGATCTGGAGTGGAATATCACCAGGGTGCATTATGGGATAGGAAACTGTGGCTGCCTGGGAAAGTTTTATGGGCCAATTGGTTCTAATGCTTGTTAACCTTAGTCCCTCAGTCCTGGTCTTACTGAGATGCCTGCTTCTCCAGATCTACCGTTGTGGTAATTACATAATTTTTGTTTATGTTAATTACTCATAACTTTGATTTCACCACAGATTTGTAAGTTGGTAGTACTATAATTCTAGAGGTGTATAGGAAAGAAGGGTTTTCCACATCTGTAAAGTTTCTAACCTAGCAAGTTAGATCATGAGTAATCAGTGGCTATAACTAAGTAATTTCTTGTGGCCTCTAAATAAACTAAATAAGGTGGCTAGGGGAGGAACCTTTGATATGGAAAAAACAAGATGTCAGAGTGAAAGTCAGGTGGTTATTAAATGTAGGAAGAGAATGGTTTGACTAGACTACAGTATAACTTCATTTTTTGTAGTTTAGCTGATATATAATTGTAGCAATGATTTGTAATGCTTCAATAATTAGGTTCCAGTTCATATAGCCTGTATGTATGTATGTATGTATGTCTAGGAGCTGTACCCTATATTAGTTTGAGAGCTGAGGCCTTCACTTTATAGCCAGGTGAAGGCTGAAGGGTACAACTCAGTAAAAAATGAGAAATAAAGCCAAGTTACTAACAGATACTTTACACAGGACAGAAGAGAAGGGCACACAGTCTGAAGCTCAAAGGCTGGACACAGTCAAGAGGGGAGAAGAAAGAATAGTGGTTAGTAAGCTTAGAGGCCAACAGGCAAGTCAGCTGTTGTTTTTATGATATACATTGCACAAAAAAGATGGATGTTTGTGATGCATTCTAAAAATGGGTGACATTATACTGAAGAGGAGGCAATGGAAAACTTCAGGCAGTGTTAATGTACACTGGGTAGTTTAGTTTGTAAGATGTATTACTGGCAAGGCTTTTATTATTGTTGTTGTTACTATATATAAATTCTAAAGATGTTGAGATTTTTGTCATTTAGAAGTATGGGCGTAGACCTTAATACACCATGTAAGCCAGAATCTACAAATCAGTCTTCCATGGAAGCGAAGTTTTACCCAGCAAAAGGAAAACAGAAGACCAAGCTGCAATTCTGGGAGTGTTATGAGTTGGCAGGCTTTAAAAATTTCCTGCAGAATACACAGAAACATTGGGTGAGCAAATTGGTATAACTAAGGAAACAATTTTTTGAGCTATGGTATAGAATCAGAATTGCCTGGATACAGTAAGGCCTTGCTGAGTTTAATTATGGCGGCTGCCAAAAAAAAGCAGTTACTAGAAAGTGGAAATAAGTCTAAACCAACTGTACTAGAAGTAGTGAATATAGTAACAGAAATAAAACAACTGGAAATGGGATCTTTAGAAAAGGGTAGGAGCAAATTACATAGGAAAAAATGAAAATTGTGGGAAAAATACATGCAGAGGAAGAATGGGGTTTAAAAGAAGGCAGGATTTCAATGAGCTATGTAATGTTTGACTGACAGTGAATGGATAGATTACAAGTGATGTATAACATTTGCAACTAAAACTATGTCAGTATGGTTTGTTTTCATTTTTATAAACATATGATTCCCTATGTTGTTAGTGATAATTTAATAAAGATTTTTTTTTTTAAAGAGAAGTCCAAGCTGCAAATGCACAATTAAAATAAAAGGATATTTGTGACTCAGCAAACAAAATGGTTGTGTCCAGAGTGGTGTGTTTGCTACATTCCTAGCTCTTCAATTAAAAGTCTCCAGTATAGTAATTTTAGTGTAATTGTTAATTTCTGAATCAGTATTTTAGGGGAGATAACTTAGAGGAGTTGGGTATACAAGTAGGACATTTCAGCTGCTTGTTGAGGAATAACAGCTCTCTATAAACTGGTGTACAATTCAAATGTTCTGGGCACACAAATAATTAGAACAGACTGAGAGGTCATGGGTGATGTTTAGACATTTGAAGAAGGTTGGAGTTAACTAAAAGGTCACTGGGCAGAAGTAGGCTATTGTGAGTTTAGAAGTTCAAATTTCTATGGTTTCAACCATCTTGCAAAGCTACATAAATGGTGTTTAATATTGTTATCGCTGTGGTTCTGTTTTTTTTTTTTTTTTTGGACAGTGTCAAGAAGCATCTTGATTTAACAACATTAATTGCCAGCTTTTCCATTATGCTGCTTAACAGGTGTCTGTTTACCATACTACTATCGTGGGTTCACATTCATCACTGTTTGAAGCAGAAACAGCTACCCTTCTCTCTGAGGGAAGGAAGCCATACAAGTTAAAGCTAATTGAATCCAATCTTTCCATTTAGCATCTCTCTTTGACAGGTTTCTAGTGATGTGTTTTATGGTATGAGTTAACACACACTATATGCAGTTCTAGCAGGATGCATTCCTGGATACAGAACTTGGATTGTAAGGCTGGATGGAAAAAAGAAAGATGAAAGACAACGGTAATGATGAGGGCTCCCTTTCCATCTTTATTTTTAATAGTTATTTTTGAGCTGTTGCCACCACCAAGTGAGAACTATAAAAATGCATTTGTGAATAACTTTCCCTCTCTTAGTCAGAACTGCAAGCACTTCCTTGCCCACCAAAAGGATAATGCCACATTATGTGGAATACTGGTTGCTGAAACCCAATGAAAAGCTACTGTAAGGAGTATGACAGGAGAATGGGTGGGTGGGGGTTAGTTTCTGAATGAGTTGTTGTCGGCCATGATTGATGTGAACAATGATCATGTAGAGAAAGGAAAGCTAGAAAGCTAATCATGAAAAATTGCTAAATCACATAGCTGTAGAACGTGAAATCTAAGACTACACTACTGACACCTTACTTGTACATGGGTTACTTTAATGGAGCAGGAACAGGGTACAAACCTCCGACTGATAATGCTCTGTCACGCTTGGCTCTAACTTAAAGGTTAAAGCTGCAAGTAAGTTGACCATCTACTCAATCTTTTGAGTATCTCTCTTTTGTTGTTAATTGTTGAAGCTTTGTTAAATGTTATTGCTACTGTTTTATGTAATGCTCAGCAAAGTCCTTTGTTCAATTCATATTACACTTTGAGTGAAATTATTTCGTAATTTTGTGTCTTTCGGCTTTTCCCGGTTAAGGGTCGCCACAGCGGAACTCCAGTCCGCTAATGATTGGTAGTGGATTTTTACGTACCGGGTTACCAGCCCTGATGCACAACCTTCAACGAAGGCACGCCCCATTCACATATGCCTCCACAGAGAAGACGCTCTAGCTGAGAATCGAACGGGACAACGTCTTGCTATGAGGCAACAACGCTACCGCAGCACCACCACCGCAGTGAAATTATTTCGTAATGAATGTATATTGTGTAACTTTACACTCAGGCTGAGCTGAAATGTTCCACGTGGATCAGTGTTCTACCCCAATTAACAAATACATAAATAGAAATAAATAAAACATGAATATAATGGCATATTAATTGTCCAAGATATTATTTAAAGTGCTGTAATGTCTTCTTGTTCAAAAATTCTGTCCCTCATACTTCTTTTCTTTCTGCAGAAGTTTCTTTCCCTGTTCTTCCTTACAACTCCTGAATTTATTATACTCTTCCTCTGCACACACAGTAATTTTGTGGGAAGGCTCTGAGGGTGCAGACTGTGTGATGTTTTGTTTCTTGATATTTTTTTCTTTCACCTTCTATTTTGTTTGTATGGTTTAATGTTGTGCTGTAATGGATAGCTGTGCAATGACCTTGTGCCCTTCTTTGTGATACTGGAACACAATTGATTTTGCTTCTGGTTTGTAATGAATTTATTTTCAAGTACTGTGGTCCTTTTGTTATTTAATTAAATACACTAAATTCTAATTGCCATGAGCAAATCAGTTAACTTAGGCTGTCCTTTAGAAAAACAGACCCCTGCAGTTTTACACTCTATTGCATTTCTTTCTTTCTTTCTGTTATTTGTTCTTTCTTTTTTCTTATTCTGTGCATTTGTCATCAGAGGTTAATGTTTCCTGCAGACTGCTAAAAATACTCTTTCATCCATAGACTCATCACTTTAGTAGAAAAGTTTTCCCTTTAACTTTTTTAAATGTTTAGGCATTTTAATGCCATGACAGAAATGAACACCATGCCTAAGTCAGGACTTAACGTACATGAAATCAGCATTGCTTCAGTCTTTGATGTTTTAACAACTTTTGATATGACCCATGCAGCTGGAGATACCCTACTGAATGCAGTAGTATAGTTTTATACATATGCTTTCCTGTCATAACATGTTCCAGAAATAACTGAGCAGTGATGTCAATATGCACAGACTGTAAAATGACTGAAATCTTTGCCACCAGAGGAACTTCCTTGAATTGCTAAAATGTATTTCTGTGGCACTGCATGAATAAATTATACAAAGCAAAAAGAGAAATGGTATCCTTGTGTTTGCAATCAAAGCATCATCCAAAATGAAAATGAAAGAACTGGCAGCTTCAGCAATCAACAACAGGAAAGGCAGAAAGTGAGAAAGGTCAGGAGATAGTACACATTATTTTAAATCTGCCCATATATATTGTGTCTAATTGTGAGGATCTGCTTCGTTTAAATATATCTTTTTTTATAATCACAAAGTTTTTACAATGGAACTAATCATTTTTTTAAATGAATTAAACCTCAGACTATTATACATGAGCAATATGGATGTTAATTATAGTCCACTGGATTCATAAACATAACATTTTGTTTAGCAAATATATCAATGCAATGATGCAGCACAAATACTATATGTAGGATTCATGAACATTACAGTACAGCCTAAAGCACCTGGGCAGAATCTTTATGAATTGTGCAATATATTTCTGCAGTAGGAATAGCAGATAACTGTGTTGCACACAGATGTGGACAGAGCACTCTAACATTGCTGGTTACTGGAATAACTACTGTACGTAGATGATCAGTGTTTCATTAATGGTAAATAGTGGTTACCACAATATAGTACATAATAGCCACTGGGCATATTAACTCAAATGAACTCTATGTAAACTAAACCTATAGACATATAAATGTGTATTGTGACCACCAGCATTACACATGTATCAGGAATAATCAACATGATGTACAACTCAAAAATTGTATTATTTTAAGCAAAACATTTAATATTGAACTGTATGCATAAAAAAGGAACAAGACTGAACAGCTGTATACAGTATAAAACTTCTGTAAATCTAGGTACAGTTATATACAAAAAGAGAAGGTCTAGCCTCCCAAGTAGCATCTGGCAGCAGAATCATGCATGCCAGAATGGCTCTCATCCAGTGGTAGAAGTCCAGACTAGGTGTTGGGGTGATGAAGTACTGGGCAGTGGCAGCCTTGTGCCATGATGTCAACTGAAAATTGTCACCTTTGGAGTGGGACCTGATAAATAGGACCACCATCTTTGTGTGAGTGGTCAGTAACATGTTAGGAACTCCTGAGAGTACCAACCAGGCCCCTCTCAGTATGTTAGAACTGGGAAATGGCAGCAGTCTGGTTCACAGGTATGCTGACTAGAATGTTATGGTCTTGATACAGCCTGCATAGACCCACCAATTCCTGGCACATGTGACAGGTTCCTTACAGCAGGCCTTACCAAGACCCCTAACAGACTCCAACATGCACAATGTAAGATCCTTAAGACAGATGAACCACTGCATAATTGGCAATACAGCCCAGCACATACCTTCCCTCACCAACTGTGTAATACGTTCTGCAGGAGGCTAGGCAGTCTGTGGAACATAATATTCTGGGAAAAAATGCCAGTGACACATGTTAAGCATATTGCTACAAATGTACTAACATCCACAGGACTAGATCCACATTACCCTGCTCTTTACACATGTTTTTATAGGGCAATAACTGTCCTTTGGATAACAAATTTAACCAAGGTCCCTTCTGCCTGAGTTGGTGGTAGCTCAGGTGGACATAAAAGACCTTCCAGTGCTATCAAAAACAGTAAAGAAAGTTGCCTGTTACCCTGACAAAATTTCCCAAAGTCAGTATGAATACCATCTTAGTTCTCCCCTGAAAAGAAGCTGCTGACTAATAAGACCCCCTCAGTCAACAAAGTGTAAATAAAAATAAAATGGCAGTTGTGAACATCTATAAAATATTTAACATCAAGCCTAGTAAAAGACCTGTGTGAATGTAGCCTGGTTACACATAATTAACCTGCATGCCATGCAATATCCCCCACCACCATACATTATATTTTGCCCTTAAGAATAACAGAAGTGGTCAGAAATACCCTTGTGGCACAATGCACAGGAACACAGAATAGTGCAGTATATGAAAACATTGGATTTAGAATGTGTAATACATATGGGATGAATGGAGTACCATTATAGTATCAGTGGACACAGACTATGCATGTTGGCTTTGCAGCTGTTGTGCAACCGAGTTCCCTTAAAAGCTACTTGAATAATATTAAGCTTGCTGTAATCATACATATGTTCTCACACACACATGCAGTGTCATACAAGACCATGTACATATAACCCTCTATCATTACTTGCACGTATATAGCTGGTGTACACGCTCTACTGCTCCTGTAATGTCTTCTGGTCAGCTTATTCTTCAGCTGGATCTGTAAGGCACAAGCTTTTTATCAGTAAATTTTAACTTGTACACGTGTGTATTTATATAAATGCAGACATATCTGTACATACTAGATGGTACTGTAGGTTGTCTTTGTCTGCATTGTACTAATGGTGCCAACAGCTGGTGATTCCCCCTTTGCAAGCCGCTCCATGTTGGTAACATTGTACATTTATCTGTTCTGAGTGCCCTCAGGTAGGTTGTTAAACACCATCCTGCACAGTCCCAAATGTTGGTTTTTGAACCATGTTCAAGTAATGGTTGCTAGCCAGATAATATCAGGTAAAAGGGCATAACATGGCCTACAAACAGATGCATTTAACTATTTCCCCAGGTCAAGCTTTAACTATTCTTACGCTTGCTTTTTATGTAGTGATATGTTACATGGAAAGACTATAAAGTACTGTAATTTTGCTGCATTGTCTATTGGTCATCATTGCTGTTAGCCATATGAGCAATGCATGCCATGGTCAGTGGTGCATTATACTGTGGCACTGCACAACTTCATGTATAGTCAGAGCTGAATAGTCTTTTCTTGCAATATCATTGCCTGTTCATATAAATGTGTGCACTGCAGTGCTGTGATAGTCCTCATGATCAGGCGTGCATTAGCAACATGCTGTGTGAGATGCAACTGTTGGTGATTTATGAGATGTTTAGTAGACTAAAGCTCACTGGGTATGTAAGCGTAGAAAGCCTGTATTTAAATCTGGTTTGAATTATAGTCAGCATTGTTTTACATATAAGTGGCTGAGCTATACCATGCTGCACAGCTTCAATACATTTAGCCCGTTGAATTCCAGTCAGTAGTAAGAAGTGTTTGCATCACTGAATGTTTTCCATGTGTGATGTTTATATGTGAGACACATTTTACTGTTATCTCTATGTAGAAAACACTGTTGTACTGATATGCCTATAGTTGTGGAAATAATAGGCATACAGACATTTTGTGTAAGCAGCAGGTCACAGTAATAAGATTATTTTCAGCTGTTGTTAATGAGCTGCTTCCTGTAGTCAAGGGTACAGAGTTTGATTCCTTCCACCTCCACTTGCCTGCTGTGTGACTCTGTGCAAGTCATTTGACCAGACACTACTCCTGGACCACCGTTTAAAAGGGACATGTGTGTGGTAGGCTTACCCAATTAACAAATGTGTAAAATAAAATAAAAAATATTGTTATCTGTTGTGGATTATAATATCATATTGTGTTCATTTGTATATGCCCAGTGTATGTGTGTTCTGTCTTTGTAGTGACTACCAGAAAATGAAAAATAAACTTCATATCCTAAAAACTGGAAGCACTTCTGAATGTTATCTGAATGGTTGGGGGTTTTCATGATGGACCACAAAAGTAATCATGATAAGAAACTGAAGAGATCGTCTGAGGTGACAGCAAATATTAATGCTGTCAGTGATCATGGAACAGTTAGCTTTGAGCATCAAAGGAAGGTAAATGAGGATTGCTGAAAGGAGCTCTAAACCCATACCTGATATTATACTGCCACCTGATGAAAAACTTACAGCAGGCCTCACCAAGACACTTGTGGCAGAAGTGACCATATTTAGGATATTTAGTGGGATAGATGGTGGTGCTGCGGTAGCATTGTCACC
The DNA here is from genome assembly GCF_019279795.1 of Protopterus annectens. Classification (NCBI taxonomy): domain Eukaryota; kingdom Metazoa; phylum Chordata; order Ceratodontiformes; family Protopteridae; genus Protopterus; species Protopterus annectens. The sequence goes on from NC_056731.1 coordinate 217,112,646, forward strand.
TCACAGTTAGACATTGCCCGTTCGATTCTCAGTTAGAGCGTCTTCTGTGTGGCGGCATGCATGAACAGGCGTTCCTTCGTTGAAGGTTGTGCATTAGGCCCGATAAGCCAGCACGTAAAAACTCTACTGCCAATCATTAGCGGACCGGAGTTCCACTGTGGCGACCCCTAACCGGGAAAAGCCGAAAGACACATACATACAGTGGGATAGATGTTGACACTAGAAATGAGGAAGTTTAGTTAGTTCCTGTGGTTCATATTGCACTGAATTATATATGCATATTTATTTTTACATGTGGAACAAATGCCAGTATGCCTACAGCTCACAATGACTGCAGACAACATGCTATAATTTTACTAATACATATAGTACGTGTCATTTAATTAATAGAATTTGCTAAATTTATTTATTTATTGAGAATGGCATACATTTATCTGATTCCTGTCATGTTTTACAGGTCTTGTAACTATGGTCACCTGCATGTCTGCCTCAGTTGACTTGGAAGTGTATTTTACAATCATGGGTGAATCTGGCAGCTTTGCACCTATATGAGTGTGCCAGTCTCTCAAACGTACTGGTTGCACTGGTGACCACTGCCACTGCTGCTCCCTCTTCACTTGTTAACAGTGTGGGTATGTTTGATACACCTGCTGGTATGCAGATGGCGCAGGTAGGTACAGATCATACCGTGAAACATCACCCTTTGGACATTCAGAGCCCACTGCATCATCCACTGTAGGTTGTGGCTGTAGCTTCGTAGGAACCTTTCAGATACAGGTCATGGTGAGTGGCTTCACCTGAACATAGACAGTGTCAGGTCACAGTTGCAATGCTTTTGTATTTGATAGAGATGAGAGGCAGCCTAGGCCTAGAACTGCTATGACATCTATATCAATCTATATATTGGTCTGCTTGGGTCAGTAAGCAGTCTAAAATTTATTTTATTTTATTTATTTATTTTATTTTACATTTGTTGACTGGGCTAGTCTAACTGGATATATGTCTATTTTCAGTAGAGGCCCGGGGAGAAAAGCTCCACATAAAACAAACAGCACATTAAAAATTCAGTTTCAAAACATTAAACTTCAATTAAAGATACTAGCCATACAAAACAAGTACTACAAGGTAAATAAGCATATGTGATATAAGAAAATAGAACAAAATAAGACACCCCTTAATTTTTTATTTATTTTTTTCCCCAATCACTGTGGGAAGGAAGTATTCAGAAGGATGAGGGAGATTTCAGAACAAGGTTTTAAGTAAGGAGCAGCACGAGAGAACTGCTACATGATACAACTGATCAATGACTGGGAGATGCCAGTTTTATTACCTGTGGCCCTCTGGAATGTGCCTGTTGCCAGGAATTGTACAGCAAATAGTGACTCTTGTTTGTAAAGGTGTTGGCTACCCTCTGCCATTTTTTTCATGGCATAACACAGCTGGCATAGCTGATTCAGTGTCTAGGCATCAATGCAAAACCTATACAACTGTTTTTGTGCCTAGTTAGGACAATAGAAAGTAGTCAAACCTGAAAGTGCCACATAGCTCAGTGAAACTTCACAACTTGGTGAATATGGCTCCAAATGATATAGCAGTAGTCACAGTTATCCTGCTTGCCAGGAAAAAACAAAATGTCCACTAGCGAGGGAAACCAGAAGTAATAGTAATAAAACGTCAAGTCTTTATTTCACCACCACAAAACAAAATCCACAATAAATCAAGCGCTTCCGCTCCGTTAATACCGAGCTTTCTCAAGATAAAAACCAAATGAACAACCATCATTAAATATATGATTGTGAGTCATGTGACTCATTAATTAACATAATTGCTGAGAATTCATCATGCTAGATGTAAACATATTGCTAAAAATTTTAAAGACCAATGCTATTAAAAATAACATAATAATTGCTGATGCAAGTTGTTATCATTATATAGCACTCACAATTATTATTACATAAAATCAATGAAAACATTAAAAAGAGTTGTTTCGAGTATATAACTGACCATCCTTTGGGCTTAAAAATACCTAACAACACTCCCATAACACTTTGAATCTTTTATAACACTTAAATATGCACAAAAGTGTAAAATCTGTACAAATTGAACAAAATCTTACTGACCAAGGTGTCATGGTAAAAAACATTGAAAATACTTTTAAAAATCAATATATAAAAGATGTGATGTTTACCACATCTTGTTTAAGGATAATTGTAAATTCAATGATGACAGTGGAGATGAACTGTGTAAGCTTTCGTAAACAAATGATTGAGATTACTCATAGTCGGGCCATCCTCAACTTTAAAACACTACTAATATTAATATCCTGTTTGCCAGACTGCAAGGGATGGAATCCATTGTTTCCTTCTTTTGTATCTCTTTAGTATGTAATAAAATGTCTATAAATTTTCAGACATGAATGTTTTTGCATATATCATTGTATAGGATTGGCACACTTTATAAACTATGGTATTTGACCCTTCTCTCACAGAAGGCTTATTTGTATAGTTCTTGGAACAGGCTATTGATGCAAACTCCACTACATTTGCTACATTTGTGAACAGAACAATCACCTTTGTATGTGTATTTCCAGATTATAATTTCTACCCATTATGCACTGTGTTGATAGATACTGCTATATATGTTTAAATTACAAAGCATATATTTAAGAAAAAAGTATATAAGAAAACAGACAGATTAATTCCTTTTCTGTCTCAGTAATTTGAATTAAGCTATGAAAAATAATTAAATTATGCTGTAGCTCATAAATGTATACGTAACTGTTACAATCTACTGAGCATGAATATAAACAAATGTGAGATTTACAAAAAATGATAAAATTCTGATTTTAGAAGAGGGTACACTGGTGTGGGTAAACTCAAGAAAATTATGATTAAGCTGTGAATTCATAGTAAGTTATTACCAAATAAAGATGAATATCAAAGTTTGAAAGACAGAAAACATAGGGCTATGAATGCTGTTATCTATGATATTATCTAATGGACACATGGAGAGCTGTTTGTTTTTATGAGCAAAATCTGTATACCAGTAATTCCTTGACAACCAAAAGTATACAAGAGTTGCAACAGCTCCTCATGACTCATACAAACTATGAACCATCAGCAATATATCTAGAACAAGAGTTAAAACCATACAGATTTTGACATAAGCATGAATCATATGTTAGGCAATCTGACGTTTTTTAATAAAATTTAAGAAAACTATGAATCTTGCCAGTGTTAATATTCATAATTATGTTTTTATAACTAGAGATGGGGAGACACTGCATGCATGTAAAATTGCTTTAAGCAAGAATGGTATTTGTAGTTCAGTGCAAATGAATAATATTTGTATGTTACTGACTGTATGTTATTATCTTTGTTCAGTCAGATTTCTTGTACAGCAGTGGTATGGCCGTAGCAGTGCTAATGTCTGTATAGAATACTGTGAAGAAACCAAAATGAGAGAATCAACACTTTGGTCAGGTGTTTTGGTGCATTTGTATTATAGTGATGATACCTTTATTTTATGGGATGGTGATACAGCAAAGCTAGAGGAATTTAAAGATCTTTTTTGTCACATAGAAGTAAATGCTTGACTTTTACTTCAGTAGAATGTCCTCCGGAAATTAATTATCTAGACATTTCTTTGTATAAAAAGACTGAGGGTAGCGCACCAGAAGTTTTAATAAGGCAGTTGAGTAGAAGTTTTATGTACACACAATGGGTATGCAACCTACAAAACCAGATCTAGGACTATTGAACGAAAGTTCAATAGTCCGAATCCACAATCACCGAACACACTTTAATGAAAGAACTTTCACCGAAAAAGCGCCTTAGTTAAAGTGTGTTAAAAAAATACATTACATTTACGTTTTGTTCAAGGGGGCAAGCCCCCCTGCACCCCCCACACCCCCTACTTTAATATTCTCACTCCGAGGTCCCACTACAGTGGGGAAAAGGGAATTTTCCCTTATCCCCACTGTAGTGCGATCTCCGCAACAGGCATACTTACGCAAAAGTGCTTCTTTGGTGAAAAGCACTTTCGCGCAAGTATGCCCAGCCGAATCTGTTTCGGTGATGTTGCCATTCGAGGATCCGTACGGATCCCATTTATAGTCATGTTTCTGCCTTTTCTGACTTAATCCCTAATTTGGTCTATTCTTATTACTCTATGTATTGTTGTTTACAGTTGGTCATTTGTGTTCAAACAGCATTTCTTCTGTTGTTAATTGTGAAACATGTACTGGTATTTTATAAAGCTGTACTTCATAAAGTATGGTTGCATGGGATCTGTACGGATCCCTGAACGGCAACATCACCGAAACAGATTCGGCCTGCATACTTGCGCGAAAATGCTTTTCACTGAAGAAGCACTTTCGCGTAAGTATGCCTGTTGCGGAGATCGCACTACAGTTGGGATAAGGGAAAATTCCCTTTTCCCCACTGTAGTGCCACCGTGGAGTGAGAATATTAAAGTAGGGGGGTGTGGGGGGCTTGCCCCCCTGCAAAAACGTAAATGTAATGTATTTTTTAACACACTTTAACAAAAGCGTTTTTTCGGTGAAAGCGCTTTCGTTAAAGTGTGTTCGGTGATTGTGGATTTGGACTATTGAACTTTTGTTCAATAGTCCTAGATCCCTATAAACCACGTTTCATTTTTGATGGAGATGTTGAATATCATACAGTGCAACAAGTGAATGGGGTATATTTTAAATTGGCTGCCTTCAGAGACATGTATATAACTGGAAGCATTTTATCTTACCTAATTAGTAAAAACTGTCTACCTATAAAAACTGAATTTATAGGCAAAACTCCTGTATTTATTCATAAAAAGGAGATGATGTCTAAAACCTGCATAAGAGAAAATTCCATAAGAATGTTAATAACAGGATGGATACTTAATGCTTTCAGCTTTTGTGTTGAATGTAAATAAATAGATAGGACCGGTTATTTTGAGCATTCATTAATGAGTAGAAAATTAAATAATTTATTTTGGTAGATTGTACTACACAGAAAATAATTTACATAGCTAAATTAAAGTGCTATATCTCCTAATGGGTTGGTAAAACTATTAGGAAATTAAAAAAAAGCATATATATTGGAATCTGTACGTGCTCAAGAATAATAACACTGAGAATCCATAATTTGAGTAAACTCTTTAGTGTGTCGGAATTTTAGAGGATTTACATTTTAAGTTTTAAAGTGTTACATAATAACATCTGCAATCTGCAGCAGGGATGTATATGGTTTACAGGAACAGAGGAAGTTCTAAAGACACATCTGCTTACAAATAATGTATCAGTTAAACCATTATTAAATCAATAAGCTCTTAGCTATTGATTGTTGCCTGCTTTTGCTGTAAAATGATCTGTCATTAGTTTCAGCATTGTCTGAAATGCATTGTGTTTTATGAGAGCCTTCAATTTCATTCTATGCAATTTTTATTTTATTTTCCAGTGTTTCTTTAGGGACCATGAACTGTGCCATGCATGATCACAGTTGCCCAACGGCTCTTATCTTTATCTCCTCTTATTCCATCTGTATTCACGAGGACGGTATAAAATACGCTTGTTTTTCTGATTGTATCCTTATTGTCTGCTTGAGTCTCTATACTATTCAGGGTTTTTCTAGCTTTTTCCTATGGGTGACTTCCTGTTAACTTCATAAATATGGCACTCCTTCTCTTTACCCTCCCACCAATCCTTTTTCCTTTACAGGTGATATACAGGTAGTTTGGGAAGATAGCTAAGTAATAGCAGAATTTTGTTAGATGTCCTTAATTTTCACTGCCCTTATGGTTATTTCCTGCCTAGGAACAACAACTGGCCAACTTCAAAAAGCTCTGACACTCTCCACACCTTCACTCTGACTGTTGAATGACTAATTCCAAGGAGGAAAATTCAGTCAAAGTGAATATCTTTCAGTACTTTCCTGCCATCTCAAGAAGAAGAAGAAGAAGAAGCATCTCTTGGGCTTCACATGAGCAGCAATTGGCTAAGTGCTTCGCTTCTGGCAGATAAGTCCCGTTGAGGAACCCCTCCAAACAGAAATTATTGCCCTTTTAAGAAAGATAAAATTTTTTTTTTACTAAAATATTTCCGTTTTAAGAAACCCAGTATTTTTTCACAGTAACAGAAGCCTCCTGTCAGGGACTGCTATTTTTAGCTAGTGGTATCTATGTATTTGGGGTTAATTTTGTGAGAAATTGTGGACTGTTTGTGTAACCATTAAACTTCATGTGACAGAAAAGTTTACAGAGGTACGGGCAGAAATGTATGTGCCAGTGTAATATTTATGCTCACTTCGTGCTAACCTACTTGCCATTTTGATCTCTGTCATTGTGTTTGTGAGTTTTTAAAGAGTACTGACAGGGAAATTGTGTTCTACTTTTACTATTTTAAGATAAAGGGACTGGATAAAGTGTGAGTATAAGTGTCTGCTAGTGAACACTCAGTGACAACTTATCTTCTGACTGACTCACTCCAGCCATGCTTACTGCTTTTGGTGCCACTTCCCTGGCTACAGCATAGATACTTAACACTGCTGGCTGGTGCTTCTCCAACAGTACCTAGAAAGAAAAAAAAATCACTTACCAAGGAATCCTTGCCATTGTCACGGACTCAGTCTATGCCTCATCCGACAATGGTGAACCCACAGTGGCTACTGATTATTATTCAGCCCACTCACTTACCTGTCTGGTTTTCTCTGCTGTAGCCCTTTCATCCAGCATGAACCAGGGGTCAGGCATATCCTCTGTGGCTGTTCCAGTGTTTGATATGGGCATGGTAGAACTAGTTTCTCTAGGTCAGGGAGACACTCTGGGAGATCCTTCTTGGGTTAACGAGAGCAAGAGACCATTAGACCAGACAGACATCCCTCCTTCACATTAGTCATCTTCTACTGGAACTCCTATTAAGAAAAAAGAAAAAAAAATTAAACACTGTTCTGCTGAAGAAGTAATTACTGTTTAAAAAGGATGAGCGTTCCATACCTTGGCTAGGCAGGCATTATAGATGTTATAAATCCTGGTACACAGGTGAATATACCCTGTAAAGTTATTCTTGAGGACACTGATTATGATTCTGAACTTGACATAGGACTTCTTCTTCTGTAGATTCCAGACGCCTAGCACTCTGATTGTGAGGAAAATTTTAATTCTTATCCTCCGATGCAGGAATTTTTTTTTAATCAGACCATTGCCAGGATGAATGAGATATTTTTATGGAAACAAACAGATGTTCCTTCTGAAATGAGGCAAAACTGTGATATGTTACAAATGGATATATCTCAGTGTTCATCATATTGATCACTGCTGCAGTAGCCTTAGCTATATGGGTTATATCCTGCCAAAGCTTCAGAGCACCTTCCACATGCCCATCTGGGTCAAGATGAGCTGACTGAAAGACAAATTTAGGTGCCAAGCCCTTCACAGCTTTCCTGACAACAGAGAGGGGGGAAATGAGCCATAAAAGGACAATGCTAGTAACAATAAAAAATAAATGTTGACACTCCAGCATAAAAAACACACCCAAAAATCAACGGGGAAGGAGGGAGGGAGATAGTGAGGGGCTACTGCAGAAGCAATCATTTAAACATCTACTGTCGTGGTAAATCTGCTTCCACAACTGCACTATGTTCATCATAGTGATCACTGCTGCAGTAGCCTTAGCTATACAGGTAGATTACCTAAGCTTACTACTTTTGGGAAGTGGAAGGAGAAGAACCCAGAAGCCCCTGGAGAATGATCCTAGCAGAATCTGACCTGGACTTAGAGAAAGAACTAAGCTTACAGTGCTTTGTAAAAGTATATACAGCGGACCAAGTAGCAGCTTCTAGAATGCTTCAAGAATCCTATCATTTCCAAAAAGCTGTAGATGAAGCCAAGACCCTGGTAGTGGCTCTTGACCCTGTCTGGAATAGTTTTGTTATGGTGAGTTTAACGAAAGGTAATAATCTTAGACAACCATTTGGAAATAGTCTGTTTTGACACAGGTTGCCTCTTCCTATTACCCTCATAAGACATGAATAATTGATCCAAAGATCTGAAAGATGTGATTTTGTCAAGATAATATCCAAGTTGCTTGTACACATCCAGGGTATGGAGTATCCTTTCTTCCTCATTTTAGGTTCAGGAAAGAAAATGGGGAGATGGATAGTTTGGCTTAAAGTAAACTCAGATACCACTTTAGGCATAAAAGAAGGATTAGTTCTCAAATAAATCTTGTCTCTGTGGAAAATTAAATAGAATTGATTCACTATCAGTGCGTATAACTGAGATACTGTTCTTGCAGAGGTCAGAACAATCAGTAAAACTGTTTTCCATGTTAAGAATCTCATGTCAGCCAGCAGTGGTGTAACTACATTAGAAGCGCCCTGAGGCAAACTTTTCCTAGGTGCCCCAACATTCCTTGGGGCCCCCAAGGAATGTCAAAGTTATAATTATCTGTCGCTCCCCCTGTGGCTCTGCAGTAAGTAAGTAGCTTTCTGATAAAATTTTTATTTTTTTATTTTACTTTACATTTGTTGACCGGGATAGTCCGACTGGATGCATGCCCATTTTCAGCAGAGGCCCGGGGAGAAAAGCTCCAAGGGTAAGCATATACAGCATTACATAATACCAGCATTACATATTACAAACAGACTATTTACAGAGATTACATAAGTAGGCAAGTTAAACAAGTTCCACAGGTTACAGTTAATCCTAAGCACAAGTCAGGATTAAATGAAATTACACAGTAAACTGGTTAACAGATTTTTACACATTCGAGTTAGCCTGGCTTGATACATTGACATAGCCAGTTAAGTGACAAATGTTGTTTGAGTCTAGTTTTAAATTGACCTAAGGTGGAAAGTAAGGTAATATCAGCTGGAAGAGAGTTCCAGGATCTACTTACAGAATTTGCAAAGAGAGAATCACCGGCTGTGTTATTAATTTTGCTAGTCTGAATTAGTAGTTTGTTAGAGGATCGAAGCAGTCTAGGATTGTTATAGGGGGTGATAATATTTTTAAGTGCAGGAGTATTGTCTGGATTATAGAGGATTTTATAGGCCATAATCAGTTGGTTATACTGGATTAGGCTGGGTAGTTCAAGCCAACCAAGCTGATTTAGATTGATGCAATGATGTGTCCTAAAAGACAGCCCAGTGGCAAACCTGGCAATGTGGTTGTAGCAAATTGAGAGTTTGTTAAGGACAGTCTTGTTCAAATTCGAGAGTAGAGGGGATGCATACAGAAGGGTGGTTGAAAGAAGGTGAGAGCGAGCTATGGAAATTTTAGCTGGAGGGGTAAGGAAGGCTTTTATTCTGTAAAGTGACCCTAGTTTTTTATTGATGGTTTTGATAGTTTGGTTAACATGTAGGTCAAATTTTAGATTATTGTCTATGATGACACCTAATAGTTTTGTAGATGGGTCAGGGGAGATTATTGTGCCATCATTTGATTTTATGGTAAAGGTGAAAGTGGTAGACCTATGTGTTGGTGAAAATAACAGCATTTTAGTTGTTTTGGGATTTAGGATCAGATGATGTTCAGAAATCCAGTTTTCTATTGTATTAAAGGTGGTCTGTGTAGCTGACCATAACTCTACTGGAGATGTGGCTGAGCAAATCAGAGTAGAGTCATCAGCATATTGGATACAGATGACTTTTGGGATGACAGTATAAAGGTCATTAATGAAGATGGAGAACAGCAAGGGCCCTAGTATAGAGCCTTGTGGTACTCCGAGGGTGTTAGGTAGAAGGTTAGAGAGTTTGTTCTGCCAGAGGACAGCCTGCTGTCGACCATTCAGGTAGGATTGAAACCACTGGAGGGCTCCAGTATCTAGACAGAATGTTTGCAGGGTGTGGATTAAAAGTTGGTGATCAACCATATCGAATGCCTTGGAAAGATCCAAAAAGAGGGCTGAGGATATATAATTATTGTTGCAATTATGGTTTATGGTGTTAGTAAAGGCTAGGAGGGCTGAAGTAGTGCTGTGATGAGGACGGAAGCCATGCTGAGTGTCTGCCATAAGGCGATTTTGGATTAGGTGGTGCATGAGTTGTCTATGAATACATTTTTCCATAATCTTTGCAAGTGGAGAGAGTATAGCTATTGACCTATAATTGGAGAATTCAGTAGAGCTGTGCACATCCAGGGTATGGAGCAAAATGACGGGTCAAATTGTTGCGCTGTATGGGCAGGACCGACAGGCATTCTGTTAATCTAAACTGAACCAATATCTATATTCATATAGATACACCTCTCGAGAGCATACCTCTCAACCTGGAAACATCAAAAATCTGGACAAGGCCCATGAAAAATAGGTACAAATCTGTACACTGATTAACATAAAATTAGCATACATAATTGTGTAACCCCGCCCACTGGAATTATGGGATACCAACTTTCAAATGCAAACTGAATGGACAACTAAAATATGGCACTAGTCCCCTTGCAGCCATTCCAATGTCCCATTACCTGGCTATTTCACCCCATTTACCATAAACACTAATGTACATACTGCTTTACTTCTACATTGATTATTTGGATTGTATTTTTACATTTTATAGCACAATGCACAAACATTACTAGGTATCTGCTAAACAAAGCAATACTGTCTCACAATGAAAATAAACATAGCATTAAAACTTCTCTGCCTTTGAAACTCACATTCATTGAAACATTGAAAACTTGAAACCTACACCACATCCAAAGAAAATGCATCTGGTCAGTGGTGGATAAAGATACCTTTGGGCTGTTTTTCAAATCATAGCCATAGGTCCCTTGCACACAAAACAAGAAACATACATGGGTTCTTTGATATATCTTCCTGACTTCTCTTCCCCTGAAGCTTTCAGCTCCTTGTATAATCCACTCAACACTCAACTGTATCTCTCAACTTTGCAGCACAAGAAATCCAAATTGTATTTGGGGGGAGGGGGGCAAAAGCCCTAAAAACAGGGACACATTTTAAACATTGCTTATATAATTTTGGAAAGTTGCTAGACTAAAGTGTATGCGTTTCCTTGGGCTCAGGACCCTGTGCACTACAGTCAGAGCAACATACCACTATGCCAAATCAGCAGTTTCCTGAACTTAAATGGCTATCATTTAGTGAATTCAGTTCTCACGTCTTACCATAGCTCTTAATCTCTTAGCACAAAAAACCTGGACAACACCAACAATGGGGAATACAGAATTCCTTTCTCACTTCTCACCATAGCGCTCAAGTCAACCTGTTAGCACAAAAAACCTAGACAAAGCCAATAGGTTCATAGGTTCATAGGTTCATACTAGGCTATCTGCCCAAGGGCATTTATAAGCCTAGCCCATAGTTATGTGGCTTTCGCCACCCCTTTATTTTGAATAAAAACTATGCCTATCATTTTGCTGTGCCTCTGTCAAGCAGTGACACTGAAGTAATCCCTGGGGTATATCTGCGATCTCCCATCCATTGGTCAAGATTCCTCTTGAACAAGGCCAGCGAGGTGCTCTGCCTCACATGTACCGGGATTTTGCTCCACAGCATAGGGAGTCTCTGGGTGATGAATCTGTCCCTCCAGCACGTTCTATTTATAACCGTGTCAAGGTTTAAGTCTCCCACCCTTGTGGTTCTGAGGGATCTAGATTTTTTGAGGTGAAGCATATTCATCAAATCTGGGTTTGACATGGCCTTATATGTCAGGCACAGGTCACCTCTGAGCAAGCGGTATGAGACTGAATAGAGCTGGAGTTCTTTCAGTCGGGCAGCATAAGACATATTTTGAGACCCTTTATCCTTTTGGTGAGGAACTTTGGGGCCTTTCAAGCTGCAGCAGGTGTCTGGTCAGATACATTCCGAACGGGCATTGTACTCAATCATAGGTCTAATGAGTGATGAGTACAGGGGATGATGACCTCCCTTGATCTAGATGTGAATCCCTTCACGATCAGGTGGGCGATATAGAAGGTTTTCCTAACTACTTTAGCAACATGAGTGTCAAACGAAAGGCTACTGTCAACCTGGGTCCCCAGATCCCTGATGACTTTTTCTGTGCTCAGTGGATTGCCACCTATATGGTAGCTAGGGTAACCTTGTTTTTCCCGAAGGGTATGACTATGCATTTTTGGCGTTTAACTTCAGGCCATGGCTCTGGCACCAGTTATCCATTTCTGTGAGGCCCTTCTGAAGGATATCTGTGTCAGATGTGTTTTCGACTATGGCGCCCAGTTTGCAGTCATCTGCAAACTTTTTCAGCCATAACCCTCCTGTGTTTGCTTGTACTTCAGAAAAGTAGATGCCGAACAAGAGTGGACCCAGGACTGAGCCCTGTGGGACACCACTTGTGACAGGCTTTGAGTCTGACATGGCTCCAGCAACTCTGACCCTGTGGGTTCTGTCACTTAGCCAGTTTGCAACCCATCTTGTGATGTATGGGTTTACATTCAAGCTGATGAGTTTTTCGATGATACCTGAGTGGGGTATTGTGTCAAGGCCTTTGCCAGGTCGAGGTAGGCTGTATGGACTGCCTTTCCTCATCAATGGCCTTGGTGACTGTCTCGAAAAAGTCAACCAAGTTTAAGAGGCAGGATCTGCCTTTGACAAAGCCAAACTGGGTTGGATCCAAAGTCTGCAAGTTCCCTATGTCTTTATTTATGAGTTCCATTATGATCCTCTCCATGGCTTTGCAGATAAGGCTTGTCAAGCTAATGGGGCGGTAATTTCCAGGGTCTGTGGAGGCACCGCCTTATGAAGTGGGACCACAGTCACCGCGCCACTCCTTGGGTAATGATCCTGAGGTGAGGCTAAGATTAAACAGCTGTCCTAACTGTGGGTTTAATTCCTCGTTGAGTTCGTGAAGCACACAGCCGGGGACACCATCCGGTCCCATGGATGCTGTGTTTTTTGCCTTAGTGAGGGCAGTTCTCACCTGGGCGTTGGAGATGTTTGGGGCTACAATCCTCTGGAATAGATATCTCTCCTTTGGCGGGAGGGGAGAAGTTTGCACTGAACCTGTCAGCCAGTATGTTGGCAATGTGTGTAGGTTCAGTAATTTTCACATCATTTTGAATTAATTCTGAGCATATCTGGGAGTTTCCTCCTAGGTTTCTAACATAGCTAAAGAAGGCCTTATGATTGTCTTTAGAGTCCTTGGCGATTTTTCTCTCAAAATTTGCCTTGGATGATTTTATGAGAGCTCTTAGTTTTTTACTTATAATGATCAAAGGTGTCTTACCTTTCAAGGATTTTGCTCTATCTTGTAGTAGCTTCCTCCTTTTGTTGTAGAGCTTGTTTATGGCTGGGGTCCACCAGACTGGACGCTTGCCTTTGGTACAGAGAGTCTTAGTTTTCCATGCAGTCCTGTAGGTGCTGGTAGAAGGCATTTGTAAGTGATTCAGCGGTTTGAGTAATGTTTACCACTGGCTCAGGGGCCTTAAAGGAGACCACACTAGTTTTTAGAAGTGTGAAATCGGCTTTTGAGAAGTTTTTCACTGTGGTCTTTTTTGTTTCAGGTGGGGGCGGGATGAGGACCTCCAGCGAGATTAGTTTATGATCTGATCTCACCAGTGAGGGGTATACTTCCAGTGTTGAACATTTTGATCCCATGTTCGTGATGATGAGATCAAGTATGTTTTCTCCTCTTGTGGGGATGGTGACTAGTTGTTCCATGGCATTTGAGTTTATGAACTCCAGGAATCTTTGGGTTAGAGTGTTCGGGCTTGAGTAGTGTTCCCAGTCTATTTAGGGTAGTTGAAGTCACCTAGTATGATGGTGTTTGGAGATACATTTATCCCCTCCAATGTTTTCAGGAAGGCCATGTGAGGTTCCTGAGTTTGAGAGGGTGGCCTGTAACATGCTACAAATTGCAGAGCAGTCTTGCCTATGGTTAATTGCACCTGGATGGTCTCCAATGCATCGTGCATTGCCACCAACCTTGAGGTGTGGGTGTCCTTTATGAATATGGACACCCCCCCTCCTTTCTTGGTGTTGTCCGGATTTTGGGGCCGGAACGCATGATATGAGGTGAAACCTGTTAGTGCTGAGGTGCTCTCAGGAGCCTTGAACCAGGTTTCTGTCACAGCACAGACATCGATGTTCTCCATATTGAGAAGGGCCTCGAGTGCGTGCATCTTGAGATTGAGACTTCTGGCATTGAGCAGCATTACCCTTAGTTTTTTCCTTTTGGTGTTCTAGGGTGGTAGGTTTAGAATTTGAGCCTTGCCTAAAAAGGCACTATGGGGTGGCAAGAGCCTTTGCCAATATCCAGAAGCCCAGGGTGACAGGTGCAAGCCGCCCTTGAAGCAGCATGGCTTGTCCAGCATGTCATCCCAGGCAGATAGACATTGAATCCCTTTGAATGACACCAGAATTTAAGCCAATTATTAAAGCTGATCATCTTATCACTGTATTGTGGCATCATTCTAGGTGAAGGTAGGATACTGCTCAAGGTCAGGTCATATCTGCCTGGGCTACATAATCAGAGAGCTCCTCGATGTCCCTTCTCATCTAGTCCAAGGAGGCACGCCTCAGGTCGGTGACACCAGCGTGGACAATGACTGAGTCATACTTGTACCTGCTGTTGAGAGACCTGAGTGCTTGCGTTATGTGGCGGATTCTAGCGCCCGACAGGCAGCTTACTGTGACCTTCTCCTTACTCAGTCTGGTGAGCGGGACATCAGTGTGTCTGACTATGGAATCACCAATGACAAGTGTGTCTGGCATTTTGTTTGGCCTTAAGGGCTGTGACTGCTTGACACTCTGACTGTGTGGTCTATGTGTTGCATGTGTTGGGTCATGAGGTGGTAGTTGTTTGGGTGTCTGCTTTGGTGGCCTCTGCTGTTTTGGTAAATTTTTGATCAGAGCCTCCGAGTATGTCTTTGTGTGAGTATGTGTATGATTTGAAGTTGTGATGGTACCATGTGTGACTGGGTATGTATTGTGTGTGGTTACCTTCTCCTCCTGTCTGGTCTTGCCAGTCCTATGTTGAGAGAGCTCAGCCTCCAGTTTGGCCGTATAGTTGCATCTCTCGCATGTATTTGTGTTTTGTGGGAGAAGGAGAGGATTGTCTGTGTACATGAGGCAATTGTAACATTGCCTCAATATTCCACTGTTAATAGGGGACCTGTGCATTGCAGGGGAATAATAGGGGAATACATTACAGCCCTAAAAATAGGGACACATTTCAAATACTGACCTTATAAACTTAGAAAATTGCTAGAATAAAAGGTTTTGTGTTATTTATTTTCTGAAGAATATGGTCTGAAATTCAAATGCCTGTCATTATTTATTGAATTCAATCCTTCACTGACTTGCCACAAAAAGCCATAAAACCATAGATTTTATGAGGAACAGAACAAATATGAGGCATAAATCCAGAGCTTTCACAAGGGGCTCTTGTCACTTGTACCAAAGGTTTAATTTGCTACTGTTATTAAATGTTCTTTTACAATGTGCTGCTAACACCTATTTAATTAAAAAAAAGATCAAAATTGAATGAAAAAGTTGCTTAGATAAAAAAAGTATTTGCAAACTTTGTCTGAAATTAATCTCATAGAACAGGTTGTACTGAAAGCAAAGTTGAACTGTTCAAAAATAAAAAAAATATGTTACTTCTGGTTTAACCACTTCAAACCAATCCAGTTCTAACTGCAGGGATCATTTAAACATAGGTTCATAGGTTCATAGGTAGATACTAGGCTATTGGCCCTAAGGTCTATGTAAGTCTAGCCAAACAGTACCCTGACTTTTGCCACCCAAGAAAATCACTTTTGTTAAGCACTTTCTGTACATTTTCACCTGCTGTCACTATTTTTCTATTGATTAAACTGTCTTTACTGTAACTTGCTTTCCACTATGCAGTGGCTGAAAAACGTGCATACTCTGGTTGTCAAATACCTGAGCGGAAAGAAATAATTTGTAATAACAAAACTACTCGTATTTAGAAGAACCACTGCAAAATCAAATTACACTCCTCGGCAAAAGCAGCAAATAAATAAAGCAAACAGGACTGCAATGCACAGGTCAACAATGCATACGAAGGGGGCATAACAAGCGAGTCCAAGCAACTTTTAGTCTCAAAATGCCATCAGTTTAAAAAAAAAAAAAAAAAGCACTGTGGTAAAAACAAAAGATCATCCATCGATCCTGAAAGCTCTGTATGAAAGAGGCAACTGTTAAAAATCTTAGTGTCTTGTTCTCTTTGGCCCATTACACTGAAATCACCACATGTTGGGGATTATGAGCAAAACCCTGCTCAAAAACAAATTGTGACATTTTGGGAATATCCACAAATACCAACCAATATGGCTGATACTTAAAAAGACATGGTAACATCCTTAGGTCACATGACCATCTCACGGATTAAACAGCAGTTGCACTCTAGCTTGTGTTACGGATTGAGACTTCACTGCATTAACGCTGAGAGCATACAATACTATACATTTACAATATAACAAGTCAGGATTGCAGCACTAAAACATATAAATCAGTCACACAAAAATGGTTTGGAGGGGTTACAGCCAAGTGCCAATAATCACACAAGAGGTGAAACCATCAGATTTATACATGCACACGGCCTAATAAACAAATGCTAATGGATACACAGAAAATCCAGGATCGCAGAGAAATACGTAAGAGCAAACTTATTACCAAGACTATATCTTATGACCGACCCACTTGTTCCGGTGATCCCAAGCCTTGCAAAGGCAGACGGCACACACATAAGGTTTCCTTTGCTTACTTGTGTTACTTGCTTGCCAGTCTGCCATTCCTGCATACACACACCAGGTTTCATTTCCTTATAGGTCTGGGAACTCCATTCAGTGCTGCTGCTACTGTTCTCCTGCACACACAAGGTTTCATCAGAGCTGTCCTGTCATTCCTAACCTGCACACTCATACACATCAAGGTTTCGTTCCTTATACCTGCAGACTGCAGTACTCAGCGCTCACTGTTTGCATTTATAATCCATTTCTGGAGGCCGTTCCCGCTCGCATTTGAACAGAACTTTATGTTTTTTTGCATGAATTACATGAGCTCCTATGTAACGTCCTTCTGTGTTCTGTCTTTAGAAATTCAGCAGTAAAGCAAACAATCCGTGACAACATCCGTCGGCCCAAAGCGCCCCCTGCCGCTTGGCGCCCTGAGGCAATTGCCTCACTTCACCTCTCGTAGTTACGCCACTGTCAGCCAGATTATCTGGATCAAATGGAACAAGTGTTAGCTGCTCTAACACAAAATTAAGATTCCAAAGAGGGGCAACTGGTTTTCTTGGAGGCCTCTAGTGCAAAATAACTTTTGAAAACATTTTGACATGAGACCACATTAAAAGAGGAGGATCTATGAACAGATATGCTTAAATTGCTGATAAATGAGCCTTGATTGAAGAATAAAAAAGGCCAGAGGATAGTAACTCATACAAATATTCTAAAACCAGAGAACGACTAGCCTTGAATGGATGCTGGTTGTGTTGTTGACAACAACTAGAAAACCTTTTCCATTTGCTAATATATGATTTTCTAATAGCAGACTTTCTTACATTCATTAGTACCTGCTGCACATAACTAGATGCCTAAAATAAATTAAGACCCTATCATTCAGGCAGTCAATTAAAGCTGATTGATGTCAGGGTATATGACAAGAAGCTTGTGGTAATTGTCCTTGGGCATTTCCAAAAGAAAAGAGAACCATGGCTGCCTGGGCCAGAAGGGTGTCACCACAGTGATCTTGGGGGATTCCTCCTGAATCTTCAGAAGTACCTTGGATATTGGTGGAAATGGTGGAAAAAGAATATTTATGTCCATGCATCTGTCTTCCAGGCCTTCTTACATGGAATCTTGGAACAGAATATTGACAGTTGATTGTTCAGAGAGGAAGCAAAAATGTCTACTTGAGAAACTCCGCACAGATAGATCAAATCTTGGAAAATCCCCTGATCTTATTTCCATTTGTTAGAGTCAGGCCTGGTCCTGCTCAGCTTGTCTGATGCAAAATTTTACACTGATTGACTGTAGGATGCCTATAGAGTGAGACTGTGCTGCAAAGCTATATCCCAAGCTAACATGGCTAGTCTGCAAAGGGGTATGACCTGTTTCCCCTCTTGCTTGATGATGTACCACATGACTGTGGCACTGTCTCTCTAAGAACTTGAAGATGTCCCAGGGGCCAAAGATGATTCACAGAGTTGAGTGCCTTGATTAGGGCAAGTATCTTTTTGATAATTATGTTCTTGCAGCTATCCTTGGTGTCCCACACACCCCTGCACTTTTATCCCTCCTGAAACTGCTCCCCAAGCAAAATCTGTGACATCTGTGGTGACTGACTGCTTTGGAACAGGGAGGGAGAAGAGGAGACCTGGATTTAAAACATCTGTTTTCTCTACTAAATGATTTCTGACAAACTGTAGCCCTGGGATATGAAAAGACAAAGGGTGTTAGTGCTGGGACCAAAGAGACTTCAGATACCACTGTATCCTTCCCATGTGGAGTCTTGCCAGGGGTATCATGAGAATCACAGAAGCAATGAGACTCAGAATCTTGAGGTATTTCCTCACAGTGACCAATGTTTGAGTGGAAAACATTAGAAATTGATCTAGATATATATATTTTTTTCCTGTGAAAGAAAAGATTTTTGAACTAAGGTGTTTAGTTGACATATCAGGAACACAATCCTGTGTGAAGGAGTAAAGAAAAACTTTTGAATGTTTTCTTGGAATTTCAACTTGTGTAAGAGATCTTTGAAAAAGACTGCAAAGATAAGCAAGTAATCTAAATATGGAAAAATGTGGATGCCCTATAGCCTACCTTGAGCTATAACTGGACCTAGACACTTTGTGAACACTTCTGGTGTATTGAATAGTCCAAAGAGTTAGGCAGAGGACTGATAATGTGATCCAAACACACAAAATCTTCCATAAGAAATGTCTAAAGTCTGGATGAATAGGGATGTGATGATCAGCATCCTTTACGTCTAGTGTTACCTCTTCTTCCTCTTTCCAGTTTCTTGGTAAAAGGTTGTAAAGTGACATAATTTTGAATTTGGGCAGTATCACAAACAGGTTTAGGAAAGAAAGATCCAGAGCTGGTCTCCAAGCATTTTCTTTCTTTGACATTAAACACAAATATCCTTGAATAAAAACCCTTTCCCACCTGGGAAGAAGGAGGTGATTCGATCACAGCTTGGGAATGCATGTGATGAAGAACCAGTGGAAACAAAAGAGTCTGATCTGGAGGATGAAGAATGACCCCCCCTTGGAAAATATGAGTGTCGCCCCCTTGCCATCTGTAATCTTGAAGAATGATCTTCAGAACCCATTTGTCTGAAAAAAGAAGTTATGCACTCACCTTAATGTTCCATGTTTGTTATTCATCTCGTCGTTCATTCTTACAATGATGGGTTCGGAGCCGATTCTCGACTCCGACTCGGCCAAATACATAGCTGAAAGTCTCAAACCTGGCTCGTGGCAAGAAGGTATCCCACAATGCAGTGGTGTAATTCCCCAGATCTTGTTTGCTGCTACTACAGAATGAAATGTACACTATATACATATAAAAAAATATATATATATATATATATGTACACACACACACACACACACACACACACACAAATATATACTATACCCAATAGAAGGAGAAACAAACTGAAACAAAAAACTCCTGAAGGTAGTAAAAACATCCACCAGGTCCACAAGGAGTATTTGGCAGGGGAAGGAGGGAGGGTTCGTAAGAATGAACGGTGAGATGGACAACAAACATGGAACATTATGGTGAGTACATAACTTCTTTATGTTATGTTGTCCTTTCTCACCTTCATTCTTACAATGATGGGACAGCATCCCTAGCACCTTTACCCTAGGTGGCTCACAGGAGTACATCTTTAAGCACTATGGAACCAAAAGAGGCCCTGTCCCTGGAGGCCAAATCCACTTTATAATGCATGATATAAGTATGTGGAGCGCTCCAAGTAGCTGCTGCACAAATATTATCCATGGGAATTTTGGCTTGAAAGGCTGATGCCGTAGCCATTGCTCTAGTAGAATGAGCCTTCACTTTGAAAGGTAAATATCTGTGATTTGAGGTATAAATTAATGTAATACAGTTAGAAAGCCAGTTGGAAAGAGTAATTTTAGAAAATGAGCTACCCCTGTTTGCATCAGAGAAGGATACGAATAATTGGTCAGATTTTCTAAAATCTTTGGTCCTATGCAAATAGAATCTGAGTTGTCTATGCATGTCTAGTTGATGTAATTTGTATTCTTCCTTGTTGCTATAATTAGGAAAGAACACTGGAAGCTCTATAGAGTGATTTATGGTATTTGGAGAAGAGACTTTGGGTGGGAAAGATGGATTAATTCACAAGGATACCCTATCCTTATGAAAAATCAAATATGGTGGTGAGGCATTAAAATTGCTCTGCTTAGCTTGTCTGCTATCACATTGGACTTCCCCAGAATGTGCATTGCTATTAGAAAGTGCTGGGAAGAAACTGCCCATTGCCAAACTCTTAGGGCCCCCCGACAAAGGGGGTAAGATTTGGTTCCCCCCTGCTTGTTTATGTACCAAACCATGGACATATTGTATGAATGTATCACAATTGTCCCCTGAGGGAGAGAGTTGTGACGCGCTTGCAATGCAAGAAGCACTGCTATTATCTCTCGGACATTTATATGCAAATGAGCCTCGTGTTCTTGCCATGTACCATGGACAGTTCTTCCCAGATAATGCCCCCCCCCACCCTATCTGGGAAGCGTCCATGGTCACTGTAGCTATGGGTTGTTGTGGAACAAAGGGTCTCCCTATGGTCACATGAGTGGAGTGTATCCACCATCTTAAGTCGTTCTTGCATGATTCCATTATTCTGATCAGGTGAGACACAGGAAGCTCTTGAGGCGACCATTGGGAGAACAACAGCTATTGAAGGATCCTCATGTGCATTCTGGCAAGAGGAACCAGTGTAATTGTGGAATCCATTGTTCCTAGTAATCTTATAATTATCTTTGCTTTCACTTTGGTCTTGGGAAGGAGGTGAAGTATCTGCTGTCTGTGTGCTACAACTCTTTCTGTTGGAAGACGTGCTACCATAGATGAAGTGTCTAGATCTGCGCCTATAAATGTAATATGTTGACAGTGCAACAAGGCAGATTTTTGAAAGTTGACTGTAATACCCAGATGATTGCAAATGTCCAAAGTTAGATCCCTGGCTTGTTGGAGTAGATGCTTGGTGGTGGCAGACAAGAGACAGTCATCTAGATAGGGAAACACTCAGAATCCTAGACACCTCAGGTGAGCCGTGACTACTGCCATGCATTTGGTGAACACTCTGGGGGCTGTAGTGAGACCAAAGGGCAAAGCTCGTAACTGGTAATGACTGGCCCCCAGCCAGAAGTGCAAGTACCTTCTTGATGTCCTGTCCATTTGTATGTGGTAGCAAGCATCTTGAAGGTCTATCAAGCACATCCAATCATCTTTCCCTAAAAAGGGAAGTATAGACTGCAGTGTAACCATTTGGAACTTTGACTTCTTGACAAATTCGTTTAATTTGCGTAAGTCTAATATGGGCCTCCAGTCCCCTGTTCTTTTTGGCACCAAAAAGAATCTTGAGTAAGTTACAAATCCTATTTGGTCTGTGGGGACTTCTTGGATGACTCTTTTGTGCAGCAACTTTTGATTCTCTATAGTTGCTTGCTCCCTTAGATTGGGTGGAACATCTGGGATTGTTCTGGTCTGTGGAACAGGATTGGAAAATGGGATGGAGTATCCTCTGGATATTATTTTTAGTACCCATTTGTCTCTTGTGATAGTTTGCCAGGCTCCTGGGTACATGGATAAATGTCCCCTGACTGCCTCCAGAGTAGAGCAGTCGAGCCTCCTTTCAGGAGTGTTGATAAGGGCGTCTGCGAATGGAATTATGGTCACCCTGGTTCTGTGGGCCTCCTCTGCCTCTGGGGTGGCATCTACCATTATTGCCTCCCCCTCTGCCCCTGGAGAAGGAATAACCCCATGTGTCCTGGAAAACTCTCTGAGATCTTTTGAACCACATTTTCCCACTCTTCTGGCCTTTTGGATAAGGTCTTGAAGGTACAGAAAAACATACTCCAATGGCAGAGAGAGTTTTTCCTTCCTGATTGCAGCGGATTAGAGTGCCTTTTATTTTGGGTCCAAAAAGTGAGGAACCATCAAAAGGGGCATTAGTAAAAGTAGACTTAAAGGGCTCCACAAAATTACACAAGCGCATCCAGGAGTGTTTCCTCAGGGAAACTCAGGAACCCACTGCCCTGCTCGCTCCATCTGCTGCGTAGGGTATGAGCCTCATGGAGGAGTTGTCAATGGAATTTAAGGTGGACAGCTGGGAAGAGACCTTTTCATTCACCCCACAGCTAATGTACCTTGTAGAGTATCTCCTAGCTGTTTCAGGAGATCTCTTTGTAGCCTGTAAAGTGAGATAGGTAGTTCAGTGATCATAGTGAGAATGCCACTGACAAAAAGACATACTTCCTGTATCTGTCCATCATTCGAGAGTCTTTATTCAGAGGATGAACAGATGAGGAAGTCTCTCAAAGTTCCTTCTTGGTGGCTGCTGCCACCACCATAGCATCTACAGGTACCCCCTTAGTGAGGAAATCCTTTCCCAAAGGAGCTGACAAGAATTTGTTTGGCCTCTGAGGGACTGGTTCCATTGTGTCAGGTGACTTCCATGCCTTTCAACTGACTAGGTCTATTAGCTCATCAAAAGGAGGAGACACCCAGGAGGCTGAAGGTTGAGACCCAAAAGCCTTCAGGTGCACTGACTCCTCATCAGAAGGGGTGGTGGCCTGTCAGCTGCCTCTCTGCTTCAGGATCTCTAGAATATCTGCAAATGAGATATCATCAGAGGACAACCGTGGGGACACTTCCGACTTATTGAGGTCAGTGTCAGAAATGACGGACTCATCTGGGGAGTCTACGTGCTTCTTCTTGTAAGTTCTCTTCCGAGGTGGCTCCTCAGAAGGATATTCTGGAGAGGCCTCAGAGTAGAGGAGTTCACCCATTGGGGGATCCTGAGGTTCTAGATCTCTGATGTCCTGTGGAATAGGTGGTGCCGAGACAGTAGCTGGTGCCTTAGGGGGACGAGTGCTAGTATCCTTCTGTGGTGCCGAATGGGTAGACAACACACTCCTCATCAGCTCAAAGGTGGATCCCACCAGCTCTGAAGACTCCCTTGGCTCCAAGGAGACAGAGAAAGACACTAGAACCAACAATATCGGACCCGAGGCTGATGTGGGAGCTGAGCTAACCAAAGCCAACACTCTGTGAGGTAGACTCGGCACCGGAGAAGATCATGGCCGAGAATCTCCCCTGGGGCCGACCAGGGAACCCCGGCTCCCAGACTCCCTGGACGGCATCAAAAGAGTCGGAGCAGAAGTTGGCTCCATGAACACCGAAGGGGGTCTTGGAACTGATTGATCCACAGTAAGCGGTACCAAGCACTCTGGCTCTGAAGCTCCAGTTTAGCTCAGAGGAGGAACAACAGTGGGTATAATTGGGACAGTAGGCTCCAAGACCAAATGGGTGGGAGCCGAGAATAATTTAATCAGCGCCAGTGACTTCAGGAGTCTGCGCACCACCCGTTCCATGTCATCATCCGATAAGCTCCTGGTGGACCTGGAAGACAGGGATGGAGAGCGAGACCTGTGCAGAATTATAGATCTCAGTGTTGGAGAAACCGGTGAAATATCCATGGACCGGCTCCGAGTAGAGGTATCTTGTGGCTCTGAGGACTTTGGAGCTGAAGTTCCAGGCTTGTCAACTAATATGACCTCCGACAGCTCTGAGGACTGTGGAGCTGAGGAGGTAGTGGCCTTAGAGATTTTTGGTAGCTTGACTGGCAGCTCCAACTGAGCTGATGTTGCAGGTGAATGTCTTTTCTGGGATTTTTCCTTTTTGGAAGAAGGAGAAGAAGAAGAGGAAGAAGAACTATAGCTAGATTCCTCACAGGTTGGCTTTATGAGCCCTTTCTGGATCAGTTTTTTTCTCCTTTCTTGAAATACCCTTGCACTGACAAAATGACAAAAGGTACAGTTTTTGTGTAGGTGAATAGCACTAAGGCAATAAACACATATAACATGTCCATCTGTGATAGACATTTTTTGCGAGCACTTCTGGCATTTTTTAAAGCCCGAATGCTTATGTTCTCTCTCTTTTGGGTCTTTGGACATAATAAGATAAGACCACAAAAACAACAACAAGAAAATTTAGCTATTGAACTATTGAATTATTAAAGCTACACTGAATAGTAACTATGGGAAACATGAGGAAACAGACAACTAGGAAGAAAAAATAGGGCCTCTAACTCAAACGGTCATATTTTCCAGACAAGACATCAATTAACTACAAGCCCTATAACTTAAATGGGCGAATAGCTCTTTAACTTAAATGAGCTACTAATAAACAAAACAGACAGAAACAACAACCACTACAAGGGATATAAGTAGGCCTACAAAGCAACGGCAAAAGCCGTGCCAAAGGGGAAAAAACTATGGGCAGGATTCACGAAGCCTCCGTGTAAGAGTTATAACTCATACACGGAGGCTGCAGTTAAACGGAGTGATGTCAGCATGCTCTGCATATTAATGAGAGCATGCTGAATCACACTGAAGGCCAACACGGTCCGTGTAAGACAGTAGGGGCGTGTCCGTAGGCTGAGCCCTGTAAGCGGACACGCCCCAGAAGAGGAAAAGTACCCAAAGTAAACACCCACAACAGAGTCCACAGAAATGTGAATAAACAGAACACAACACATGCCCCCACAGACTATGAACATAAAATAAATATAAATGAACATGTTATAAGTTTTTTTTTAAATTGTAAAGATGTTTAACCGTGAGTGCACCCGTTTGCGTGGGCGTGCCCGTAGCGCAGCTACAGTTAGCAGTCAGTGGGAAAGCATATAAGAACTAAATATGCAAAATAAACCAGGAAGCAATAGCGTAGCGGTAGAGATGCTGGCTGCAGAGCAGGCATTCATGGTTCGAGCCCCCACAACACCATTTTTTTTTTGCAAAATAAGCAGGAAACAAGTCCCTGACAAATATGTAGACATAAAACCACAACTTATGTAAAATGTAATGAAATAGCCCATTTATATTGAAGAAATGTGAGGTAACAAAAGAATAAAAAATGCCAGATGTGCCCATAGATGAGCTACAGTTTAACAGGGTGAGTGTATGTGCCCGTAGATGAGCAGTGGTTTAACTGGTGCAAAATGAGTGCCCGTAGCTGAGCAGTGGTTTAACATGCTAAATCTATGTGCCCCTAACTGAGCTGAGCGTAATATGCGTGCTGATAGCCAAATGAGGCTTAAAGCAGTGTACCCTGTGAGCTGCGCACCGCGCAAACAAGCTAACCGACGGGCAACGCGTTGAGCAAGCCGTATCAAAACTGCCTTTACACAGACACACCCCTCAGCATGTCTAGACAGTCAGTGAAAATAAAAAGCAGTGGCCAGGTTCGAACCCAGGATACTATACACCATAGTCAAGGTACAGAACCACTAAGCCATGACAGCAGTACCTAGAAATGCAATAATAGCTAATATATAGGAATGAATACAAACTACAGCATGACAATGCAGGTTTACTGAAGTTGATACAATTCCAAAATGGCCAATCACAGATATGTGTGGGAAAAACGGACTATATAAGCCCCATAGGCGGAATACACAGCATAAACGATTGTAGAACAGACCTGCAGGCAGAATGTCAGGAGTAGGAGAGGGTAGTCGCTTTCGAGCACAGAGGTGGGGTGTTGAGGAGTCCAGGTACATGGCCTGGCTCCTAGTCCACAATCATGAGGCCCAACTCATGCAGGGCCAGGTCCTCTGGGGAGCATACAGGGCTGAGGCGTGGGACCAGTTGGCTCATGATCTCACCAGTGCCACAGGGATTCCAAGGACTGGTGAGCAGGTCCGTCACCACCACCATGTGGACCTGAAGAGACGCAAGCAGGACCAACTGAACCTTTGGATCCAGGAGGCCCGCAAACACCCAATGCCCCACTACTGAGTAAGTAACATTTAATTATGTATGTAAAGAATTAAACTAGCTGATATTATGGAGATGTGTATTCCAATATTACTTCATTTATATTACAGCTGCAGGTGTCCGTTCTGCGAACTGCAGAGCCTATGGCGATAGGCTGGTGCGGTTGCGCCACCAGGCAGGTCAGTAATCCACTACCAGTAACTGTAAAGAAATATAAAAGTATGACAGTCAGCAAAAGAGTGCAGTGTAGCCAGTAAGGAATAAAATCTGCAAGTAACAGTGTGAAAGTGTATGCAAGTATTGCTTGATTACAAGAGTTCCCAGCCTGTAAGTGTAAACTAAACATGAAACTGTCCAACATATATTCTGAAATAGAAATGCCCTGCCTGTAAGAAAATAGTACACAACCTGCAGCAGGCTGAAAAGTATAGCTGCAGAAGATGATGAAATCACATGTGTGAAATATATCCCTGTGGAAATACTGAAACATGACAGAAGTGAGACTGCTGGAAAGGATTGTAATAACTACTGTTAAAACATGTCAATAAAGCCTAGAAGTACCATCCTGAATAGTAAAATGAAAGCAAGTGAGAGAGTGTGAGAAAGTGTCATGAATCCAGCAATACAGTAGTAATAACCCCTGAATAAAGTATACTGCAGTCAAGACAGAATGAAATGCATGTGAGACTCAAAACCAAACAGCAAAATCTGTTCAAAGTGTTGCTGCATGTGGAATGTGTATCCCAAAATCTGGATATGTTGCTCTCAGTCTGAAATACGCAGATAGGATGATTGTCTGATATACCAAACATCCACACTTGTCTACAGCTATATAAAGCAAAAGTAGCAAGATGATGTAGCTGAACAAAGCTAGATATGAATGTGTATGAAGAACACTAAAATGTATATTGATGTTGCAGTAACAGTCCTATCAGCAAGGTGAAATAGTTATCATATAGGACACTGTAGTTAGAACAGTAGTGTGTATATAACTGTAGCTATTAGAAATGTACAGCATATGTATTGTTATTGAAGGTGTTAATATTACTTTCTTTACCCCACCCTATAACCACATATAACCCATTCCACGTGAAAATGGTATGTGCAATCACAATTAACACCCCTGGACGTTTGTCCTGTTGGGTCATATATATTTGCATGTCCGTTGATGCATCTGCCCTGTTCATACATCCACACCTGATGGCCTGTTGCCATCAATTAACCCTGCATGTTGTTGGACTGTGTATTTCTGTTCAAATTATGCATGTGTTATGCACGCTGTTCAATGGTGTGAATATCTGGGTGTTTGGTTAATGGGAATACTAATGCATGCTGTTACAACTAATTGTGAATGGTATTATATGTCACTAACCCAAACTGTCATGACATAATGCAAAACATAGAACGACAGGGAAGGCGGGTTCCAGCGGACCCACCTCTCCCACCTCAGCTGGCGAGTGCACCTGGCACTAGTGCCGAGTCCGGACCCTCCTCCGGTGGCCCTGTGCCACCTGCGGGTGGAAGCGCTGCAGGGATGGGGCTCGCCCCCCCTCTGCAAGTGTGGCCGGAGGAGATCCACCACTGACCCTCTGTAGCGTCCGGACTGTGGTGCGTAGGGAGATTCGGGACTCTGTCCTTGTGCCCCTACACCAGCTCGTCGCATGGGTCGCACAACTAACGGGCATGCCTGTTGGCCCGCCTACACAGCCCCCAGCACAGCCCCATCCTGGGCAGTGAAGGAACAGTGGCAACTGCCTATGGGTGGGGATATCAGTTCCACTGTTGCCATCTGTGGGCTCATGGGCTCTGGATATCCAAACCTCCGTCCCGTCAATTGTGTAACCCCCCCACACGTGTCATACACCGCCCCTGTATGCGTCTTGTTTGTCTTGTCTGTTTACCTACCCAACCTACCTCCCCAGCTGAACCGACTTCCTTCACCTGACATACCACTCTTACCTGAAAAAAAATAAAAAAAGGGCACTCTGTACCCACAAAAATTACGCCCCATACATAGCTGCCCATTCCGCACACATGTCCGCTGGACATGGAACCTATCAATTACAATTGGCTGTACAACAAGTATTATTGTTGTCCTGACACCTCTTTCAGGGGTGGAAGGTTTCAAATGTCACACCAAATTACATACATATGCACAGCTGTTGCTGATGAAGAAATGGGCAGCTATGGGCCTTACCTACATCCCTCCTGCACATCCCAAGCTTGTTTCCCTACTGTCTTACCCTCTTTGTGACCCCTTTTTCACCACTTTCCTGTCTCCCCATTTTCTTTTCTTTCAAAGAAAATAGCGCGGGTGTGCGCCAGAGTAAGCACCGTTAAGCGGTTGTAAGCGGGTGTGCGCGGAGCTAACCGCCAGTGCGCATGCGTGAGCTCCGCGCAAACCAGCGCTAGCCCGGTTACAACTGCTTAAAAGTGCCTTAGTCACTGTGATTGACAGGTCCTGTACTCAGTTCAAAAGAAAAATAAACTCCCACTGTCAGTCCCAAACCCAGGACCTTGGAAACACTAGTCTGTACAACCTACCACTAAGCCATGACTCTTATACAAAAACATTGTGCTAAAATAAATATAACCTGTAAAAGTAGGGATGAATGTAAAGGGAATATAGGATGTGTAGTACACAAAGCATGTCATTTAAAATAAATGTCAAAACTACTGGATTTCCATAATAGTAGTGTGTGAAAAGAAACAGCCATGCTAGTTGGCAGCCTGTAGATAATAAGGTCAGTTAAAGTACATAGATATATGTATGCATATGTACATATATATATATATATATATATATATATATATATATATATATATATATATATATATATCTATATATAGTTGTAGGAGTCAATGTGCATACACACTTGCTACAGGGAACATGAAAGAGGAATGGAGAATTGTGAATATACAACACAGCCTGAAGCATGAGAGAGATACTAACCTTTACAGTCACAGAACACTGTCCACAGCATACCAGCATGGTCCCGCCCTCACAATCTGAAAGGGCAACGCCTATCACACATACCCTTTTATAGCACTGACCTGAAATCACAGTGAGAACTGCAATCAGTACACAACTGGCTGTATGCAATTAGCAAATGCTGGCTTACAATTGGTGCAGAGGCCATCACATGGACCTATGCAGATACCTACAAAAGCATCCAGTGCTAACACTCCCCACATGCAATACATTCATTGCATTGTCTGTAAGCAGACAGAGGGAGAGCGAGAAGTGAGAGAGAGAGAGAGAGAGAGAGCAAAAAAAAAAAACAGACACTGTGACTCTCTGTAACCTGAAGCTGTCAGCACTGACAGTAGCAGCAGCAAGCAGAAGCTGTGGTAACGCAACCAGCTGCGACAAACAGAGGTAATGCAAAGTAGCAGGTTAATAGTGTGCATACTGTGAACCCTCCAAATGTGTCATAGGTCTGTATCCATAGGTATGTCCATGTGATATGTTGTGTGTACGTAGTTCCACCAAAGGGGATGACCATACATCACATGTCAAGCAGTCATAGGCCAGGATCCTGGCAGCATGTGTCTGTGCGTTGGCCCAGCAATGGCTGTAGTGACTGCTTTGAAATGTCAGCCAGGCCCAAAAGTCAGGATCAGCCCATCCCAAAGGCACACTGGCTGGGAACAAGTGTCTGCAGGTACCTGATGTCACTGCATATGCATCCCATACTGCATAATTCCATAGCGTAGCAGACCAGGCCCATTATGCATATGATGTGGTAATTCCCAGGGTCAGTCGAGGTGCCCCCTTAGTGTTGTGGGACCACTGTTGCTGTATGCCACTGTCCAGGTACATATCCTGTAGCATGGCCAAGATAAACTATCAGTGTTACATGCGGTGGTATGTCCTCTCAGAGTGCTGGTAGCACACATCCAGGGGGACCACGAGGTCACAGTGATGCTGTGTGTTCTCCTCTGCTGAGGGCGGCCCTCACCTGGACATGTGCGATGATAGGGAGGTTACATCCAGCTGGGATAAATATCTCAAAGGTGGGGGAGAAGGAGGGGGGATATGTGCACCAAACATGTCTGCAGGATTGTTGCCAATATGCGTGTGTTTGGTGAATGTTAAGTAGGTGTGGATTAACACAGAGCATATCTGAGGCATGTGGTCCATATGTGTAACATAACTGAAGAAGGCCTTGTGGTCATCCATAGTGTTTGTGTCCATTTCCCTCCCAGAGTAGGCTGTGGCTGTTGTTATGACGGACTGTAGCATAGTACCAGTGCTGACCACAGATGCCTACCCTTAATGTGAATGTGCTCTGTCCTGCAGTAGCCTCCTGCTATTGTTATACAATCTGCCTCTGTCTGGGGTCCACTGGACAGGATGCCTAACCTTTGTGCATAGGGTCTGGGTTAGACATGTGTGTGCAAGTGTCATGCAATCCGCAGCATGTCCGTGGTAAGCATTTGCAAAGGGGTCAGCAGTGTGGCTTGTGGCTTCCACTGGCCCAGTGTGCTGCATGGATACCATCCCAGTCCCAGCAAGTGAATAACTGTCTAACCACATACATATCAAAGTAGTCTACTGTGCTGGTGGTGGTGGTGGGATATGTATATCCAGGCCGAGTAACGTCTGTCCACATCACAGTAGTGGACGGTGTCCCACATACAGTACCTTGGGATGAACCCCAGAGTGAGGTTGTGCATTGCACCTGTCAGTGTGTGCTGACCGATGGGGCATGCTACTACGTTGTGTGGAATGTGGCAGGTATTGTTGCACAGGTGTTGGCTGAGCACTGATATCTGGCCATGTACCTGTGTATCCACCACGACACACACACATGCAACATATGGGAGTAGTAGTATATCACTACACATGAGTATCATGTATAGTATGTGTGCCATATATTGCTGACATGGTCTGCTGATATCCTGTCTGTGTTCTCTTCCAGGAGATGGCGCGACAGCGTAACCCGCCTACTCTGTGGCGGAAGATGAGGAGATCCACCAGAGCCTGGTGCGGAGTATGACATCCTGTTTTCCGCACCAGTCAGAATCAGCAGGAGAGGGCCGCACTGTGGCAAGACCTTGTCCGTAGGGTAAATGATATTGGCACGCATAACAGGACATATGAGCAGGTACGACATCACTGCAGTGATTTAATCCGAAGTGTCCGACAGCGTGCATCAGATATCCACAGGCAACAGGTTGCCACAGGAGGTGGGGTGGCCACACATCCCCCCTCACCAGACTGGAGGGGCTACTCCTAAGTGTTGTGGCTCCAGCCCCGGAACACCAACAGCAGTACACCTGCATTATGATGGAGGCTGGTTCCACACAGCAGCACGACATGGAGCGTGCAGGTAATATGCCATATGTACACCTGACTGTTCTGTACACTGTATCATATGCAATATCAATGGCACAGATGTGCCCACTGACATTAATCTCATCATTTCTGCAGGTCCCTCCAGGGTTACAGAGAGACAGGCCATCCATGCTGGTGAGTGTGTTTAACATAACCTATAATAGTCCTGATAATGCTAGTAACAGTAGTGTAACTCAGTAGTGCTCTGTGTGTATACTGCAGGGTGTGCATGTGTGCATGTGTGCAGGTGTGTCTGTGCCCATGTGTGCATGTGTGCAGGTGTGCCTGTGTCCACGTGTGCATGTGTGCCTGTGTCCACGTGTGCACATGTGCATGTGTGCCTGTGTCCACGTGTGCATGTGTGCCTGTGTCCATGTGTGCATGTGTGCATGTGTGCCTGTGTCCATGTGTGAATGTGTGCATGTGTGCATGTATGCATGTGTGCATGTGTCCATGTGTCGACGTGTGCATGTGTGCATGTGTCCATGTGTGCATGTGTCCACGTGTGCATGTGTCCATGTGTGTGCATGTGTGCATGTGTCCATGTGTGCATGTGTCCACGTGTGCATGTGTGCATGTGTGCATGTGTGCATGTGTGCATGTGTCCATGTGTGCATGTGTGTATAAGTGCATCACTGGTAACAATGTCTGGAGACTGTAAACTGTGTTTCCTGTCTTCATCCCACAGGTTCTGGGGCTGCTCTGGTGACCTGCAGCAGGGAACCTGAATCCTGTGCCACGGCTACTGGTAATGATGATATATGTGTAATGGTACAGGAAGGTGTGTCAGGGTCTGCCATTGGTCAGCCAATTGACAGTACACAGCTGTCAACCCCATCATTGCGCACAGTCATCCTGCCTATACATCCTTTGTCACCATTGTCCCTAGGTGATGGACAGGATACAGCGGGCATAGACCAGGGTAATGTGGTACCTGTGGCACATGCGTCCCCACACAGCAGCCATGGGCAGGGTCCTCCGATGGTACCACACAGACAGTTGCCCATGGGTTCTCGTGGGAGCATCCGTGGGCGTACTGCCTCTGGCCGACGTGCCCAAAGAGGTCTGTCAACCTCAGCTATGTTTCGGACTGTCATGCAGGCTCAGTCACGTATGGAAAGGTACACCAGACAGGGTCTGAGGGAGCTCAGAGCATGTCGCACAGCCATGACAGACAGTATGCGTGACATTGCGGATGCTATCCGTAACTTCACCGATGTCATAGACAGACGTTGTGGGGACATATTACAGCAGTTCCACAACCAGATGTCCATGAGCCAGGGCAATGGTGGGCGTCTGCGGCGTCGACGTGGCCGTATGCCGGCAGCGGCAGCAGCTGGCAGTCGGCGCGGACGGCAACAGGCTCGCGCACGCCCCCATAGTGCCAGCAGCAGCCCCAGCAATGCTGGGTCTGTGCTGTCATCGGAACGCCCCAGGAGACCACGTGCACGTGGCTCTGGACAGTCCCAACAGGGACATGTGTCCAGTCAACACACCCCCGCTTCTGATGACAGTACCCAGTCAGGCTTTGTACTGGATACGGTCCGTAGCACCCTGCCAGGCACAGGTACCGTGTCCGTGCACACAGACACTGATCTGTATGGCCTGCCAGGTGCAGTCTGTGGCTGTCCACAAACCCCTGTATATGGCAGCCATGAGGTGGAACTGTGTGCGTGCATACACACATGCGAAATGTTAACACTTAGGGCAACCACATACACGCACACACTGCACCAACACTGCCCCACCCTGTACTGCTGCCCTCACCAACACACATACACACACATGTCAATTGGTGGTATCAGTGGCTGACTCAGGCATACCTAATCCACACCCTGTGCATATGATGACACTGTGCCACCTCCTGCAATCTCCAACATCATTGCGGAACAGGTAAACACGTTGCTGATGCACAGGGTGACTACATAGACGTGTATTAGTAGTATCATGTTGGTAACAGTACAGTGTGCTGCTATGACTGTGTGTGTACCCCAGCATGCCTGCTGTAGTAACTGTATGAATGTCCTGAATTGTTATCTGCACCCATAGTACATACCAAAGTATAACAGCTGCACATAATTGCATGCCGGTGGTAAGGTTGTCAACAGATAGCCGCATACATGGGTAGCACAGGGGAAAGCTAACGCAAGTAGTGATATGCAATGGTGGACATGTACAGTAATGGTGTCAAGATGCCCACAACGACTATGCCATGTGTATGTTCACGCATCTAGATATGTGTGCAGTACCAATGTTGTCCAGATCACAAATAAGTATGACATAATATCGGTTCTACCATGGGCATCTGTGCTGCGTATTCCTGGGTACATGTTGATAGTGCCTACATATTTGCATTGTTACTTACTGTTATTGTTACCCCTTCTTTGTTGTATAATGCAGTACTTCCAGCCCTGTGTACTGTAGCTTTGTTTGCATGCATGTTCGCCTGGGGTCCCCTGGAACACTGCTTACACCTGCAATGCAGAGTTACAGTGCTTCTGTAGACTGCTAGTGACATCTGCATAGCGTACCATATGTATGTCAACCTTACACATGACAGAACGTCACTGTCTGTCCTGTACGCATGTACGTTGCCTGTGACACATTGCACACGTCTTACCTGGCATTTACCCACGTGTGCAGTCATATATGTCAGTGCTATGAAACAGTGGCAGTCCACCCACACATACACACCTTCAGTATGTTGTTCCCCATTGGCCCTATGTGTTGGTACTCACCATGGCAATCACACTACTAGGGTGGCATGTGCAAAGGTAACCTGTGAATCGCCTCTATGGTCCAGTCGTGGTTTATGTGAGTCATGTGTCATTGTCACAGCTGCCACATGTATGCAGTCAGCCATCACCCTTGGCCAGGAATACAACACATGTGTGGGATGCCACCACACAGCCAATCTGGGGACTGGTCTCTCTGAACCCAGTAATGCCATACCCTGTCAGGTGGCATGTCATATATACTACGTCCAGGACAAACGTCAAACCCAATCCCTGCTGCTACTATTGATAATACCCCGAAGATGTTCCTGATAGCTTTGACCAGTCCTTTACTGAGACATTGCAGGCCCTAGCTAGCCATCTACCTCCTAGCTCCCCTGGTCCTGATAGCAGCATCCCTAGAAAACTACTTGCGTCCAGCTGCCAACCAGTCGCCACTTCACTTCTCCGTACCTTGGTTGTAACAGTGAAACCCACTACACTGTCTGCTGATCAACTCCCTGCCGAGTACCTATCAAAACCAGATGATGCTATTGCTTACCCCGTCTCAAAGGTAATCAAAGGTACTATGTTAGAATCTAACTTTCCCACCATCTGGAAAATGTCATATGTAATCCCACTTCACACAGGAGGCAGCTCTACTGAAGTCTCCACTTATAGGCCAATAGCTATACTCTCTCCACTTGCAGAGATTATGGAAACTTTCGTCATAGACAAGTCATGCACCACCTAATCCAAACTCGCATTATGGCAGACACTCAGCATGGCTTACGTCCTCATCACAGCACTACGTCAGGCCTCCTAGCCTTTACTAACACCATAAGCCATACTTGCAACATTAATTATATATCCACAGCCCTCTTTTTGGATAACTCAAAGGCATACGATATGGTTGATCACCAACTTGGACTCCACACCCTGCACAGACTGTCTAGATACTGGAGCCTTCCAATGGTGTCAATCCTACCTGCATGGTCAACAGCAGGCCGGCCTCTGGCAGAACAAACCCTCTAACCTTCTACCTAACACCCTCAGAGTACCACAAGGCTCTATCCTAGGGCCCTTGCTGTCCTCCATCGTCATTAACGACCATTATACTGTCATCCCAAAAGTCAGCTGTATCCAATATGCTGTATACTCTACTCTGATCTGCTCAGCCACATCTCCAGTAGAGTTATGGTCAGCTACCCAGACCACCTTTAATACAATAGCAAACTGGCTTTCTGAACATCGTCTGATCCTAAATCCCAATCAAACTAAACTGCTGTTATTCCACCAACACGTAGGTCTACCACGTTCACCGTTACCATAACATCAACTGATGGCACAATAATCTCCCCTGACCCATCTCCCAAACTATTAGGTGTCATCATAGACAATAATCTCATATGTGACATACATGTTAACCAGATTAGCAAAGCCATCAATAGAAAGCTAGGGTCACTTTACAGAATTAAAGCCTTCCTAGCCCCTCCAGCTAAAGGTGCCATAGCTCGCTCACACCTTGTTTCAGCCCTTCTGTATGCATCCCTCTACTCTCACATATGAACAAGACTGTCCTTAACAAGCACTCGATTTGCTACAACCACATTGCCAGGTTTGCCACTGGCCCGCCTTTTAGGACACATCATTGCATCAATCTAAATCAGCTTGGTTGGCTTGCAATACCCAGCCTAATACAGTATAACCAACTGATTATGGCCTATAAAATCCTCTATAATCCAGACAATACTCCTGCACTTAAATTATAATCACCCCCTATAACAATCCTAGACCGCTTCGATCCTCTAACAATGTACTACTTCAAACTAGCAAGTTTAATAACACAGCTGGTGATTCTCTCTTTGCAAACCCTGTAAGTAGATCCTGGAACTCACTTCCAGCTGATATTACCCTAATGTCCACCTTAGGTCATTTAACAGTAGACTCAAACAACATTTGTCACGTAACTGGCTATGTCAATGTATCAAGCCTGGCTAACTTGAATGTGTAACTTCTGTGAACCACTGTACTGTGTAATTTCAATTTAATCCTGGCTTGTGCTCAGGTCTAACATTAACCTGTGGAACATGTTTGACTTGCTTACTTATGTAATCTCTGTAAATAATCTGTTTGTACTATGTAATGCTAGTATTCTGTAATGCTGTATCTGCTACCCTCGTAGCTTGTCTCCACGGGCCTCCCCTGGAAATGGACATGCATCCAGTTGGGCTATCCCAGTCAACAAATGTAGGATAAATAAATAAATCAATACAAGATATTACAGTGACGACAATACCAGTCAGACATTGACACACACTGACAGCATGCTGAACACACTGGGGCATACGTGGGGACTCAGACTAGCAGCCTGCCTGGGCATCACACACCTCCGCAGCTGGCACACAGGCATATGTTCTGTCAGAACAGAGCACATGCCACACATGGCACGCACATCCCCTGTGCCACACACCCACAGCCTGTAGGGCTACACAACACACCTGCTACAGACGTGTCAGGTACCTGTCATGTGTGCTGCACTGGGGTCCCGCTCAACAGGCTGTATCTGGTGAAGGTCACAGTGATATGACTCAGGGGCACTATGGTCCACCACAGCACACATGCATACAGGTCAGACAGAGGCATGGACAGATATGACTCACTCATTGACCATGCCAGTGTGGCTGCCTGGGACATACCTCCCTGGACTACATGATAGGGAACATAGAATGGATCTCTCAGCATGTGGCACAGGCCAGTATGAGCCTGATGTTGGTTGCCAACATACCCTCCCAGGTATTCTACCACTATATGTGGGAAGGCTGTTGTATGTCTACATTATGCTCAGTCTCCACTGTCATTCATAGGGTATCCACTGGCTGTCAACGTGTGCTTACATGCTAGGGAAGCCACATTGATGTTCACGGGTCATCTTGCACGTGACACACATGGCCCGATGTATACTGGCAAGGCTCCTTGGTACACACATACTGCCTTATGCTGCAGGACATGGTTTACATAGCGACCTCCGTGGGTATCACACAGGTTAGGACACTAACAGTGCTGCTACACAACAACAGCAGTGTACACTGGAGGATGCATGCACCAGACACTGCCCTCAGCACGGTGAACTGCAATGTCTGTGCAGTACCAGATGCATGATTCATGGCTCACAGGTGTTACCCATCACTGACAGGTTATGCCCCATACCATGCCTGTCGTCCCCTACACATGTAACACACATGGATAGGGGGGTGGTATCCCAAGTTAACACAGATACACACACCTCCAGGTTGTTGGCACAGCACAAACCATCAGGGCCTACTCATGTGCAGCTGACAGTGTGTCGGACTGCCATCTGGTTCATAGCATGGCACACACAACCCTCACATACACAGGAAGACCACCTATCCTCCATAACAACACCGGCAATATGACAGTCCCATGAACTGTGTTTATAAGGCCATACTGCATCCAGCCGAACATTGTGTGTGAGCATTACTGTAGCTACAACACTCTAGTTGAAGAGTTCACAGCATGTGGTCACCGAATTGCAGTGGAATGACATGTTACCACTACCACAACAGGTGGGAACATGCAGCACCTGTACATTGACTACATGTACACTATATGGCCCAGACCAGATGTGTATCCCCTGCTGTAGGTCTTTCACCATAGACACCCACACTGTATAGGGACATACCACGTGCGGACCCTGCACAGTAAGACACAGTCATATTGGTATACATTGCTAATACCATTTATCCACACAAAGCATGTGTCAGACATGGTAACTACTGCAGGTCACAGGTATTTATGTGTATGTGTCACACACATACATCATGTGTGCAATGCCATTGCTGGGTTAGGCAATGGCATGCATTGTTATGTACAAACACCCGCACAAGGTCATACTGTGTGACACAACCACACGTGATAGTTGTGGGTTACCAAAACATGCCTATCTGTACTCTGACAATGGTAATAGACACAGTAGCAGAGCACACTATTGGCATTACTAGCCAACTAGCCCTGTTTGGCTGTGCTGATAGTGTGGTGACATCCCCTGTGTTTACTGGTGGAGTATGCAGCATCTGGTGTATTGTAGTATTTGCCAAAAGGATCTGTTCCCTCACACTTGCATTTACACACACCCTACTACCCGCACACACATGCACACTTGCCATTTGCAGGATTCATTCCCCTACCTACCTAAGTCATGACACGTGAGAGGGATGCATTAGCAAAGCGCACTGTTCGGTTTACTAGATAGTTCCTTATCTCTGGCTATACTTACTGGGTGCTGACAACATCAATACTTTGAAAGGGTAATGTGCATCAGGTAGTGTGATCACCTGATTGCCAAAACTAACATGGTTTTTCAAATGGAAATGCACACACACAATAACCCCCCCCCATCCAAACACACACACTTGTCATTTGCAGGATTCAAACCACTACCTAACTATGTTATGACACTTGAGACGGATGCATTAGCAGAGCGCGCTATTCGCATTACTGGGAGGCTTCCTTCTCCTGCTGTACTTATAGGGTGCTGACATCATCTGTGTTTAGAAAGGGGAGTGTGCATCCTGTAGTGTGTTCTCCCAGTTGCCAAAAGGAACATTTCCCTCATACATATCTGCACACACACAATAACCCCCCCCATCCAAACACACACACTTGGCATTTGCAGGATTCAAACCACTACCTAACTATGTTATGACACTTGAGACGGATGCATTAGCAGAGCGCGCTATTCGCATTACTGGGAGGCTTCCCTTCTCCTGCTGTACTTATAGGGTGCTGACATCATCTGTGTTTAGAAAGCTGCGTGTGCATCCTGTAGTGTGTTCTCCCAGTTGCCAAAAGGAACATTTCCTCATACATATCTGCACACACACAATAACCCCCCCATCCAAACACACACACTTGGCATTTGCAGGATTCAAACCACTACCTAACTATGTTATGACACTTGAGACGGATGCATTAGCAGAGCGAGTTATTCGCATTACTGGGAGGCTTCCCTTCTCCTGCTGTACTTATAGGGTGCTGACATCATCTGTGTTTAGAAAGGGAGTGTGCATCCTGTAGTGTGTTCTCCCAGTTGCCAAAAGGAACATTTCCCTCATACATATCTGCACACACACAATAACCCCCCATCCAAACACACACACTTGGCATTTGCAGGATTCAAACCACTACCTAACTATGTTATGACACTTGAGACGGATGCATTAGCAGAGCGCGCTATTCGCATTACTGGGAGGCTTCCTTCTCCTGCTGTACTTATAGGGTGCTGACATCATCTGTGTTTAGAAAGGGGCGTGTGCATCCTGTAGTGTGTTCTCCCAGTTGCCAAAAGGAACATTTCCCTCATACATATCTGCACACACACAATAACCCCCCCCATCCAAACACACACACTTGGCATTTGCAGGATTCAAACCACTACCTAACTATGTTATGACACTTGAGATAAATGCATTAGCAGAGGGCGCTATTCGCATTACTGGGAGGCTTTCCTTCTCCTGCTGTACTTATAGGGTGCTGACATCATCTGTGTTTAGAAAGGGGTGTGCATCCTGTAGTGTGTTCTCCCAGTTGCCAAAAGGAACATTTCCCTCATACATATCTGCACACACACAACCCCCCCTCATCCAAACACACACACTTGCAGGATTCAAACCACTACCTAACTATGTTATGACACTTGAGACGGATGCATTAGCAGAGCGCTATTCGCATTACTGGGAGGCTTCCCTTCTCCTGCTGTACTTATAGGGTGCTGACATCATCTGTGTTTAGAAAGGGGAGTGTGCATCCTGTAGTGTGTTCTCCCAGTTGCCAAAAGGAACATTTCCCTCATACATATCTGCACACACACAATACCATCCAAACACACACACTTGGCATTAGCAGGATTCAAACCACTACCTAACTATGTTATGACACTTGAGACGGATGCATTAGCAGAGCGCTATTCGCATTACTGGGAGGCTTCCTTCTCCTGCTGTACTTATAGGGTGCTGACATCATCTGTGTTTAGAAGGGGAGTGTGCATCCTGTAGTGTGTTCTCCCAGTTGCCAAAAGGAACATTTCCCTCATACATATCTGCACACACACAATAACCCCCTACTCATCCAAACACACACACTTGGCATTTGCAGGATTCAAACCACTACCTAACTATGTTATGACACTTGAGACGGATGCATTAGCAGAGCGCGCTATTCGCATTACTGGGAGGCTTCCCTTCTCCTGCTGTACTTATAGGGTGCTGACATCATCTGTGTTTAGAAAGGGGAGTGTGCATCCTGTAGTGTGTTCTCCCAGTTGCCAAAAGGAACATTTCCCTCATACATATCTGCACACACACAATAACCCCCCCATCCAAACACACACACTTGGCATTTGCAGGATTCAAACCACTACCTAACTATGTTATGACACTTGAGACGGATGCATTAGCAGAGCGCTATTCGCATTACTGGGAGGCTTCGCTTCTCCTGCTGTACTTATAGGGTGCTGACATCATCTGTGTTTAGAAAGGGGAGTGTGCATCCTGTAGTGTGTTCTCCCAGTTGCCAAAAGGAACATTTCCCTCATACATATCTGCACACACACAATAACCCCCCCCACCCATCCAAACACACACACTTGAAGGATTCAAACCACTACCTAACTATGTTATGACACTTGAGACGGATGCATTAGCAGAGCGCGCTATTCGCATTACTGGGAGGCTTCCCTTCTCCTGCTGTACTTATAGGGTGCTGACATCATCTGTGTTTAGAAAGGGGCGTGTGCATCCTGTAGTGTGTTCTCCCAGTTGCCAAAAGGAACATTTCCCTCATACATATCTGCACACACACAATAACCCCCCATCCAAACACACACACTTGGCATTTGCAGGATTCAAACCACTACCTAACTATGTTATGACACTTGAGACGGATGCATTAGCAGAGCGCGCTATTCGCATTACTGGGAGGCTTCCCTTCTCCTGCTGTACTTATAGGGTGCTGACATCATCTGTGTTTAGAAAGGGGAGTGTGCATCCTGTAGTGTGTTCTCCCAGTTGCCAAAAGGAACATTTCCTCATACATATCTGCACACACACAATAACCCCTCATCCAAACACACACACTTGGCATTTGCAGGATTCAAACCACTACCTAACTATGTTATGACACTTGAGACGGATGCATTAGCAGAGCGTACTATTCGCATTACTGGGAGGCTTCCTTCTCCTGCTGTACTTATAGGGTGCTGACATCATCTGTGTTTAGAAAGGGAGTGTGCATCCTGTAGTGTGTTCTCCCAGTTGCCAAAAGGAACATTTCCTCATACATATCTGCACACACACAATAACCCCCCCATCCAAACACACACACTTGGCATTTGCAGGATTCAAACCACTACCTAACTATGTTATGACACTTGAAACGGATGCATTAGCAGAGCGCTATTCGCATTACTGGGAGGCTTCCTTCTCCTGCTGTACTTATAGGGTGCTGACATCATCTGTGTTTAGAAAGGGAGTGTGCATCCTGTAGTGTGTTCTCCCAGTTGCCAAAAGGAACATTTCCCTCATACATATCTGCACACACACAATAACCCCCTAATTCAAACGCACACACTTGGCATTTGCAGGTTTCAAACCACTACCTAACTATGTTATGACACTTGAGATGGATGCATTAGCAGAGCGCGCTATTCGCATTACTGTGAGGCTTCCCTTCTCCTGCTGTACTTATAGGGTGCTGACATCATCTGTGTTTAGAAAGGGAGTGTGCATCCTGTAGTGTGTTCTCCCAGTTGCCAAAAGGAACATTTCCCCTCATACATATCTGCACACACACACACAATTACCCCCCCATCCAAACACACACACTTGGCATTTGCAGGATTCAAACCACTATCTAACTATGTTATGACACTTGAGACGGATGCATTAGCAGAGCGCTATTCGCATTACTGGGAGGCTTCCCTTCTCCTGCTGTACTTATAGGGTGCTGACATCATCTGTGTTTAGAAAGGGGAGTGTGCATCCTGTAGTGTGTTCTCCCAGTTGCCAAAAGGAACATTTCCCTCATACATATCTGCACACACACAATAACCACTCCCATCCAAACACACACACTTGGCATTTGCAGGATTCAAACCACTACCTAACTATGTTATGACACTTGAGACGGATGCATTAGCAGAGCGCGCTATTCGCATTACTGGGAGGCTTCCTTCTCCTGCTGTACTTATAGGGTGCTGACATCATCTGTGTTTAGAAAGGGGAGTGTGCATCCTGTAGTGTGTTCTCCCAGTTGCCAAAAGGAACATTTCCCTCATACATATCTGCACACACACAATAACCCCCCATCCAAACACACACACTTGGCATTTGCAGGATTCAAACCACTACCTAACTATGTTATGACACTTGAGACGGATGCATTAGCAGAGCGCGCTATTCGCATTACTGGGAGGCTTCCCTTCTCCTGCTGTACTTATAGGGTGCTGACATCATCTGTGTTTAGAAAGGGGCGTGTGCATCCTGTAGTGTGTTCTCCCAGTTGCCAAAAGGAACATTTCCCTCATACATATCTGCACACACACAATAACCCCCTCATCCAAACACACACACTTGGCATTTGCAGGATTCAAACCACTACCTAACTATGTTATGACACTTGAGACGGATGCATTAGCAGAGCGCGCTATTCGCATTACTGGGAGGCTTCCATTCTCCTGCTGTACTTATAGGGTGCTGACATCATCTGTGTTTAGAAAGGGGAGTGTGCATCCTGTAGTGTGTTCTCCCAGTTGCCAAAAGGAACATTTCCTCATACATATTCGCGCACACACAATAACCCCACTCATCCAAACACACACACTTGGCATTTGCAGGATTCAAACCACTACCTAACTATGTTATGACACTTGAGACGGATGCATTAGCAGAGCGC
Organism: Protopterus annectens; assembly: GCF_019279795.1. Taxonomy (NCBI): domain Eukaryota; kingdom Metazoa; phylum Chordata; order Ceratodontiformes; family Protopteridae; genus Protopterus; species Protopterus annectens. Next base: position 217,155,650 of record NC_056731.1, read on the forward strand.
GCTATTCGCATTACTGGGAGGCTTCCTTCTCCTGCTGTACTTATAGGGTGCTGACATCATCTGTGTTTAGAAAGGGGAGTGTGCATCCTGTAGTGTGTTCTCCCAGTTGCCAAAAGGAACATTTCCCTCATACATATCTGCACACACACAATAACCCCCCCCATCCAAACACACACACTTGGCATTTGCAGGATTCAAACCACTACCTAACTATGTTATGACACTTGAGACGGATGCATTAGCAGAGCGCTATTCGCATTACTGGGAGGCTTCCCTTCTCCTGCTGTACTTATAGGGTGCTGACATCATCTGTGTTTAGAAAGGGGAGTGTGCATCCTGTAGTGTGTTCTCCCAGTTGCCAAAAGGAACATTTCCCTCATACATATCTGCACACACACAATAACCCCCCCCATCCAAACACACACACTTGGCATTTGCAGGATTCAAACCACTACCTAACTATGTTATGACACTTGAGACGGATGCATTAGCAGAGCGCGCTATTCGCATTACTGGGAGGCTTCCCTTCTCCTGCTGTACTTATAGGGTGCTGACATCATCTGTGTTTAGAAAGGGGCGTGTGCATCCTGTAGTGTGTTCTCCCAGTTGCCAAAAGGAACATTTCCCTCATACATATCTGCACACACACAATAACCCCCCATCCAAACACACACACTGGCATTTGCAGGATTCAAACCACTACCTAACTATGTTATGACACTTGAGACGGATGCATTAGCAGAGCGCGCTATTCGCATTACTGGGAGGCTTCCCTTCTCCTGCTGTACTTATAGGGTGCTGACATCATCTGTGTTTAGAAAGGGGAGTGTGCATCCTGTAGTGTGTTCTCCCAGTTGCCAAAAGGAACATTTCCGTCATACATATCTGCACACACACAATTACCCCCGCTATCCAAACACACACACTTGGCATTTGCAGGATTTAAACCACTACCTATCTATGTTATGACACTTGCGACGGATGCATTAGCAGAGCCCGCTATTCGCAATCCTGGGAGGCTTCCCTTCTCCTGCTGTACTTATAGGGTGCTGACATCATCTGTGTTTAGAAAGGGGGGTGTGCATCCTGTAGTGTGTTCTCCCAGTTGCCAAAAGGAACATTTCCCTCATACATATCTGCACACACACAATAACCCCCCCCAAACACACACTTGGCATTTGCAGGATTCAAACCACTACCTAACTATGTTATGACACTTGAGACAGATGCATTAGCAGAGTGCGCTATTCGCATCACTGGGAGGCTTCCCTTCTCCTGCTGTACTTATAGGGTGCTGACATCATCTGTGTTTAGAACGGTGGTTGTGCATCCTGTAGTGTGTTCTCCCAATTGCCAAAAGGAACATTTCCCTCATACATATCTGCACACACACAATAACCTCCCCCCCCATCCAAACACACACACTTGGCATTTGCAGGATTCAAACCACTACCTAACTATGTTATGACACTTGCGACGGATGCATTAGCAGAGCGCGCTATTCGCATTACTGGGAGGCTTCCCTTCTCCTGCTGTACTTATAGGGTGCTGACATCATCTGTGTTTAGAAAGGGGAGTGTGCAGCCTGTAGTGTGTTCTCCCAGTTGCCAAAATGAACATTTCCCTCATACATATCTGCACACACACACAATTACCCCCGCTATCCAAACACACACACTTGGCATTTGCAGGATTTAAACCACTACCTATCTATGTTATGACACTTGCGACGGATGCATTAGCAGAGCGCGCTATTCGCATTACTGGGAGACGTCCCTGATCCTGCTGTACTTATAGGGTGCTGACATCATCTGTGTTTAGAAAGGGGAGTGTGCATCCTGTAGTGTGTTCTCCCAGTTGCCAAAAGGAACATTTCCCTCATACATATCTGCACACACAGACAATAACTCCCCCCCCATCCAAACACACACACTTGGCATTTGCAGGATTCAAACCACTACCTAACTATGTTATGACACTTGAGACGGATGCATTAGCAGAGCGCGCTATTCGCATTACTGGGAGGCTTCCTTCTCCTGCTGTACTTATAGGGTGCTGACATCATCTGTGTTTAGAAAGGGGCGTGTGCATCCTGTAGTGTGTTCTCCCAGTTGCCAAAAGGAACATTTCCCTCATACATATCTGCACACACACACAATAACCCCCCCATCCAAACACACACACTTGGCATTTGCAGGATTCAAACCACTACCTAACTATGTTATGACACTTGAGACGGATGCATTAGCAGAGCGCGCTATTCGCATTACTGGGAGGCTTCGCTTCTCCTGCTGTACTTATAGGGTGCTGACATCATCTGTGTTTAGAAAGGGGCGTGTGCATCCTGTAGTGTGTTCTCCCAGTTGCCAAAAAGAACATTTCGCTCATACATATCTGCACACACACAATAAGCCCCCCTCATCCAAACACACACACTTGCAGGATTCAAACCACTACCTAACTATGTTATGACACTTGAGACGGATGCATTAGCAGAGCGCGCTATTCGCATTACTGGGAGGCTTCGCTTCTCCTGCTGTACTTATAGGGTGCTGACATCATCTGTGTTTAGAAAGGGGCGTGTGCATCCTGTAGTGTGTTCTCCCAGTTGCCAAAAAGAACATTTCGCTCATACATATCTGCACACACACAATAACCCCCCACAACCAAACACACACACTTGGCATTTGCAGGATTCAAACCACTACCTAACTATGTTATGACACTTGAGACGGATGCATTAGCAGAGCGCGCTATTCGCATTACTGGGAGGCTTCCCTTCTCCTGCTGTACTTATAGGGTGCTGACATCATCTGTGTTTAGAAAGGGGTGTGTGCATCCTGTAGTGTGTTCTCCCAGTTGCCAAAAGGAACATTTCCCTCATACATATCTGCACACACACAATAACCCCCCCATCCAAACACACACACTTGGCATTTGCAGGATTCAAACCACTACCTAACTATGTTATGACACTTGAGACGGATGCATTAGCAGAGCGCGCTATTCGCATTACTGGGAGGCTTCCCTTCTCCTGCTGTACTTATAGGGTGCTGACATCATCTGTGTTTAGAAAGGGCGTGTGCATCCTGTAGTGTGTTCTCCCAGTTGCCAAAAGGAACATTTCCCTCATACATATCTGCACACACACAATAACCCCCATCCAAACACACACACTTGGCATTTGCAGGATTCAAACCACTACCTAACTATGTTATGACACTTGAGACGGATGCATTAGCAGAGCGCGCTATTCGCATTACTGGGAGGCTTCCCTTCTCCTGCTGTACTTATAGGGTGCTGACATCATCTGTGTTTAGAAAGGGGCGTGTGCATCCTGTAGTGTGTTCTCCCAGTTGCCAAAAGGAACATTTCCCTCATACATATCTGCACACACACAATAACCCCCCCCCATCCAAACACACACTTGGCATTTGCAGGATTCAAACCACTACCTAACTATGTTATGACACTTGAGACGGATGCATTAGCAGAGCGCTATTCGCATTACTGGGAGGCTTCCCTTCTCCTGCTGTACTTATAGGGTGCTGACATCATCTGTGTTTAGAAAGGGGGGGTGCATCCTGTAGTGTGTTCTCCCAGTTGCCAAAAGGAATATTTTCCTCATACATATCTGCACACACACAATAACCCCCCCATCCAAACACACACACTTGGCATTTGCAGGATTCAAACCACTACCTAACTATGTTATGACACTTGAGACGGATGCATTAGCAGAGCGCGCTATTCGCATTACTGGGAGGCTTCGCTTCTCCTGCTGTACTTATAGGGTGCTGACATCATCTGTGTTTAGAAAGGGGCGTGTGCATCCTGTAGTGTGTTCTCCCAGTTGCCAAAAAGAACATTTCGCTCATACATATCTGCACACACACAATAACCCCACCCCCCCCATCCAAACACACACACTTGGTATTTGCAGGATTCAAACCACTACCTAACTATGTTATGACACTTGAGACGGATGCATTAGCAGAGCGCGCTATTCGCATTACTGGGAGGCTTCGCTTCTCCTGCTGTACTTATAGGGTGCTGACATCATCTGTGTTTAGAAAGGGGTGTGTGCATCCTGTAGTGTGTTCTCCCAGTTGCCAAAAAGAACATTTCCCTCATACATATTCGCACACACACACAATAAGCCCCCCTCATCCAAACACACACACTTGCAGGATTCAAACCACTACCTAACTATGTTATGACACTTGAGACGGATGCATTAGCAGAGCGCGCTATTCGCATTACTGGGAGGCTTCGCTTCTCCTGCTGTACTTATAGGGTGCTGACATCATCTGTGTTTAGAAAGGGGCGTGTGCATCCTGTAGTGTGTTCTCCCAGTTGCCAAAAAGAACATTTCGCTCATACATATCTGCACACACACAATAACCCCCCTCATCCAAACACACACATTTGCAGGATTCAAACCACTACCTAACTATGTTATGACACTTGAGACGGATGCATTAGCAGAGCGCGCTATTCGCATTACTGGGAGGCTTCCTTCTCCTGCTGTACTTATAGGGTGCTGACATCATCTGTGTTTAGAAAGGGGAGTGTGCATCCTGTAGTGTGTTCTCCCAGTTGCCAAAAGGAACATTTCCCTCATACATATCTGCACACACACAATAACCCCCCCCCATCCAAACACACACACTTGGCATTTGCAGGATTCAAACCACTACCTAACTATGTTATGACACTTGAGACGGATGCATTAGCAGAGCGCGCTATTCGCATTACTGGGAGGCTTCCCTTCTCCTGCTGTACTTATAGGGTGCTGACATCATCTGTGTTTAGAAAGGGGGGTGTGCATCCTGTAGTGTGTTCTCCCAGTTGCCAAAAGGAACATTTCCCTCATACATATCTGCACACACACAATAACCCCCTCATCCAAACACACACACTTGGCATTTGCAGGATTCAAACCACTACCTAACTATGTTATGACACTTGAGACGGATGCATTAGCAGAGCGCGCTATTCGCATTACTGGGAGGCTTCCCTTCTCCTGCTGTACTTATAGGGTGCTGACATCATCTGTGTTTAGAAAGGGACGTGTGCATCCTGTAGTGTGTTCTCCCAGTTGCCAAAAGGAACATTTCCCTCATACATATCTGCACACACACAATAACCCCCCCATCCAAACACACACACTTGGCATTTGCAGGATTCAAACCACTACCTAACTATGTTATGACACTTGAGACGGATGCATTAGCAGAGCGCTATTAGCATTACTGGGAGGCTTCCTTCTCCTGCTGTACTTATAGGGTGCTGACATCATCTGTGTTTAGAAAGGGGCGTGTGCATCCTGTAGTGTGTTCTCCCAGTTGCCAAAAGGAACATTTCCCTCATACATATCTGCACACACACACAATAACCCCCCCATCCAAACACACGCACTTGACATTTGCAGGATTCAAACCACTACCTAACTATGTTATGACACTTGAGACGGATGCATTAGCAGAGCGCGCTATTCGCATTACTGGGAGGCTTCCCTACTCCTGCTGTACTTATAGGGTGCTGACATCATCTGTGTTTAGAAAGGGGCGTGTGCATCCTGTAGTGTGTTCTCCCAGTTGCCAAAAGGAACATTTCCCTCATACATATCTGCACACACACAATAACCCATATCTGCACACACACAATAACCCCCCCCATCCAAACACACGCACTTGACATTTGCAGGATTCAAACCACTACCTAACTATGTTATGACACTTGAGACGGATGCATTAGCAGAGCGCGCTATTCGCATTACTGGGAGGCTTCCTTCTCCTGCTGTACTTATAGGGTGCTGACATCATCTGTGTTTAGAAAGGGGCGTGTGCATCCTGTAGTGTGTTCTCCCAGTTGCCAAAAGGAACATTTCCCTCATACATATCTGCACACACACAATAACCCCCCCATCCAAACACACACTTGGCATTTGCAGGATTCAAACCACTACCTAACTATGTTATGACACTTGAGACGGATGCATTAGCAGAGCGCGCTATTCGCATTACTGGGAGGCTTCCCTTCTCCTGCTGTACTTATAGGGTGCTGACATCATCTGTGTTTAGAAAGGGGAGTGTGCATCCTGTAGTGTGTTCTCCCAGTTGCCAAAAGGAACATTTCCCTCATACATATCTGCACACACACACAGTTACCCCCCCATCCAAACACACACACTTGCAGGATTCAAACCACTACCTAACTATGTTATGACACTTGAGACGGATGCATTAGCAGAGCGCTATTCGCATTACTGGGAGGCTTCCCTTCTCCTGCTGTACTTATAGGGTGCTGACATCATCTGTGTTTAGAAAGGGGAGTGTGCATCCTGTAGTGTGTTCTCCCAGTTGCCAAAAGGAACATTTCCCTCATACATATCTGCACACACACAATAACCCCTCCTTCCAAACACACACACTTGGCATTTGCAGGATTCAAACCACTACCTAACTATGTTATGACACTTGAGACGGATGCATTAGCAGAGCGCGCTATTCGCATTACTGGGAGGCTTTCCTTCTCCTGCTGTACTTATAGGGTGCTGACATCATCTGTGTTTAGAAAGGGGAGTGTGCATCCTGTAGTGTGTTCTCCCAGTTGCCAAAAGGAACATTTCCCTCATACATATCTGCACACACACAATAACCCCCCCATCCAAACACACACACTTGGCATTTGCAGGATTCAAACCACTACCTAACTATGTTATGACACTTGAGACGGATGCATTAGCAGAGCGCGCTATTCGCATTACTGGGAGGCTTCCCTTCTCCTGCTGTACTTATAGGGTGCTGACATCATCTGTGTTTAGAAAGGGGCGTGTGCATCCTGTAGTGTGTTCTCCCAGTTGCCAAAAGGAACATTTCCCTCATACATATCTGCACACACACACACAATAACCCCCCCCATCCAAACACACACACTTGGCATTTGCAGGATTCAAACCACTACCTAACTATGTTATGACACTTGAGACGGATGCATTAGCAGAGCGCGCTATTCGCATTACTGGGAGGCTTCCTTCTCCTGCTGTACTTATAGGGTGCTGACATCATCTGTGTTTAGAAAGGGGAGTGTGCATCCTGTAGTGTGTTCTCCCAGTTGCCAAAAGGAACATTTCCCTCATACATATCTGCACACACACAATAACCCCCTCATCCAAACACACACACTTGGCATTTGCAGGATTCAAACCACTACCTAACTATGTTATGACACTTGAGACAGATGCATTAGCAGAGTGCGCTATTCGCATTACTGGGAGGCTTTCCTTCTCCTGCTGTACTTATAGGGTGCTGACATCATCTGTGTTTAGAAAGGGGGGTATGCATCCTGTAGTGTGTTCTCCCAGTTGCCAAAAGGAACCTTCCCTCATACATATCTACACACACAGAATAACCCACCCATCCAAACACACACACTTGGCATTTCCAGGATTCAAACCACTACATAACTATGTTATGACACTTGAGACAGATGCATTAGCAAATTGCGCTATTCGCATTACTGGGAGGCTTCCCTTCTCCTGCTGTACTTATAGGGTGCTGACATCATCTGTGTTTAGAAAGGGGGGTGTGCATCCTGTAGTGTGTTCTCCCAGTTGCCAAAAGGAACATTTCCCTCATACATATCTGCACACACACAATAACCCCTCCCCATCCAAACACACACACTTGGCATTTGCAGGATTCAAACCACTACCTAACTATGTTATGACACTTGAGACAGATGCATTAGCAGAGCGCGCTATTCGCATTACTGGGAGGCTTCCCTTCTCCTGCTGTACTTATAGGGTGCTGACATCATCTGTGTTTAGAAAGGGGTGTGTGCATCCTGTAGTGTGTTCTCCCAGTTGCCAAAAGGAACATTTCCCTCATACATATCTGCACACACTCATACATATCTGCACACACACAATAACCCCCCTCATCCAAACACACACACTTGGCATTTGCAGGATTCAAACCACTACCTAACTATGCTATGACACTTGAGACAGATGCATTAGCAGAGCTTGCTATTCGCATTTCTGTGAGGCTTCCCTTCTCCTGCTGTACTTATAGGGTGCTGACATCATCTGTGTTTAGAAAGGGGAGTGTGCATCCTGTAGTGTGTTCTCCCAGTTGCCAAAAGGAACATTTCCCTCATACATATCTGCACACACACACACACACAATTACCCCCCCATCCAAACACACACACGTGGCATTTGCAGGATTCAAACCACTATCTAACTATGTTATGACACTTGCGACGGATGCATTAGCAGAGCTTGCTATTCGCATTACTGGGAGGCTTCCCTTCTCCTGCTGTACTTATAGGGTGCTGACATCATCTGTGTTTAGAAAGGGGGGTGTGCATCCTGTAGTGTGTTCTCCCAGTTGCCAAAAGGAACATTTCCCTCATACATATCTGCACACACACAATAACCCCCCCATCCAAACACACACACATAGGCTTTGCAGGATTCAAACCACTACCTAACTATGTTATGACACTTGAGACGGATGCATTAGCAGAGCGCGCTATTCGCATTACTGGGAGGCTTCCCTTCTCCTGCTGTACTTATAGGGTGCTGACATCATCTGTGTTTAGAAAGGGGTTGTGCATCCTGTAGTGTGTTCTCCCAGTTGCCAAAAGGAACATTTCCCTCATACATATCTGCACACACACAATAACCCCCCCTTCCAAACACACACACTTCGCAGGATTCAAACCACTACCTAACTATGTTATGACACTTGAGACGGATGCATTAGCAGAGCGCGCTATTCGCATTACTGAGAGGCTTCCCTTCTCCTGCTGTAATTATAGGGTGCTGACATCATCTGTGTTTAGAAAGGGGAGTGTGCATCCTGTAGTGTGTTCTCCCAGTTGCCAAAATGAACATTTCCCTCATACATATCTGCACACACACACAATTACCCCCTCCCATCAAAAACACACACACTTGGCATTTGCAGGATTCAAACCAGTACCTTACTATGTTATGACACTTGCGACAAATGCATTAGCAGAGCGCGCTATTCGCATTACTGGGAGGCTTCCTTTCTCCTGCTGTACTTATAGGGTGCTGACATCATCTGTGTTTAGAAAGGGGAGTGTGCATCCTGTAGTGTGTTCTCCCAGTTGCCAAAAGGAACATTTCCCTCATACATATCTGCACACACACAATAATCCCCCCCCATCCAAACACACACACTTGGCATTTGCAGGATTCAAACCACTACCTAACTATGTTATGACACTTGAGACGGATGCATTAGCAGAGCGCGCTATTCGCATTACTGGGAGGCTTCCTTCTCCTGCTGTACTTATAGGGTGCTGACATCATCTGTGTTTAGAAAGAGGCGTGTGCATCCTGTAGTGTGTTCTCCCAGTTGCCAAAAGGAACATTTCCCTCATACATATCTGCACACACACAATAACCCCCATCCAAACACACACACTTGGCATTTGCAGGATTCAAACCACTACCTAACTATGTTATGACACTTGAGACGGATGCATTAGCAGAGCACGCTATTCGCATTACTGGGAGGCTTCCCTTCTCCTGCTGTACTTATAGGGTGCTGACATCATCTGTGTTTAGAAAGGGGAGTGTGCATCCTGTAGTGTGTTCTCCCAGTTGCCAAAAGGAACATTTCCTCATACATATCTGCACACACACAATAACCCCCCCCCCATCCAAACACACACACTTGGCATTTGCAGGATTCAAACCACTACCTAACTATGTTATGACACTTGAGACGGATGCATTAGCAGAGCGCGCTATTCGCATTACTGGAAGGCTTCCCTTCTCCTGCTGTACTTATAGGGTGCTGACATCATCTGTGTTTAGAAAGAGGAGAGTGCATCCTGTAGTGTGTTCTCCCAGTTGCCAAAAGGAACATTTCCTCATACATATCTGCACACACACAATAACCCCTCATCCAAACACACACACTTGGCATTTGCAGGATTCAAACCACTACCTAACTATGTTATGACACTTGAGACGGATGCATTAGCAGAGCGCGCTATTCGCATTACTGGGAGGCTTCCCTACTCCTGCTGTACTTATAGGGTGCTGACATCATCTGTGTTTAGAAAGGGGCGTGTGCATCCTGTAGTGTGTTCCCCCAGTTGCCAAAAGGAACATTTCCCTCATATATCTGCACACACACAATAACCCCCCATCCAAACACACGCACTTGACATTTGCAGGATTCAAACCACTACCTAACTATGTTATGACACTTGAGACGGATGCATTAGCAGAGCGCGCTATTCGCATTACTGGGAGGTTTCTTTTCTCCTGCTGTACTTATAGGGTGCTGACATCATCTGTGTTTAGAAAGGGGCGTGTGCATCCTGTAGTGTGTTCTCCCAGTTGCCAAAGGGAACATTTCCCTCATACATATCTGCACACACACAATAAACCCACTCACACACACACACTTGGCATTTGCAGGATTCAAACCACTACCTAACTATGTTATGACACTTGAGATGGATGCATTAGCAGAGTGCTATTTGCATTACTGGGAGTTTCCTTTCTCCTGCTGTACTTATAGGGTGCTGACATCATCTGTGTTTAGAAAGGGGACTGTGCATCCTGTGGGGAGGCAGACACCAAGCACACTCCGGCTAAGCTGGCATTCCCTAGGGCACACAGCCTACTGTTGACCCTACACCCATATGTTTAATTTTGAAATGCACATTATTTGTTGCTGATAGACTGTTTGCACATCTTTATTGCCATAGCATTCCCTGTTTGTATGAACAACTTGTGCATCTGTGGAAGATGTTTGCATGTGGGAGGGATCCACTATATCACGTATGTCTCTGTACTCATTTAGCTGTGTGCACTGGGCAGACTGCTATAATGTGGTTGATTCCTGGAATACAACATAACAATACCAGCTATGTGTGTCCAACTGCTACACCAAGCTTTTGCCTAAGTGTGTGAGCATGCCCAGTTGAGCCTTCCTATAGCATGTTGTCAATATGTGTGAGCATGCCCAGTGTGAGCATTCCATATGTTGGACTCTGCAGCCCACCACATTTGTGGATGAGTGTGAACTTCAACAACTATCACCCGTTTATGGTTGTGTGTTGTGTGTCATGTTGTGTAGTTACGGTACAACTGCTTTGTGTGTGAACACAACAGGGTTATACTGTGCCTGCAGTGTTTGCATGGGATACTTTGCATACAGTTGTCAACATCCTTTCACACTGACCTAACACTGTAGTACTGTATAGTGTACTGGTAGTACTTTGACTGTGGTGGGCAGTATCCTAGGCTTTACTGCTATCACTGCTTTACATTTCGATAGTGGGCACAACAGCCTGGTTACGGGCCAGTTGTGTACATCTGACCATGTTGCATTCTGTTCAGATATGAACTACTTCAACCAGGCTTGTCCAACATTGGTAGTGTATTCCACAACATAGGTGTACATTTGCAAACACTAGCGATGTGCCCTAGTCCATGTGTAATGCTATTTGGAGAGTATGTATGTCCTTCAACACACATTGTACGCGGAGTTTGCCATGACATATGTCATGGTTAGTATACTGTGCCTCTGTCTACCTGTGACATGACAGTGGTACCCGGGATAAATCTACCATCTCCCATCCACTCATCAGGGTTCCTATTGAGGATAATTGATATGTGACTGTATGGGTAGCCTGTGCTGGGGGTGGCTTCTGTGTTATGGAGCACACAGTACAGCTTGTCGTATGTACGTCAGTGCTGGGGTTCAGGTCTCTCATGTGCATAGCTCACTGCCATTCAGATTGTACAAGGTGCAGCATGTTCATTGATGCCAGCGACACAGGCAACACATGGCATCTGTGCAAGCTCTTTGATACTCCTGAGGAGGTACTGTTGGGGACTTTACAGTTGATGGAGGTGTCTGATGAGGTACATCCCACAGGGGCTATTGTACTCAATTGTACCACTGATGAAGGATGACTGCAGAGCCACAATGACCTCCCCTTATCTAGATCTGACAGCCTTTGTGATTAGGTGGGTATATGGTATGTTCCTGTAAACACTACAGCACATGTTTGTCCAATGCAGGATATCTATCACCTTGTGTCCCCAGGTCTCTCATTACATGTTAACTACATAATGGGGTCACACCTATGTGGTCATTGGTGGGCACTTACTGTATATCCACGGGGGTTGACTATACACGTTTCTGCTCTTAGCTTGCTGACATGGCTATGGCACCAGTTGTCTGTTTCTATGTGGCCCTTTTGTGGGATGCTTGTGTCAGCTGGTGGATCATATGTGGTGAGCAGTTTGTAGTCCTCTGCAGACATGTTCGGACACAGTCCATCCATGTTTGCCTGTACCTATGGGACATATATACCAGACAAGGGAGATCCCAGGATAAAGCCTTGTGGGATGCCAGTTATATCTGGTTTGTAGTCTGACATGGCCGTAGCATGTCTGACCATGTCTGTTCTGTCCTTGGTCTGGTTTGCAACCCCTCTACTGACATGTGGGTTATATTTCAGCTGGTGAGCCTATCTATAATGAACACATAGGGTATTGTATAGAAGCGTTTGCAAGGTCCAGAAACACTGTGTGGACCACATTGCCCTCATCAATGACCTTAATGGCTGTTTCAATTGAGTCAGACTTGGTTAGGGGCAGGATCTGCACTTGGGAAGGCCACACTGGGTTGGGTTCAGTGTCAGTAGGTCCCCAATATCTCTATGTCTGTGGTACATGCTGGTCCTTTCCATAGCTGTGCAAGCCGAGCTTCTCAGGATTCTGTGGTAGTAGTGTTCAGTATCCATTCAGGCAACACCTTTGTTGAGAAGGACCACTGTTGTTCTACACTGCTCATTGGGTACATATTCTGTGGTAAGGCTGACATTGAGCAGTAGTGTGGTTTGGCATTCCATTCATCTTGGAGTCCATGTTGCACTAAGCCCAGGACAACATCTCATACCATTGCTGCTGTGTGTTTTGCTTTGTAGATGGTGGCTGTTACCTCAGCATCTGCAATGTCAAAGGGCCAGCAGCCTTCTGGGATAGATATACTGCATTCGGGGGGGGGGGTTGCACTGCACCTGTCAGGATGTATGTTGGCAATATGTGTGTGTGTTTGTGATATTTGTGTGATTCAGGGCATATCTGTGAATTCCCAACATGGTTCCTACCTTCAGTTGTGTAAGCCTTGGGATTATCCTTAGTGTCCTGTACAATTTGTATCTTCATAGGTTCATAGGGTCATACTAGGCTATCCACCCTGGGCATTTGTTAGCCTAGCCAGAGTGTGTGTGGCTTTTGACACCCCTTGCTATGTGCATATTATGGCCATTTATGTTTTGCTTGGCTGTGCCTCTGTCTGGACATGACACAGTGAGGACCCCCAGTGTAACTCTACGATCATCCATCCACTTGGCAAGATTCCTGTTGAAGGGTGTCAGTGAGGGGCTCTGCCTAACATGGAATGGGATTGTGGTCCAGGGTGTGGGGAGCCTCTGGATTATGTATCTGTCCCACCAGCACATCCGATTTCATTATTTGTTGAGGTTGACATCTCTCCCTCTCACAGCTCCGATGGAGTTGTGTTTTCTGGGGTGGAGCATGTCCATTACTCCTGTGTTGGGCATGGCCTCCTACAACAGGCATGCAATGCCTCTGTGTAGGCAGTATGTGACTGGATTCAGCTGGGGTGTCTACAGCCAGGCGGCATATGACATATATTTGTGACCCTTTATCCTCTTGGTGAGGTACCTTTGAGGTCTTTATAACTGCTGCAGGTGTCAGGTAAGGTACATCCCATATGAGGCATTGTACTGGATTATGGGTGTGATTGCAGAAAGTATGGGGGCACAATGACCTCTGTTGCCGTAGATGTGACTCCTTTCCTGCTACGGTGTCAAATGTAGACAGTCTTCCTAGCCACATTGGCAATGTGGGTGTCACATAACAGGTTACTGTCCACTTGTGTCCCTAGGTCCCTGGTTACTCTTTCTATACATACTGGTTTACCACCTATGTGGTAATTAGTGATACCTTGTTTGTTATTTTGTGGGACATTCATACTGCCCATTGTCTTCAGGACAGCTGGGTGGGGTTATTGTGTGTGAGGGTGTGGTCTGTAGCATGCTACAGACTGCACAGCAGTCTTGCCTACAGTTAGTTGCACATGTGTGAACTCCAATGCCTTGTGCATTGTCAGTTACCTGGACGTATGGGTGTCTGTGCTGACTATGGATACTCACCCTCCTTTTCTGTTTCATTCCAGGTGTTGGGGCCATGACACATGATACGTGGTATAACCTGGTAGTGCTGGTAGTGCTGGTGTGCTGTCAGGAGGCTTGCAGCAGGTTTCTGTCACTGCACAGACATCGATGTTCTCCATTCTGGGGATGGCCTCGGGAGCATGCATATTGGGGTGTACACATCTGGCATTGGTCAGCATTTCCCTTATGTTTCTTCCCACTTATGTTTTCTAGGGTGGTGGGTCAGTCTTTTCAGCCTTGCCTACAAAAGGCTCTATGGAGGTGGCAAAGGCCTTATCCAATATTCAGACGCCCAGGGGTAACAGGTGCAGGCCATCCCAAGGACAGCTGCGTGGCTTGTCAAGCATGACATCCCAAGCGGACAGACATTGCATCCCCTTGGAATAACACCAGTAAGTGTGCCACTTGCTATGACTGCTCATTCCATGTTTGTACTGTGGCATTACTCTTGGTAAGGGTAGGATGCTGCGAACGGTGAGTGTCATACTGGCCTGGACTACATGATCAGTTAGCTCATCTATGTCTCTTTTCATGCCATGTAGGGCGGTACATCTCAGGTCATTCACACCAGCATGGACTATGACTGCATCATATGTCTACTTGCTTTGGAGTGACCTACATACTTCTGTTATGTGGCATATTGTGGCAGCCTACAGGCAGCTTACTGTACCCTTTCCCTTGTTCAGTCTGGTGTGCGGGACAGCAGTGTGTCTGACTATGGAGTCACCTATTACAACTGTATCAGGCATGTTGTTTCTCCTTCTGGCCTGTGACTGTTTGGCACACCAGATTTGTGTGCTATGTGTTGCATGTGCTATGTTTGGAGGCTGTTTGATTGGGTGTCTCCTTTAGAGGCCTCTGTTGGTGTGCTGTGTTTGTACATTGTGCCTCCGGGAATGTTTGTCTGTGTTTATGTGTTTGATTTGCAGTTGTGATAGGTCTATGTGGGACTGTGTTTGTGGTGTGTGTGGTTACCTTCTCCTACTGACTTGTTTTGGGAGTACTGAGTTGGGGGAGCTCAGCCTCCAGTTTGGATGGATGGTTGCATCTCTCACATATGTTTGTATTTCTTGGGTGGTGTTGGGGGTTGTCTGTGTACTTGGGGCAGATGTGACATTGCCTCAGCATTCACAGATTCCACTTGTTGTGGCTGGCCTTAGTGGATTGCATGTGTGGACAGATCCTATTGCCATACTACTGATCAGTGATTACTTCATTGTTCATGTTTGCTCTATCATGTAGTGGCTTCCTCATTCTCTTGCATGTTTTGGTTATGGCTGGTGTCCACCATGCCAGATTTAGGCACTGTGTCTTGTTTTAATTTAGGACTGCATACTCCAAGCATTCCTGGCAGTGTTCATGCCATGGCTGTATTACAGGTTCTGAGGTGTGGCCCATATTTTGCACCTGCACGGGACCTTTAATGGATTCCACATCAGTTTGGAGGAGTGCAGATATTGCTTAACACATGTTTTCCACTGTGGTTGGCCAGGGACTGTGGTCGGGATTTTTATATCTAGTGTGATTACTCTATGGTCTGGTTTTACCAGTGAGCAATGCACTTCTCATCTTGACATCCAGTACCCATGTTGCTGATTATCACATCCAGTATGCTTACCCCTTCTGTGGGAGTGGTACATTGTTCCTGGGCCTTTTGGTTTGTGGATTCTATGAACCTTTGTCCGACACTGTTGGAGCTAGTATAATGTTCCCAGTGTATGTCTGGGTATTTGCAGTCACCCAATATAATGTGGGTTTGAGGACTTGATATGTTCATGTATTCCAACATAGGCCGGATGCAGTTCCTGGTGTTGGGACAGTGGTCTGTAGCAGGCTATAAACTGGGGGGCAGTTGTAGCCACTGTTACTTGAGCATGGCTAGTCCATGCTGCTTTTTGTTGTGGTACCGACATGGGGGTGTGGTTATCCTTGGGGATTCTTGCTAGTCACCCTCATTTTGTAGCTTGGTCCAAGTTCTGAGGCTGTACAGCACAGTATGAGGTGTGACCTGGTAGTGTTAGGGTGCTGTTGTGAGCCTTGCCTCAGTTTTCTGTTACAGCACAGTTATCAACATTCTCCATACTGGGTGAGTTTAGACTGCATGCATCTTGCTGATTCATCTTATCCCTTATCTTATTCTTATCCCTTCTGGTACCTCTGGGGATAGGTTTGTGTTTTGAGCCTTACCTATTCAGGGCTCACTGTGGGTGACAACAGCCTTTGCCAGTATCCATATGGCCTGCACTGCTAGGTGCACACCAGTCCTAGCAGGTGGTGCATCATGTCATGCTCAGCATGTCATCCCAGACTGGCACACATTGGGTCCCCTTCGGATAACTGCGATACTTCAGGCAATTGTTGCACTTGGTCATCTCATTGTCATGTTGTGGCATGATACTTGGTGAGGGTAGGATGTTAGTCAGGGTCCTCAGGTGTGCATATAGTACTTGGTGTTACATTACTTAACACATAGCATTCATGCCTCAGGTGGTGCAGCAGGGCTGCCTCTGTCGGATGCGCATATTACACTTCCCTGTACATGTTTGAGAGCAGGTTGTGTCACGTTAGGCATCCATTTTACTATATGAGTGAGTCAGAGAGGGGTATCATTCCCAGGGTTCCTACTGAGCCAGTGTATGTGCTATGCGTTGCCTCTTTGCCAAGGCCAGGGCATACTGGGCACGCCTCCTTCTGCCTACTGGGGCAGGCTCAGGTTGTTCCTCCTCCGAGTCACGCTCTGCCTGTGATGGCTTTGGCAATGGTGGGGGGCTGTTTGGCCCTGCCCTATGCTGGTCCTGCTGCAGCTGTTTTCGCAAGATCATATTATGTAGCATGGCACATACCATGACAATTTGGGTACATGTAGTTGGTGTGTACTGCAAGGCTCCACCAGATGTGTCCAGACACCAGAACCGTGACTTCAGCAGCCCAAACACACGCTCTATCACATTACGTGTTTGTGCGTGTGCCTCATTATGGCGTTCCTGTTCAGGTGTGTGTGCGTTTCTGATGGGTGTCATCAGCCACAGCTCCAGTGCATAACCTGCATCCCCCACTAGGTGTCCGTGTGGGATGTCCCCATTGGCAAATGTCTGGTACAGCTGCGTCAAATGCCAGATGTGGGAATCGTGATAACTCCCAGGGCAGCCAGCACACACATTCATTATTATTCCCTGGGCATCACACACGACCTGGCAGTTGATGGAGGGGAAGCCCTTGCGGTTTATGTAGGCCCTACCCGGCTCTCCTGCTGGTGCTTTGATGCGTATGTGCGTGCAGTCTATAGCACCCAGTACCTCAGGGTATTCCGCTATTTGCTGGAAGAGACGCATATTGCTGGCCAATACCTCACGGGCATTGGGGAAATATACATGATCACCGACATGTGCTGACATGGCATCCAGGAACTGGTGTAGTACCCTGGAGGCTGATGCCTGTGATATCCCCATCATATCGCCAGTTGGTCTCTGGAAGGTACCTGTTGCTAGTATTCTTAGGCCAACACATACCTTGGTTTCCACTGGGATGGGTTCCCCTCTGTTGGTTCTGTGTGTGAGGCGTGGCCTGCACAGCTCAACAATCTGCTGCAGGAGCTCTCTGTCCACTCTATAGCGCTCTACAATCTCCAGCTCATGTAACCCGTGGTAGGTGACCCTGGGCCTGTACACTCTTCTCCGTCTCCTCACTGTGGGTTGTCTGGCACCTTCTGCATTGTCACCACCCTCAGCAAGTCGCCTATGTCTCATTATGACAGCTATGGCAGCCCCTAGCATTTCTGCTCTGAGTTCACCTTTTTCAGATTTCACTTCTATTAGCTTACTCCTGTCTTGCAGTGTCTCTTAATGAGAACATCCTGCACTACTGTTTGCAGAGTTTTAAGTGCTGGGCTGGGCTACTATTCTGCCTGTGTAATTGCCTGCTTCTAATTATTTTCACCTGCTAGCTTCAGCAGTTATCCCTGCTAGCTTCCTATTAATTCTGTTGCTTCCTTTTTCCTCTCTGTTTCCTCAGGGGGGAGCAGGTTGCATACTATCTGAAACACGCTCACAGTGGCTTACACGCGCGCACACGTGCTTCCACGGTTAAGGATCTCCTTATTCAGGTTTAAACGCGCGTACACCCGCGCAAACACTGTTACACATCTGCCAACAGCCTCCAACATACTCAGACTGCCTTACACGCGCGCACACCCGCGCAAACAGTGTTAAACATCTCCCAACATGCTCCCACATGCTCACACTGCCTTACACGCGCGCACACTGCCTTACTCGCGCTTCATTGCACGCACACGTGTGCATGCACGGCCAGCATGAAACTTTGGTCTAGGTAACAGTGTACACCTTCCATTTCTTGTCTTTCCATGACTTATCTAGTGGCACACCTCTTCCCATGATCTGTGCCTGTCATCTGTCATGTTACACTGGCCTCCAATGAACTGCGTTTCTGTCTACCATTCCCCCCAGTGATGTCACCTATCTCCTACTCTATTCCTCCCCCTTTTCTATCTCTTACACTACTCAGACAGTGCTCATTTGCTATGTGACTGTGGGATTCAGTATCCTAACCCTCATTTACATGAGATTGCCTACTAATGCTTAGTTACATGTCTTAGACTCAGCTTCCCCCCTTAGCAACCACTACACGGTGGCCATGTTGGTTTTGGTCTGCTGGTCCCTGCATTGTCATTCCATGTATTGCATGAAACCCATGTTTGTGGGTTTATAACCTTCTTTTTTATGGTTTTATGCAGCGCAGCCCGTTTGCGCGGGGCTGCGCTGGGTTTAAACATCGGCAATTGCCGAAAAAAAAAAATCATATTTCTAATATTTTTGCATCGGGTTATCTTGCCAATGGCCACATATTTGGCCATTGGCATGCTGCCTGACTCATATGCAACCTTTTTTTGGAGCTGACATCGCTCCGTTGTTGATTTTGCAGAGATGTACTCAGTTGTCAACTGAGTACATTTCTGCAGCTAAAACGTCTCCTACACGGACTGGTTTCTCCTTCGTGGATCGCTAATATACCTCATTTGCATACCTTTTGGCTGCAAGTGAGGTATTTAGCATGTCCACGCCCAGTCCGTGTAAGAGGCGTTTTAGCTGGTCTCTTACACGGAGTTTAGGGCTGTTCCTGGATCGCGAGGCTTGCATGGAGTGTTGCACATCTCTTACACTCCGTGCAAGCCTTCGTGAATCCTGCCCAACAACTATTTAACTGTAATGCAATAAAATGCATGGCCAAGATGAGCGCATCCAACATTGTAAAGCGGCAAACGAGATCTGGGGAATTACACCACTGCATTGTGGGATACCTTCTTGCCACGAGCCAGGTTTGAGACTTTCAGCTATGTATTCAGCCGAGTCATAGCTCAGAATCGTCTCCGAACCCATCATTGTAAGAATGAAGTCGAGATAGGACAACATAACATCTATATGTTGCCAAACAGAAAAACAGAGATTCATACTTTCTGGAAGAAAAAAGGGGCCAGAGTGAGAGGGGGTCATAAAATCTCTTGAATAGTCATTTAAACATGTTGGATTGTCATTGGTTTTGGAAGGTTCAAGACTTATTTTTGGAGCTTCTTGCCATTTCTTAAACATCTGTTTATCTGTATTTTGTTGAGACTGTTAATCATTCTAATTTGCAAAACTGGGTAGAGAGTTATAGAATCCCTTAGAAAATTTGGAAAAGCAGGGCTGAAAAATCTGATATATTCTCTGGATCAGCTTACCCTTTTTATCACACATTGTAATCATCTGTGAAGCAGAGGGGCCAAAAACTAAATCTCTCTTCAAATGGGAAGTTAAAATCTCTTATTTAACATCGTCTAGGAGGTTCTGAGAATGCAGCCATGCAAACCTCGTCAAAACAGTACCAGTGGTCATAGCTCTGGAAGAAGTATCAGCAGAGTCATATACACACTGTAAACAATGAGTTGTGACCTGTGAAGTAGAAGAGACTAAATTATTTAAAGAAGATTTGTTTTCCTCACAAGAAAATACAAATTCCTCATATTTTCAGAATTAGTCAGAATGCACTTTAACATATGAGCCTGACAATTCAAAATTCTGAAACTCAAAATTGCAGAAGTATACAATTTTCTCCCCATACTTATCAACAATTTTCCCATCCTTAATGGAAAGAGTAGGATTGGAATTAACTAAGTGTTTAGCAGTAGTGTGGGATCAACTAAAGCTATAGCTGTTTGGTCAGGTTTGGGAATAGTGTATACAAACTTAAAAGACTGAGGAATTTTATGCATCCTATCTGTCTTTTTAGGGGCAGCTGGCTGACTATCAGGAAATTGCAGCTAGTAGCACACACATTATCTAAAGTAGACCGAACAGGAAGAACAGGTGTAGGTTATGGAAATTCCTTCTGTAGCAATTCATTATATTTTCTGAAGGGATTGAGAGAACTCAATATTCTCCCACTGAAAACACTGGCTTATTCTATCCATAATCTCAGGGAAACAGAAACCCCCACAGGGAGAATCAGAAACTGACCTCTCTGCTGAGTCTGATTAAGAAATTGCAGGAGAAAACCCTGTATCTGTCCCTTCATCTTCCTTTTCAGATTTAGAATGTTTAGTCTCTTCAGGAAGAGAGGCACCCTTCTTTCTTTTACCAGAAACTACTTGTCAACAAGGATCAATAGCCTGAATTAAACTGTGAGCCAGACCCAGTAAACTACTCTAGTCTAAGGAAATTTGAGGAGAAGTAGAAACATGCTTAGTGTTCTGTTTCTTTTTGACAGGAAAAATGGGGCCAGCCATGTTACTAATGGCAGCAGCTTCCCCAGGGATGGATTCAGCATTCTAACATGTCAGGGAAGCCTTCCCTCTTCCCTCTCCCAGGACCGACAAGAGTGTCTCTCCCTTGCCAACTGAGAAGAGTCCAACAGCCACTGAGGAAGTGGCTAATCCTTGGTCCATAATGGCTGTAGATGCTACACCAGAAAGATTCAGGGTAAAAGATGAGTTCTTTGATGTACAATAATTGGCCATAGCAGAGCCACCCACCAGTGGCTGAGGCAAATTGATAGCTTGCAGTGGTGGTAAAAGCTGTTTACATAACATTTTCTTTGGCTGACTGGAAAAAGGATTGACTGTGGGATTGGTAGTTTGTTCCATGGTCAAACTGAAATTATACAACGACCCCCCATTAAATATTCAAAAACGTGCACGCTGATTGGTCAGCGTGCATGTTGTAAATCAGAGTTATAGTAATGGAAAAAGGTCTGGTCGCCCAGACTTTTTCCATTACTATAACTCTTTTTTTACAGCAATGCAGAACGCTTCACACTGTCTCACTATGTTAAACAAGTTTAACATAGCGAAACAGTTTTAAAAAAGCAACGGAGATTCTCCGTTGTTTTTTTTAAAGCTGTCTCGCTATGTTAAACAAGTTTAACATAGCGAAACAGTTTTTAAAAAGCAACGGAGATCTTGCTTTCTCCATTGCTTTTTTCTTAACTGTCTCGCTATGTTAAATGGGTTTAACATAGCCAGACAGCTTTAAAAAAGCAACGGAGATTCTCCTTTGCTTTGTTTAAAGCTGTCTCGCTATGTTAAACTCATTTAACATAGCGAAACAGTTTTTAAAAAGCAACGGAGATCTTGCTTTCTCCGTTGCTTTTGCCCACAGCTCTGATGTACTGCGTAGGCATGCGCAGTACATCAGAACTGCCGCAGAATACCAGACAGCTGCGGAAGGGCAGCAAGGAGGCATTATACAATGCCATTATTTAAGAAAAGTAATTATTTTTTTTCTTAAATAATGTCATTGTATAATAGCAATAACCCACTTCTGGGTGTGGGTAATGCTGGATTTACCCACGGTTGGCTTTGTTTGGCCAGTCGGGCTTCGCACTCGTGACCAAATCACACCAACCATGGGTACATCCAGCATTACCCACACCCAGGCGTGGGTTATTGCTATAATGTTGCCTTTTTCCTGAGGAAGACAAGCAGCAAATGCAAAAGTTATTTTTTCGCAGAAAAAACACAGTTAAAAGCACTTTGAAACTCTGCCTGTCCCAAAAAAGTAAAATAAACACAATTTATCAATACAAAAATGGTTTTCAGTTAATTTACACAACTTTTAAACTGAGAGGAAAAAAGAGCACTCCTGTTTAAAAATACAATACAGTCTCGTGATAGTCCATTAAAGCACAAAACTACTAGCTTTAAATAACTTTCCTAAAGAAGAAGGTGATAAAACACAAACAACTTTTAGAAAATGGAATTTTCCCCAAAGGGAACTTATCTGCCCAGCAAGGGAACAGCACCAAGCAGACCATCGATCCTAGAAAGCCTTAGAGGAGCAAGCACTATCACTACAAATCTATCCCTCAAGCTGGCCCTCAATGTCTCCTTTCGGTAAGTGAGTGTTTCAGATTCTTGGGTGTTAAAAGTTGTGCAGGTGTGTTACAGATGGCACTGGATACAATAACCTCCTTTCAGGTGACTACCTCACCATCCTCCAAACCAAGCAGAATATTTTCCTGAGGTTCTTTAGTATATTTACACACCTGAGGAGTCATAGAACCAGTGCTCATACATCAAAGAGGCAAAAGCTTCTATTCCAGAATGTTTCTGGTACCAAATAAAGAGGTCTCTTGCAGACCAGTACTATATCTTTCATTTCTAAATATGTATGTGAAAGTTTCAAAGTTCAAAATGTTGACCTTGCAGAATGAGTTATGCTTCAATCCCCCCATGAGTTACTTGGTAATGCTAGACTAGATGCTTATTGCCACATCCCCATAGCCATAGGATTATGGTTATTTCTAAGGTTCTCTGTTTCTGGGGCACTTTATTAGTTCTCTGCATTACCCTTGGTTTATCTACAGCTTCAAAGGTATTCACAAAATACATAACCCCACTCCTAGCTTATTGCAGACTGAATGGCATTCACATCTTTCCTTATTTAGATGACTTGCTTATCTTTGCAGAGTCTCTATCCAGATGTCAGCAGTCATTAACTTGAGTTATGTATCTTTTGACCAATCTAGGCTTCCAGGTAAATACTGCAAAATCCCCTTTGACTCCATCTCACAGAACTGTTTTTCTGGGCTGCCTTATAGATATATCTCTTCAAAGGGCCTTTTTGACACAAGAGAAAGTGGATTTTTATTTGGAATTTTTCCTGAGCCTCCCAAATCTTTCTCAGACTTCAGTAAGAAAGTTCTTCAGTATCCTAGGCGTCATGGCTTCTATAATTCTCATGATTTCTCTAGGAAGATTACACATGAGATATGTGCAATGGTTTCTAAAAAAAAATGGATTCACTATTTGCATTTTCTGAAGTATCAAATTCCAGTATTTGGTTTGTAGTTTAAATCTAGTGGCTTTTGCAGTTGCCCGCCCCACTGTAGATTTGATCTGGGACACTCCCCCAGTCCCATCTCTTTACCACATTCTACCTAATAAACTCTTTCTGCACTTGCTTTTAGTCCTTTTTAATTTAATTGCATTTTTTAACCTGTGTTTGGCCTAATATTGCTGCATACTCAAGTGTGCTAGCTTGCACTGCACGTGAATTGTTTTTTACTACTGTTTTTGCTACTTTTCTGTAAAAAAAAAAATAAAACTGTAAGCCTGTTTCCTACCTTTCCTGTAACTAGTGTTCCAGATATAGATTTGCTGTATCCAGGATTGTATGTAAGCTTCTGAGCCCCCCAAGCCTTTCTGTGTTGGAGGGAAGCCTTCTAGCTTATCAGTGGGAGTGTTAAGCACTAGGTAACCTGTCTACCACAAAAGGAGTGGTTCTGGCCCAGAAATTGTAGTTATTGGCCGTTTGGGCAATCTCTTCCATCTCTCTCAACTTTCTGATTTGAAAGCCTGCATTTGCACTTGTTTCTGTCCTGTAACTCGTCTAGTGCAGATACAGATTATTAGTTTTAGCACTTAAATTTGCTTGTTCATGCTCAGCACTTGTTCAGAGAACTTGTAAGCACTAAATAAGCTACTAATTACTATAGCACTATATCTTCCTCATTACCTAGAGGAAAACAGTTTTTGTACTTACTTTTCTCACTTGCTTAGAGAAAAACAGCTCTTGTACTCACTTTCCTCACTTATCTAAAGGAAAATAGTTTTTTATTCAGGCATGTCCAAGGGTCAGTTCCCAGTGTTCCCTCCTGTCTATCTGATGAATCTGGGCATCTTGAGGCAATGTAGAAATTGCCTCATGTACACTGACAAACCTCTCCTCCTACCACCCAACACTACAACCTGTGAGAGATGCCCTTATCTAGCCAAATTGGAGGTAAAGCTCTCTCTAACCAAGACTGAACTTGACAGTCATGAGGAGAAGGTAAACATTTGCACCACACCACACTCATCACATAGTTCTACATCACCAAAATCCACACACAGTAACACAAAAACATTCGCAGCGACTCTCAATAATAATCTGTCTAAGCAACAGAGACCACCAAAGCAGAAACGCAAGCAACCTCCATCCCCCAACACAACCCAAATGACACATAGCCCACAGACTCAGTGTGCCACTCAACCACAGCCAATAAGGCAAAACAACGTACCCAACACACTAGTCATAGGTGATTCTATAGTCAGGCACACTGACGTCCCACTCACCAGGCTAGACAAGGAGAAGGTTACTGTCAGCTGCCTGTCGGGTGCCAGGATCCACCACATAACCCACGCACTCAGGTCACTCCACACCAAGTACAAATATGACTCTGTCATTGTCCATGTTGGTGTGAATGACCTGAGATGTACCTCCCTGGCCTACATGAAAAGAGACATGGAAGAGCTCTCCAATCTTGTAGTCCAGGCAGGTATGACCCTAGCCCTGAGTAGCATTCTGCCATCGCCTAGAATGATACCGCAGTACAAGGACAAAATGATTGACTTCAACAATTGGTTAAGCTTCTGGTGTCATTCTAAGGAGATCCAGTATCTGTTTCAGGTGACATGGTCAACAGACCACGATGCTTTGCCACAGATGGCCTGCACCTGTCGCCCCTGGGATTCCGGATACTGGCTAAGGCTCTTGCTGCCCCTATAGTGCCTTTTTTAGGCAGGGTTCAAATAACAAATTCACCACCATAACAGGAACAGGCAAACAAAAACTGAAGGTAATGCTACTCAATTCTAGAAGTCTAAATCTCAAAATGCACTCACTCGAGGCACTCCTTAAAATGGAGAACATCGATATATGTGCAGTGACTGAGACCTGGTTCAAGGCTCGAGAGAGCACCCCTGCACTACCAGGCTATAACTCATGCCACACATTTTGGCCATGTAACCTGGACCGAAATACCAAAGGTGAAGGTGTGTCCATATTCATTCAGGATATCCACACCTCCAGGCTAGTTGCTCAGCATAATGCATCCAAGGTTATCCAAGTGCAACTAACTCTGGGCAAAACTGCAATCCAAATTGTAGCTTGCTACAGATCCCCCACCATGCCTCAGGATTCCCACTCCTCTTTTCTTGATGTACTGGAAAATATTAGGGTTCAACCAAACACCCTAATAATGGGTGACTTCAACTACCCCACCATTAACTGGGAAAACTACTCATGTACCAACTCCTTAGCTCAACGCTTTCTGGAATTCATAAACTCCAATGCCCTAGATCAACTTATCCACACTCTCACCAGGGGCAACAATATCCTAGACCTAGTCATTACCAACATGAGTAACCGCTGTTCCACACCTGAAGTCAACTCCACGTTGGTCCGATCCGACCATAAGCTTATCACCCTTGATATCCACATCCTGCCCCCACCCCCTATTAAGGAAACCACAGTAAAACAATTTCTCCAAAGCCAACTTCATGCTTCTTAAGACAGAAGTGGTGAACTTCATGACACCCATGTAGATGGACAATACAGTTACAACTGCTGAATCCTACACAAATGCACTCTATAAGCACTTACATGAGTGCATGGATCATGCTATCCCAAACAGAACCAAGACACTATCCTCCAAAAAAAGGAAGCCAATCTGGTGGTCCCCTGCCATAAGCAAACTGTACAACAGAAGGAAGAAACTGTTGCAAAAGAGAGTAAAATCCCATGCTGAGATCCCTTATAAGATCCTCCAAAGCTAGCTATAAAAACAAAATCACCACTAAATCCAAGGACAACCACAAAGCAGTCTATAGCTATGTCAAGAATCTAGATGGCAACACCCAGATCTGCTCTGAGTTACAGCACAAAGGCACGAAAATTACAGAACCAACTGATATTGCCAACATCCTGGCAGATCGGTTCAGTGCTAACTTTACCCCCCTCTCGCCTCCTAAAGGGCCCATATCTATACAGGAAGAATGCAGAGTCCCTGTAATCACAACTATGCAGGTAAAAGCTGCACTCTCTAAAGCCAAAAACACAGCATCCATGGGACCGGACAACATCCCAGGCTGCGTTTTACACGAACTTCAGAATGAACTGGCTCCCCACTTAAGCACCATGTTCAATAATAGCCTCGCATCAGGCTTTGTGCCCACTGAATGGCACACAACAACAGTTATCCCACTCCACAAAGGGGGAGCCACCACTGATCCCGGGAACTATCGACTTATTAGCCTGACGAGCCTGGTCTGCAAGGCCATGGAACGTATCATCATGGAACTCATAAAGAAAGACACTGGTAACCTCCAAACTCTGGATCCCACCCAGTTCGGGTTTGTGAAAGGCATATCATGCCTCCTGAACCTGATCAACTTCTTTGAGGCAGTCACCAAAGCTGTGGATGAAGGTAAGGTGGTTCACACAGCCTATCTTGACCTCGCCAAGGCTTTCAACACCATCCCCCATTCTAGAATTATAGCTAAACTCACTAAACTAGGTATAAATCCCTACATCACAAGATGGGTTGCCAACTGGCTCACTGACAGAACCCATACTGTAAAAGTTGCAGACCCCAAATCTGACCTCAAATCAGTGACAAGTGGAGTGCCACAGGGTTCCGTCCTGGGACCTCTCCTGTTTGGTATCTACTTCTCTGAAGTACAGGCTAACACAGAAGGCCTCTGGCTGACAAAGTTTGCAGATGACTGCAAACTAGGAGCCATAGTCAAGTCCCCAAATGATGTGGACATCCTACAGAAGGGCCTCACTGAGACAGATGCCTGGTGTCAGAGCCATGGCCTCAAGCTCAATGCCAAAAAGTGCAGTGTCATCCCCTTTGGTAAAAACTCTGTACCCATGAACTACCACATAGGCAGCAATCTACTTAACACCAAATGCGTGATAAAAGACCTTGGGACCCAGGTGGACAGTAGTCTCTCCTTTGATAGTCACATTGCCACAGTAGTCAGGAAGTCCTTCTAGGTGGCGCACCTCATCATAAAAGGGTTCTCATCCAGGAAAAAAGAGGTCATTGTTCCCCTCTACGCGTCACTCATTAGACCCATTATAGAGTACAACGCCCCTTTTGGAATGTACCTCACAAGACATCTGCAGCAGCTGGAAAGGCCACAGAAGTACCTCACAAAGAGGATTACTGGCCTCAAACAAATGCCCTATACTGATCGCCTCAAAAAACTCCAGCTTTACTCTGTAGCATATCGCCTACTCCGAGGTGATCTCTGCCTAACATATAAAGCTATGTCAAACTCTGAGCTGTTGGACATGCTACACCTAAAGAAATCCCAATCCCTCCAAGCTGCATGCTCTAGGGACCTAAACCTTGTCACCACAATAAACAGGACACTCTGGAGGGATAGATTCCTGTCGCAGAAACTTCCTATACTCTGAAACAAGCTACCCATCTATGTCAAGCAAAGTTCTTCATTAGCACTCTTCAAGAAAAATCTTGATGAGTGGATGGGAAATAGGAAATACACCCCGGGGATCACTTCTGTGTCTCTGCTGGACAGTGGCACAGGAAAATAACTTTCTTGGGTGGCGTAAGCTATGGTACCTTGCTGGCTAGGCTTAT
Source organism: Protopterus annectens (assembly GCF_019279795.1). Taxonomy (NCBI): domain Eukaryota; kingdom Metazoa; phylum Chordata; order Ceratodontiformes; family Protopteridae; genus Protopterus; species Protopterus annectens. The sequence continues at coordinate 217,183,847 of NC_056731.1, forward strand.
GTAGGCCTTTGGGCCGATAGCCTAGTAACTACCTATGAACCTATGAACCTATGATCTTTGTAAAAAGGGAACTGCGTTGGTGGAGACAACAAATTTAACTTAACCCAGGTCACCCCTTCACTCCTTAGACCTCGCACCACTCCCTCTCACTACAGACACATCATATTTTGCTTGGGGAGCAGTTTTCATGGGGGTAAAAGTGCATGTCCTGTGGAGTCCATCAGACCGACCAAAGCACATCAACTTAATAGGGATGTTGGCTGTGATACATGCCTTGAGGTCTTTCCATCACATATGGTCCACAGGACCTCTTTAAGATATTACAGACATGGCTTGGGAGTTTATCTCCTCAGCATTCATTAACTCTCCAAGCATCTTTCATTCTGTAAGAGTTAAATATAGTGGCAGATAAGTCAAGCAGGGCCAGGACAGACCCTCATGAATTGAAATTGAACCAGATGCTCTTCCAGGAATTGATCCTGTTATAGAAAACACCTCAAATAGATTGTTTGCCTTCTTTCAAAACAGACAACTAAGCAAATTCTATTCCTGGACTTCTTGCTAGCATGCATGGAAAGTACATGCATTTTCATTCCCTTGGAAGGCAATTTTCCTGTATGTGCTTGCTTCCTTCCCACTGATGCCCAGGGTAATTCTGAAGATTCAAAAGGATACCCCAGAAATCATTGTGGTGACTCTCTTTTGGCCCAGACAATACTGGTTATTCCTTCTTATGAAACTGGCCAAAACTGGATCTACTTACACAAGACGAAGAGTTTGATACAATCTAATATCAATCAACTGCTGACTGTGTGGATGATTCAGTTCTAATACTCTTTTATCACTTATATAATGAGGACTTTTAGCAGTTCCTAAAGGGTGCAAGAAAACCTGCTACTAGGAAATTCTATGTCGGCAAGTGGAAGCAGTTTTCTAGTTTGGTGCCTAACCAATAACCAGAGGCCCATCAGGGATTTTGTACAACTGGTGCTCAAATATTTCTGTGAGTTACTTTCCTCTGTAAAGGTTCATTGTGCAGCCATTTCAGCATGTCTGCCCATGGATACTCCTCTTTCTTCTCTATTTGTTGCAAAACAGTTCCTGAAAGGAGTTTTACACCAGAGACTTTATAAACAGGTTACTCCTCCTCCTTGGGATCTCAACCTCGTGCTGAAGAAATTGACTATGTTACATTTTGAACCTGCTCATCAAGCTGATTTAAGGTAGCTGACCAGGAAAATTGTACTTATCATTGCCCTGACATTTGCAAGATGAGTACCTCACTTGCAGACTCTCATGGTGGGTGAGCTTTATCTGATCTTTCACAATGATAGGATCTGTTTAAGAACAAACCCCTCATCCATGCCACAAATGGTTTCAGAGTTTACTTTGAGTCAAGCTGTCAGTCTCACAGTTTTCAACCCAGAACCTTAAAAACAGGGATAAAGGATTCTGCAAATTCCAGACAAGCATAGGCAGCTCAGTTACTATCTGGACAGAACTAAGACCTTTAGAAAAGCTGACCAGCTATACATTTCTTATCAAGGGGAAAATAATAGACACCCTTTGTCTAAATAGACAATTTCCAGGTAGTTCTCCTCATCTATTGTTTTTAGTTATTGCCACCATGGCAAATCTATTCCAAGCATTATCAGGATACAGTCTACCTGAGTATTGTTTTCTTCATTATCATACTGGAAAGGGACAGATGTTGGCTGTACAAGGTAAACAATCCTCTGTACATACTTCTACAAAGCATTGCATACTGGATTCATTTTGTAGGTCCAGGGGACAATTCTCCAGGAGCCCCTTGATCCATATCCTTTGTCCTTCCAGGTTGGGCAGGCTTTGGTAAGTCAACCTATATAGCCTAAAGGCTACTTTAGCAGTGAGGAATTCAAACATCCACTGTTATGGGTAAGTGCAACTTACACAACTGTACTATCTGAGAAACTTGCAGCAGAGTATTCTGGAAGAGTCTGGAAGATGTTCCCAAGACAGTGAGTATATTCCTAGGCCCAGAGAGGTATACCTTTAGAGTATTAAGAATTAGGAGCCACATTTATAGTAGAAGAGGTGAACGAGGAGAGGAGAGGTAGGCTATTAAACTTGAAAGTTTGGCTCTTGGAGTTTTGTTGGAAACCAGAGCTATTTGGTAAAATTTTTATTGTATATGAGTTCAGCAGCAAGAGACCTGCTTAATTTAACTAGTGTTTCACTGGCATTCTATTTGCTACAGCAGTAAGAGACTTTTATTTTGAAATTCCTACCCAAATGGTTTGCTTATTGACTGTTTTGCCAGTACCTGTACTATTTTGCTTATATGTCAGCACTGGCATAGGTCTGATTACCACTGTTAACATGAAGTCTTCAGTTAATAACTGTACAGATCCTTCCATACACTGAAAGCTTATGAAAAAGACTACTTTTATTTCATTCCTGTTAATTTAATTTTGGACTTTGTCAGGGGATGTCTCAGCAAGAAACAGGTATACTGCTGTCCATATGTTAGTTGTGGTAAATCTGCTGGTGTAACATCAGCAGGTGAAACCTAACCTGCTAACATGAAAGAAAGGAGGGAAGAAAGTGGACTGTCTTGAAATGTGTATGTACTGTTTTGAAAAGTCTTTTTGATTTTGCAGTTTCCATCACCAAGAGTATAGACTGTTCTGCTGCTTACTCATGTTTTGCCAGGACAGTAGCTTTGTTGGAGAACTGCTCCATATTGGCAAAAAAGTAAAGTGAAAGAGAAAAAGAGATAGTACAATAAAGCATTCTGTTTACCTCTGTTCATCGCCAAGGGAACAGTAAAAGTCTGACACTGATTGTTTCCATATCATGAGGTGTGAAGAAGCTATTTCTGAGTGTTATGAACTCTGTGTAGTTTGAACTGTTAACATAGGTGAAGCAACTGTACATAACTGACTTTTTTGAATTTTTCCCCACCACACATCTCAACAATTGTGCTTGTGGGTGTCAGATCCCTCCTACAGGTTACCACACCTGTTTTTATTTTTTGGTTTAAGGAATGTCATGGTACTGAATGATCGCCTTATATTTAAAAATAAAAGTTGTTAGGTACTCACCATAACTATGCATCTGTGTTAGTCATTTTCATTCTTCCTCAACAAATGGGTCTTGGATCCATTTCTGCCACATATCTTCCAGACTCTTGGATCTGACTCTCGAGCTCCTCCCTTTGCCCATAATGCCCCTAACTCCTGCATTACCTCAGATCATACCTCTCAACCTCATAGAACAAGTAATCTGGACAAAACCATAAATAAAAGTGGGACAAAGGCCCAAAAATAGGGACAATGTTTAAATATTGCTCTTACAAACTTATAAAGTTGATAGAATAACAGGTTTTGCATTAGCATGAATTTTCTGAAGGATATGAAGTCTGAAACTCAAATCTCTGTCATTATTTTCCAAATTCAATCTTTAATTATTTGGCACCAATTTGCCAGAAAACCAGAATTTTATGAAAAATGGACCAAAAGTATGAGGCAAAAATCTGTACATTTGAGAGGTATGCCTCAGATTAAATTTGCAGCTCAGTCCAGAAATAATAGATTATAACTTGGAGAAAGCAGAAAGGCAGAGTAGGGGCTGAAACAGGAACGGTGGTTCCAGTGTCTCTATCAGATCATACTCAAAAAAAAAGTCACGTGATAACAAACCCAGAGCTTGAGAAAGTGCAATCTGTGTCCACACCATAAGAGTGGAAAATGGGATCTGAGGTAATGCAGGAGTTAGGGGCATTATGGGTAAGGGGGAGCTTAGAGTTGGATCCAATAGTCTGGAGGATATGCGTCTGAGCCTTATCTGAGGTCAGGTCTGAGACCCATTAGTGAATGAAAATGACATCAGATATGGTATTTTGTATTGCTAATTGCATTTCTTGATGAAATGTATTTTTTAAATATCTAAAGCAGCGCTATGCTATTAAAAATGTAATAAATGTGGTTTACATCCTGTTTCTAAGCCCTTAGTGTGATAACGTCAATAACTCCACACAGATAGTAAGGAACTGGAGAGCACTACTGAGTTAGCTGAGTCAAATGCAATCAGTGCTAATAGCAGGAAAATGATAAGTTGTCTTCATGAAGCCACATTTTCTATTACTTATTCATTTTCATAGCCTTAGGTAGTGTTAAGCCCTTCAGTACGGAGCATTTAAAGGGCTGTCTCAACACTTTTGATTATTTTTGCTGCTCTCTTTTTTTAATTTCTCCAAATCTTTTGAGTTTCTATTACCATGACGGGAATGGACTCCATTCCTAAGTCAAAGTATGATTAAAGTTCATGACATTAGCATTGTTTCAGTCTTTGATGTCAGTCAAAAGTGCTCTTCGCAGCACCCGCAATGTGCCTAGTAATGACGACTTCTGCAATTCATACGGAGTTACATGAATTGGTAACATATCTAAATATGATTGCAGAGTCTTTTTTACAAGACCCGTTGCTCCTACTACTATTGGAACTGTCTGGGTATCTTTCTTTCACATTGCTCTTGTTTCTGCCTGCAAATCCTGTTATGTTATGACATTGTGTCTCTCTGTACACAAGACACTGCAGTCACTGGCTAGAGCAACTTCAATGGTCAGTGCTACTTTTGTCTTCTTTTCATGGACCACTATATCTGGTTTTCTCACATGTATCTTTTGAACTGTTGGTAATGGGTGATCCCATGTGGTGTAAACTTCATAATTTTCTATGATGCTTTGTGGCTTTTATTTACAGTGTTTTTCAGCTACTTCAGTATTATAATATTTGCACAATCCCCAGTGCAACAGTCTTGCCACATTATTATGCCTTTCAGTATATAGTCCTTTTGCCATTAGTATATCACAACCAGCAACATTTCCATTTCTGTTTTACAAAACCTACATTTGTCTATTTCTCCCAGATGTTGAATGGACTTATAAACCAATGCTTATGTAGCCCACTGTCTTGGGCTGCCAATATTAACCTTTTATCTTTTGGTTTGAATTCACCTCTCCTTAACCATTCCTGCATTTGATCCTGATCAACATGAGGTTCTTCCAGGGGTTTTCTGTGCTTGAAACTATATTTATGCATTTTCCACATTTCTTGCCTTCTCATCTGATCTTTCAGCTTATATTCTTTCTTTTGTTTTTGTCACATTCAGTTGCTGCCTGATGTTTATCTACTTCTGGTTTGATTTACATTCCTTCTTGACACCGATATGCTTCTGCTAGAGTAAGAAGAGAAGTCATCTTAGATTTATTCTCCTCATGTTTCAAAACTTTCACTATGTTTGGGTCTTGCGAGGTCAACAGATATGTATACAGTCCCATGACTGCAGATCTATACATGTAATCAATTTCAAGGAAGCCCATACCTCCTTCACAATGGGGAATATATATATATATATATATATATATATATATATATATAAATATATATATATATATATATATATATATATAATCTTGGTATGCACTGATTTTTATAAATCATTTAATAAGCATGAAGCATCCATCTTGTTTTTCTGTCTATTCTATCCAACGCCTTTTGGGGCCAGTCAATCACTCCAAAACTGTAAGTTAGGACAGGAAGAGCAAATTGGTTTATAGCTTGAATTTTGTTCTTAGATGTCAATGCTGTTTTCAGAATTAAATTAAGTCTTCTAAAATATTCCTTACTAAGTTTTATTCACATTTGTTCATGTTTTATTGTTGATCCTTCATCAATTCCCAAATATTTATACACTCCCTCTTGCTCAAGTTCTTTTATATCATTCTTGTCTCAAACTGATGTTTTCTTGGTGCTGCAGCTTTCCTGCTTTAAAGGTTGCTTTTGCACATTTATCAAGACCAAATGACATTCTTATATCATCTGAAAAAGTTTTGACTACTTGCATTTGTGCTTTTGGGTCCTCATTTGATGAATTATACAGTTTTAAATCATCAGCAAAGAGAAGATGAGAAGTGTTTGCACTGTGTTGCTTTCTGAAAGCCAAATTATAGCCATGACCTAATCTATTAAGCAGTCAGCTTAATGGGTTAAGGGCAAGGCAAAAGAGCAGTGGTGATAAAGGGTCACTCTGGAATATCCACCTTTGGATTGTTATACCTGGAATAATAATTTGTCCTTTGTCATGGCTTAACTGCAAAGTGGTTTGCCACTGTTTCATGGTTGCTGTGATGTAGATTATCAGTGTAGGGTGTATCTTATACATTTTAAGCACTCTTTTATCCATGAATGTTGGATACTGTCAAATGCTTTTTTGTAGTCAATCCATGCCATACTTAGATTCTTCCCCTTTTTACAGTTCTCCACTATGACTTTATTTAACAGCAAATTATCCTTTGTTCCATATAATTTTCTTTTATTGCCCTTTTGTTCTATTGCCATAATTGAGTTTTCTTCTAAATAACTATAAGCTCTGTTGGCATCAATTCCAGTGTATAGTTTATATGTCGTCAGAAGGCAAGTTATTGGTCTATAATTTTTAGGGTAGTTTTCATGTTCACTTTTAAATAGGAGCAGTGTTTTTCCTGTTGTTAGCCAGGTTGGTGTCTATTTGGGGTATGCATATAAATAGTTCTTACTCATGGCTAAATCTTCATGCAACAATCTTAATACTTTGAACTAGAAGTTAGGTATTGCATCTGAGCCTGGGGTTTTCCAATTAGAGGCCTTTCTTAACTTTGTTTCAATCTCTCTGGCCGTTATTCATCCCATTTCATATCCCGTACCTTTGAACTTCTTATTCTTTCTTTTACTTCTTCTATCCATTTAGCATCTTTGTTATGTTCCACATGATGTTTATAAATACTTCTCCAAAATGTATCTATTTCTTCTTTTTTTGGTGGTCTTTCAGTTCCTCTTACCTTGTTTCCCAGTTCACTACATAACATTTTTGGGTAATCGATAAATTGCTTATTTTGTACTTTTCCTTTATATTTATTTGTGTATCTTCTAAGTTGTTCTGCCTGTGCTGATATTATTTGCGATAACATATGATAAATCCTAATCCGTTATAATACCGTGCATTGATTTTATCATGTCTATCTTTTTAAGTATTTTTGTTGATCTGTTCCCTCTTCTATACTCTTGTAACAGTGACACTTCTTGTCTTAATTGCTTTATAGTTTTCTCTGTTCGATACTTCCATGATGACATTCAATTTCTCCCCTTCCTTTCCCTTACTACCCTGTGTTCTTCTGGTAAAATTTTATCTGTTATTAATTTAGCTGCACAGTAATATATCCTCTTTATTTCTGTTATATCGCATGGATCTCTATGGTCAGTCCTAATTACTGTGATCATTTGTTTTATCAAACTTCTGACTTTTTGGGTTTTATTGACCTTCTGCAGTCTTATGTCTTTCACTGATCTTAATATGTCTATATATCTCTATTAAATCAAGCAACTCTTCTCTTAACTCATTTTCTTCTAAGCCAAGGGCACATTTTTTGTTCTCCATTTTCTGCGGACATTCTATAGAATGTTCTGTAGCATCTTCCTGTGGCACATTCTTTTCAATTTCATCCCGTGTCATTCATTGCTCTGTCATATGGGAACTCACTAGCCTATTACTCCTCATCATTGATTGCTTCAGAGTTGCCACAGTTTCTGCCTCCTGTGTATAGAGGCTCATGTCTTCAAAACGTTTTGATATATTCCCAGGCAATTTTCTGGACATGTTGCTCACATGACCCTTAATAAACTTTTGTTAGACTGTGTTGCTATCCTCAATAGCAATATAGTATCTATGTATTGAATTTTACTGAAAAATCAGTGTAATTTTTTCACTTTTTATGTAAAAATACATATTCCGTTATTGCTTAAATTTACCAGAACACTCTTCTATTATATTTGTTTCTGCAAGTTTATATTTACTAGTCTTGAAGATAACTGCACTTTTCTGGAAGCTGACTGTCCTGCAAATGTTGCTGTTTGTTAATTTCTAATGGCTCTTCTGAAATGAATTTATCCCATTTATGAATGCTAATATGTTTGTATTTTCTCAATATACTATAACTTGTTCAGGATGAGAGAGGTTGCTAGTTAGCTTTGTATAATACACTGCTTGCGTGAACAGTGCTAAATGCAAAATGATGACAGAATCTTGAGTGTGTGAATGCTACTCTGTGTGTGTCAAAAATGTTTTTGCTATATTTAAAATTATAGAAATACCAGTTTATCTTAGAATTATTAGTAGTTATGATTTCATAAGAGCACACTAATATGATTTACTTATATACTTTGTCCGCTTGAAAGAATGACAAATGTATATATTTGTTGTAAACCAAATGACAAAAAAAGGCCATCTGAAAGGTCATATAAACCTTCTACTGTTACCTAGCAGTAGAGGTCCGTTTGTCTGAAACTGTCTGAAATTTTCTAGTAAAACTCTTAGAAAGTATCTCATGACATTTACCCGCAACATGTATTGAGGTGAAGATTTCAGATTTAAACACAACTTTAACTCCATGTAATGCTTGTCATTGTATGCGTCTATTTTTTTTTTTTTGAAGGGGGGTGTTAGGAAAATGTATAACTGCAATGCAATATGTAGGCTTAGTGTATTAAAATGTACAACTGCAATATGCAGGTTTAGTGTATTAAGGGTTAAAAGGAGTTAATACATTTATTCTGCTTATTCTGTGTGAAAATATGCAGCTGCTAGAAGCTCTGAAGAGAAATTATTCTGCTTATTCTGTGTGAAAATATGCAGCTGCTAGAAGCTCTGAAGAGAGAACAATGGATGCCTGTAAATCCACCATGGTCAGCAGAAAGTGTATTGAGGCCAGGACTGTACCTTGAATGTATCATATCAGAACTAGAGAAAGAATTGTGAGAAACTAAGGGAAGCTGAAACAAACTCAAGTCCAGGTTGTTTTTCTCAAAAAACATGTTTTTGCAAGACAGCAATTATTTGACCATGTCAGCAGCAAATCTAATAATAGCATCTTTCTGTGAACTTGTAGAAAACTGTATAAAAACTGTAGGCTGAACTATGGAAAATCAGACAAACCTTGTACCTACATGCTTTGTCTCCTTGCTGCAAGTAATAAAGGGTGCCTTGCATGAACCTAATGTGCATTGATCTTTGTGTTTTCCTTTACAGATTGGTCCTTCAGAACGGAATCCCTCTCTTCACCTCGGATCAGACGGCCAGGTGGCTGAAACCGTACGGGGAAGAAACCAAATCGGTTCTTCTTATATGTAAAGTCCTCCAACTGAATTATCGTCAAAAGAGGCCAGCCACTTTCTGATCTGTGACTGAAGGACGGGTTTTCCGCAAATCGGTGATCAATCATGTGGGCTCAGGTAAGATGAATCTACTTTTTTTTCTGTTTTAGGATCAGGGACTAGATGTGTATTGTTTTTTGTCAGATTGTATTTTTCTTACAGTCAGGGATAAGAAAGGTACTGTCTTGTCCTAGATCAGGAGAAACAGAATAAGTAGACTTTAGGTAGTCATTCTGAAGAGACTATAACAAAATCCGTGGTACACGTTAAAACTAGAGAATCAAGGTGAAGTTACGTAACAATCAAAAGTAAGGGAAAATGGGTAATAACTGTGCAAAAATACCCCGAGACCCACCGCTAATGGAAGATGCAAAATATATGCAGTCACAGCGCGCAGACAATGTCAGATACTTTTCAAAATGGGTTATTAAATACGAATTTGATGGAAAATTGGAAAAATCCTCACTCCTCAAACTTATGAAACAACTTAAAACTGATTCTAAAGGTCAGGTAAAAAAGCAACGACAGTTAGGAATTCCCCAGGCACACAGGTGGCTGGAGGAAGTAAACCATAGGGACCAAAAGAACAAGGATTCAAAAACAATATTTTTAGATAGGGAGGATAACAACCTAGTAATAGCAACAGCACCTCCGCCTCCCCCTCCCTTACCAGAATATGGAGCGAGTAGACAGGTAGATCCACCTCCGCTATATCCTGTGGTCACTGAGGATAGGGACGCTATAAAACTAGCTAAAATAAGGGATCCCATTGGAACTAGGTCCTGAACAAAAGCAGGTAATCGAGAGTCATGACTAGAAATTTAAAGACACACAACCTGCGGGAGAAGAAGAAGAGGAAATATGTCGACTCATAGAAGTACCGAACCCTCAGGCTGGGCAGGATAATCAGGATCCAACCATCTTAGTATACAGACCCTGGACTCTGGAAGATATCCGGAAAGCTACAGAAGGGATTCTCTATCCGAAAATAAAATTTTAGAAAACTCTCAGACAATTTACAAGGAATGAGGCTAAGTTATCATTTAAACAGGGAAGAAATAGAAAGAGTAGTTCAACATATTGTAGGGCCAGATTGGTACATGATTTGTGGCAATTGGAATCCTCGTGATGCTGAACAAAAACCCCTTCCTCATAGCAGTGCAGATTTAGACGCTAGAGTAAAAGGACTTACAGACCGCATCTGTGAAAAAAGGAAACTTAGGGCAGACTGGACGTGCATTAATCAATGCATCCAACAGGAGGGTGAGACAGTTGACCAATATTTCACTAGGCTACTGGAATGTTTTAATAACCACTGTGGGATACAGATCCCCGAAGACCAAAAACAAGATTCCCCTTATGAACAGCAGTTGAAAAATGCATTTTTGAAAGGTAGTAGTGCACCTATAAGCAGTTTTATTACAAAACATGCTGAAAGGCATTTCAATAGCAAAAAGAAAAAGAAGGCTCAAGTATTTTCTGTAGAGGACGGAGCGGAGGTTTATGTAGTACACCCCGGAAAGAAGGGCAGGAAAAATGCACAGGGAGGTAGGCAGTCTGATTAACGATCAGAAGACTTTGAAGGACGCAAGAAAAGGGGTGAATGTTTCAAATGTGGTAAAAAGGGACATTTGGCAAGGGATTGCAAGAAAAATAAGAAAGCAACTACGGAAGACAAGGAAGGTGAAGACTGACTATATGATAGTCAGGAATCATTAGAAGAGGCTAGTGCAGAAAGGACAAATGAGAATGTGAAAAGGGAAATAGAGGAAGTACAGGGAATTGATGACGGTGAAGTAGAAGATGAAGTACCAGACTTGGCTTTATTGAGCTTGGAGCTCTACTTAGCAGATACTAAACCAGAAGTTATACTTTCGGTGGAAGGCAGGGAAGTCAAATTTTTGTGCGACTCAGGGGCATCACAAACCCTGATACACCCCTCCAAATTGCCAGAAAACTCAGAATCATCCGACTACATATTAGTCAAAGTAGCTAATGGGCAGCTATATCGGGAGCCCCTCTCCCGCAATATTACAATAACTGATCCTGTTTCGGGATTGACACAGAAAAGTAAGTTTGTTGTTTCTGCAAAGTGCCCAGTGAATCTCTTGGGCAGGGATCTCATGCAGTTATTTGGTATAGCAGTAGTCCCAACCATGCAGGGAATAGAAGCACAGCGACAAACTGACACCTTTACGGTACAATCGGGGGGTGAAATATTTTATTGGTATAGTCAGGATTTGGTCACAACTGGTCTGAGGACTGTGACCAAGGAGCTGATGAACGTAGCTATCAGTTAGTTTCCCTCCCTCGACATTGATAAACAACACCTGTTACATTGTACCCTATATTTTTGTAACACACCAGGACCCAATAAGGACTATGAAGAAAAATTATTTAAGAATCATACAAATAGATTGATACTGCGTAACCTGTGCTGGGACACAGAAGGGAATAGTGTAGTCAGCTGTTCGCTGCCTCAGGAATTTTTAACACTTTATAAATCTAATCGATTACCACATGTTAGCCTGACCAAGAGTAAAAATATACAGTGGGCAGACCTAGGGGAGAAAGCCACAAAATGGGAGAAACAAACAGAACTGGAACTATCAGGACAGGAAATACAAGTACAAAAATTGAATTGGGTGACACAGACCAACCCAGCTGTGCACCTGCATTCTCTCGAAGACAGCTGATGGACACTCCTACTGAAGGAGGAAGAAAACGCCTTGTGAGATGTACCAGAGACTCTCTGGTCAACAGGGAAATCAGATGTAGGACTTATCCGTACGGCAGGGCCAGTTAATATCACACCGAAAACAGCATTTAGACCACAGAAAAGACAATACCCCTTAAGGAAAGATGCAGAGGCAGGGATAAAACCTATCATAGCAGCATTACTTAAGGGAGGGGTACTAGTGGAATCTCCCGATTCTCCATGTAATACACCTTTATTTCCAGTTAAAAAAGCCAATGGAGAATGGCATATGGTCCAGGATTTGCAAGCTGTGAATGACGCAGTAATACCAAGGGCACCCATAGTGCCAGATCCACACACTCTGTTAAATGACTTAAAACCTCAACAAAAGTATTTCTCTGTGGTGGATATTAGTAACACATTCTTTTCAATACCGATACACCCAGATAGCCAGTATTGGTTTGCATTCACATTTCAGGGAAAAAGATACACATATACGCGACTACCACAGGGATATTGTGAGAGCCCTACGATTTTTTCACAGGAAATGTCAAGTAACTTGGCAAGGTTTAATCCACCGAAGGGTAGTCAGATTTTACTTTATGTTGATGACATTTTGTTAGCGGCCCCCACCCTGCAGGATTGTAGGGAAGATACAGTAGCACTTCTACGATTTTTAGCCGCTGAGGGACATAAAGTAAACAAAGACAAACTGCAGCTCTGGAAAAAAACAGGTGAAGTACCTAGGATATGTGATATCCAAGGAAGGTAGAACATTAGATGAGGACAGAAAAGTGGCAATCTTGCAGGCACCAAAGCCTATCACCAAAAAGGAAATGATGTCCTTCTTGGAAACGACTAATTTTTGTCAAAGCTGGATTCCAAACTATGCCTTGGAATCTGCACCCTTAACTGACCTTATATATAAGACACCCATGGCAGCGCAAGATTTGTTACAATGGACATCAGAAGCAGAATCAGCTTTTTGTGAACTGAAACAATTATTTATTTTATTTATTTTACATTTGTTAACCGGGCTAGTCTAACTGGATATATTTCCATTTTCAGTAGAGGCCCGGGGAGAAAAGCTCCACATATGTATAAAACACAATTACATAATTTACAAAAAATAAACAAACAATAAACAAACAATAAACATTGGAAAGAAAGAGGAAAGGAGGGGGAATATGCAATATAAAAAACAAACAATAAACTTGGAAAGACAGAGGAAAAGGAGGGGGAATATGCAAATATACAGGAAGACATCATGGGATTTATTATTCACATAACATAGTATGAGTGGATACCTCAAATTCACACCATAAAAATACAGTTAAAAACTTATTTCTAGATAATTTATAGGAAGGTTATCTGAAGAGTAAAAGAGAGACAAGAAAAGTACAGAAAGAGTGAGCAGAATAAAAAATTATACTTGCAGTAAGGATAAAACAATTTTAAAGGAGGAAAAGGAATAATAGAGTTAAAGCTTGTCCAAGATGGTCATACAGATAGTAGAAGGAAAGGAGGAGGACGGAGTGGGAGAGGGAGGATTAGAGGTGGTTATAGGGAGAATTTAGTCGGGGTTACAGCAGGGGCATAACCATTGATTTTTAAGGTAGCTTCTGAGTTTTTGTTTGAACAGAATAGGAGTTGGAATAGAAGTAAGTTCAGTAGGAAGTTGATTCCAGTGTTTGCCAAGGGCGTTAGAGAAGAGGGAGTCACCAGCAAGGTTGTTGGCTTTAGTTAAAGTTACTAGTAGTTTACTGGAGGAACGAAGTGAGTTCAGGTTAGAGTAGGGGGTCAAAAGTTTGGAGAGTGCAGGAGTGTTATTAGGTTGGTACAGAGCTCTATGGACAAAGGAGAGTTGGGAAAGAAGCAACATATTTTCAAATTCAAGCCAGTGAAGTTGTTGAAGGTTCAAGCAGTGGTGAGTTCTAAATTGATTACCAGTCACAAATCTAGCAATACTATTGTATGTGTTAGCCAATTTTGAGAGATTATTTTTCTTCAGGTTAGTGTAAATTGGTGAGGCGTAGAAAAGGGTTGAAATAAGGTGAGAGTGGGCAAGAGTAGCTTTGGCTGCAGGGGTTAAGAATGTTCTAATTCTGTATAGGGAGCCCATTTTTCTGTTTACAGTTTTAATGGTGTTGTTGATGTGACAATCATAGGTAAGATTGTTGTCAATCATGACACCTAGCAGTTTGGTAGAGGGGTCAGCTGATATGAGGGTACCATTAATAGATGAGATAGAGAAATCTAAAGTGGGGGATCTAGTAGTTGGTTTAAAGAGGAGGAGTTTAGTTTTTTTAGCATTTAAGAGTAGGCAGCGTTTTAGGAACCAAGCTTCAACTGTGTGGAATACATTTTGAGTAATAGTTTGTAGCTCAGGAATAATAGCATCCTCTCTAGTTCTGGGATTACCAAATTATCATAAACATTTTTTCCAGATTGTAGATTGCAAGCAGGGTTATATGACATCAGTACTAACATAACAACATGGGGATAAGCAATGTCCCATTGCTTACTATTCATCACAGCTGGACCCAGTGGCACGGTCACTATCCCACTGTGTCCAGGCAGTTGTTGCAGCTGCAATGGCAGTACAGGCATCAGCTTCAGTAATTTTGTTCCACCCCCTCACTTTGAGGGTACCCCATGCAGTCGCAATATTATTGATGGGTTATATGACATCAGTACTAACACAACAACATTGGGATAAGCAACGTCCCATTGCTTGCTATTCATCACAGCTGGACCCAGTGGCACGGTCACTACCCCACTGTGTCCAGGCAGTTGTTGCAGCTGCAATGGTGGTACAGGCATCAGCTTCAGTAGTTTTGTACCACCCCCTCACTTTGAGGGTACCCCATGCAGTTGCGATTATCTTGTTGCAAGAAAAGGTGGCATTTCTTTCCCCTGCTAGGCATCTCTCCTGCATGACTATATTATTGAGCCAACCTCATACGACAATTGAACGATGCATGACTTTGAACCCTTATACTCTGCTACCAACCCCTGCAGACGGCACACCGCACCGCTGCCTGCAGGTAATTGAGCAAAAGAAACTACCTAGAAAAGACCTCACAGATGTCCCCTTGGATAATGCTGAGGTGACATACTACGTGGATGGCTCATGCAAAAGGGGCCCTGCAGGACAGAACCTAGTAGGATATGCAGTAGTCTCTGATACTGAAGTTATAGAAGCGAAATCTTTACCGCACCATTTATCTGCACAGGCAGCAGAATTGATTGCCCTAACACGGGCATGTACTTTAGCAAAGGGTAAATGTGTAAACATTTTTACTGATAGCCAGTACGCTTTCTCCACTGTACATGTGTTTGCACAACAGTGGAAAAACCGGGGAATGATAACATCTACTGGCAAACCTATAAATCATGCACAGTTTATTTTAGATCTTTTAGAATCTATTCAGTTACCTCAGAAGGTGGCCATTTGCAAATGTGCAACTGACACCAAGCAACAAGATAGGATTTCAAAAGGTAATGCAAGTGCTGATACAGCTGCAAAACAAGCAGCTACAGAGGTATTTCTTTTAAATGAGGAATTACAACCCTCTGAAATTTTGAATCTGGATATGTTAAAAACACTGCAGACACTTACTACGCAAATTGAAAAACAGTGATGGATAAAACGAGGAGCAGTC
Source organism: Protopterus annectens (assembly GCF_019279795.1). Lineage (NCBI taxonomy): Eukaryota > Metazoa > Chordata > Ceratodontiformes > Protopteridae > Protopterus > Protopterus annectens. Next base: position 217,199,441 of record NC_056731.1, read on the forward strand.
TTCGAAAATGGGCTATACATCTCTAAGGAAGGGAAACCAATACTACCCTCTAATTTGTTCCGCTATGCGGCATTGTTGAGCCATGGGCAGTGCCATGTCTCAACAGGGGGGATGATACAGCTGGTGAACCAAGTGTTCACAACGTACGGATTTACAAACTATTCTAAAAAATTTTGTTTAATATGTCAGATTTGTAACAAACACCATGCACAGGGGGCGATAAAGCCCAAGCAAGGGAGTTTTCCCACACCACCATATCCGTTTCACACTATCTGTATGGATTTCACAGAATTGAACAAATGTGAGAATAAGAAGTATTGCCTTGTCATTATAGATATGTTTTCCAGATGGGTGGAAGCCTTTCCAACCAAAAACCCAGATGCAACTACAGTGGCAAAAGTACTTGTCAAGGAAATTATTCCTAGGTTCGGCATTCCGGAGAGAATCTATAGTGACAATGGTACGCACTTTGTAAATCAAACCATACAGCAGCTGAGTAAGTTTTTTGGTATTTCTTTAAAAAATCATTGTGCATATCATCTGCAGTCTGCAGGGCTGGTTGAAAGACATAATGGTATACTGAAAAGCAAACTGAGGAAATTGATAGCTGAGACAGGGAAAACCTGGCTGTACTGTTTACCCCTGGCACTGTTGAACATGAGAACCATCCCTACAGCAAAAGGACTGACTCCTTTTGAGAAGCTGTATGGGAGGGCTTATTACACACCCCAGTGGAAACCTCTCATGTCATCAGACCAAGAAGCTGATTTTACGTTAGCTGAATATATGAAAAAGTTGTTGAGTTCTAAACATCTGTTGCAGTTTAATTCTGTTTCAGGTCAAAAACAAACCGAAACATCGGAAGTGGCAGTGATGCCAGGAGACTGGGTGTGGATTAAAATCGTGAAGTGAAAGAACTGGGCATTGTCAAAGTGGGAAGGTCCTTACCAGGTGCTTCTTTCAACACCTACTGCAGTCAAAATAGCAGAGCGAGCTTCGTGGATACATCTGACGCACTGCAAGTTGGTGAAGAACTTCAAGCTGGACAAAGACCTTACCTCTCCATCAGGACCCTAAGCACAAAAGTCTGGCTACAAAGGGGGGTCAGATCAATAGGAACTGATCCGTCTCAAACCCAGTGAAGCAATCATCGGTGCTGGGGTCCTATAGGGCAGAGAGTAAGATCACGTGTCCTAGGCGAAGATGACGGAAGCAAGAAAGATCCGAATGCATCTGTTTGAAAGAGCCGGAGAAAACAGGAATGTAGAACAACCATTTCCGCAGAAATATTGCATGACCATCCTGTTGACTGTATTAGTAATAATAATCTTTTTATTGTGGCCATTTCTCTTCTCAGCCACACAAGTAGAACGAAGTAAACGTGCAAAGTGGCACCCAAATTTCAATACTTATCAGGCTATTAAGCACGCTTATGCAGACACCCTCAATATCTCCAATTGCTGGGTCTGTGCGGCTATTCCTACTGCACATGGAGGAATACCCTTAATACAGATTCCCTTAAATATTAATCAAACCTGGCAAGCACTACCGAAGGATGCAGTGAATGTGACATCTATTAAAAGAGTGGCCCTATTTTTACCCAAGGCAAAAAGAGGAACAGTATGCTTTCAAAACTACAGAAAAACAGAAGTTGGAAATAGCACCTGTAATATGACAGTGATACATCACTGTACTGGGAATTCCTGCACCACAACAAATGAAGGCCAGCAATTACAGGTTGGCAATAGCAATGACTTTACTGAAAGGAAGAAAACGGTTGATGAAAATCAAATCGTGTATAGTAAAATGTTCTGGGCTATGACCCAATAAAAGCCCAGTAACTATAAAATTGTCAACATTTCAGTCACAATTCCTGACTGCTACTTCATGTGTGGTGATAGAGCTTATAAATGGCTACCAGGCAACTGGTCTGGAAGCTGTTTTCTGGCATATCTAATTCCAGCAATATGACATGTATCAACACTACCCCAGGGGAAAATTCGAAATGTTTGAGAAATCAAGAAACCCGCTAATCCAGTGGGACAAGTTGATGCATCCTGGATATATCACCATGATCTAGCCCATGTGAGTGACAAAGGACTGTCGCACATGGATCTGTGCAATGACGTCATATCTTGGGCGGGCATAATACCAGCATACGGAGCAGTGAAATTGATCTGGGAGCTGAGAAAACTATCCAAACTTCTTGAGACAATGAGTAATGTGACTTTTTCTGCCCTAGAATTGGTGACTGATGAACTCACAGCCATGAGGACAGTGGTGCTTCAAAATCACATGGCTCTCGACTTCACCCTAGCGGCGAAAGGAGGGTTATGCACTTTAATCCAGGAGGAGTGCGGTGCATTTATTCCTGACAACAAACATGAAATAGACAGCCATCTCGAAATAATTCAGCGAGTGTCGGCCATGACCAAACCAGGACCGAATCCATTAACAGACTTTTTCCAAAAATGGTTCGGGGGTTGGGGCAGCATCTTGATGAACATTCTGATTGCCATCTGTGTAGGGGCAGCCTTACTGATGGTGTGTGGATGCTGCTGCATCCCCTGTATAAAAGGACTAGTTGAAAATTTCATAGACACTTCAATTTCAAAGACTTTATATCAGAACGTTGAGTTAGAGGTACTAATTAAAAGCTGAAGAAATACTTTCACAAGCTTGAACTGAATGACTCTCTAACTGCAAATCCTGAGTGGGGAATGGTTAAGGGAAGAAAAACTGTTTATGCTCATTTTGAAAGTCGAATAAAAGTATTAAAAGGGGGGAAATGTTAGGAAAATGTATAACTGCAATGCAATATGTAGGCTTAGTGTATTAAAATGTACAACTGCAATATGCAGGTTTAGTGTATTAAGGGTTAAAAGGAGTTAATACATTTATTCTGCTTATTCTGTGTGAAAATATGCAGCTGCTAGAAGCTCTGAAGAGAAAGTATTCTGCTTATTCTGTGTAAAAATATGCAGCTGCTAGAAGCTCTGAAGAGGGAACAATGGATGCCTGTAAATCCACCATGGTCAGCAGAAAGTGTATTGAGGCCAGGACTGTACCTTGAATGTATCATATCAGAACTAGAGAAAGAATTGTGAGAAACTAAGGGAAGCTGAAACAAACGCAAGGCCAAGTTGTTTTTCTCAAAAACATGTTTTTGCAAGACAGCAATTATTTGACCATGTCAGCAGCAAATCTAATAATAGCATCTTTCTGTGAACTTGTAGAAAACTGTATAAAAACTGTAGGCTGAACTATGGAAAATCAGACAAACCTTGTACCTACATGCTTTGTCTCCTTGCTGCAAGTAATAAAGGGTGCCTTGCTTGAACCTAACGTGCACTGATCTTTGTGTTTTCCTTTACAGGGGGAGTGTGAAGAAATAAGTACAGTGAACCAAAAAATCATTCCCTGAAGAAATATGTATATTTTTTTAACTCTGACACAGTGACAAATTAGTACACATATACTTCTGATAATAGATTCATTTACAAAGCTGATGACAAGTCATATTATACTGTCCCAGTACAAACCATGTATAATGCAGAATTTCCCACTCTGCCATTACATTTATTATTTTATGTGGTTTGCAACTGATTATTTGAGAAGCAGGAAAATATGTATATTTGTTATGCAGTAAAGCTGAAGGCATTTTGCAATAAGGAAGCTATGAAAATTACAATAATGAAATAGTTTTCAGAAAGTCAGACATGAACCCCGGCATTCAATAATGACCAAGTGAAACTAAGTGTACACCGTTCTGCATGAACAGACAACACAGACATAACTCACACTTTCTTCCTCTTAATTTTAGTTTTCATACTGATATTCTTGCAGCTTTAAATATTGACAGGGATTCATGAAAGTTACCACAAAAGTGTGGACTACATGTACACTTAGTGTAATCTTTTGAGTGACTAGAAAGCACAAAACATGTGATAAGAATGTTCTTGAATGAATACATATCATGTACACTTAGTGTAGGCTTTATTGAATCTGGCCCAAAGTGTATCGGTTTGTGTTATGTTTGTTTGTAAAATACCTGAAATGCTAGTTTCAGCCCTTTGCACCTATATTTTGTTGCAATCAAATATATTCATTATGTTAAGGTACAACTACCTTAGCTGTGAATGAGCAGCATTAAACCTCCACAAACAGGCTCATTCCAAGATGGTCGCTGACAACTAGGCATGCACTAAGCTGCTGCTCCAAAATCTAAAAAAGAAATCTGTCCCCTAGGCCACATCATCGAACTTGTAAATCAACAACTACACAACTCCTGAAGCTGCATCATCTAAGAAGCAAGAGAAAAGCTTTATTTCATACTATAAAGCTGAAACCAAGAACTTTAAAAGTACCTTCTAAATCAGCAGTGTATTTGGGACAGTGACCTTGTAGCAGGGTCTCTTCCAACAACTGTGGCCTGGAAAGAAAATTCAACAAAAGAAAACAATAAACCAAAATGTCTAACACCCAGGACCAGAGTAAAGAACAAATGGAAACACAAACTACTAAAATGAAGTTATCCACAATTGTGTCTCCTGAAAAAGACACAACAAGCAAGAGACAAAAAAAGTCCAAGACACAACAACCCACTAAAGTATATCTAAGATCAAAGAATGACAACACATGCTCAGTTGAAGACATTAAACAGCCTTACAACCACTACAAAATGATATTCGTGCTTGTTCAGAAAAGCTTAGCACAGTCGGAACAAACATTGAACAGATTGCAGCTAGACTAACTCCCAATGAAACTAAGATGGAGGAAAACACAACAGAAATTAATGCTCTAAAGTCTAAAATAAAAACCAATGAACAGGTCATAAAAGAACTTCAGCTAAAACTAATCAACCTAGAAGCAAGTAGCCTGAGGAACAACATAATCATAAGAGGATTGCCAAAAATCTTTGATCAATCTCAACTTAATGCAATAATAAGAGAGATCATGGAAGCAACGGTTGAAAACAAGAACATAGCCAAAGAAATGACCATAGAACGAGCACACAGATCACTTCGGAAAACTCAGGACAAAACTACTCCAAGACAAATATATGTAAAAATACTCAATGCAGCACACACCTCTATGATTTTAATGGCTGCTAAACAGAAAAGAAACTTAACATGGAGAGGCCATCAAGCAAGAACATCAAGCATTAGTGCCCTTCTGTTCATATCTAATTAAAAAGAATATCTGTTTTCAAATGCGTTACCCGGTGAAACTCACCTTCAGTTACAAAGACCAGAAACATCTAATACAAAACAAATTGGATGCAAAGAACATTTTCACAAAAGTCTTTGGCGAATCGCCTGAGGAAAATAAATAGCACAACACAGTAACCGGTAAGCTAAAGCTACAAATCAGCACCCAACATCTATGTCTTAAGGCAAGGACATATAAATGTTAATGAACATGAATAGCTTTTGCTGAATCTGAGGGCTCCTACAAGACTCCTTTAATAAGGCAAACACTAACTGTAATGGTGACTGCTAACTCATCTTGCCATTAACAAGTGCAGATAAATTGGAAAATATCCTCTGGCAAAAATTACACATTCCAGAAATAATATAACCAAATCCTTCATTTTTATGTACCTTGTCAGCAATTAAATTACACTGGAAAATAAGAATCAATGTGCTCATACAAAAAATGAATGCAATAACTGTAACTGTTATCACACTTACAGCAATGCAGATAGCTGTCGACAAAGTAATTAAACAGTAAGATAAACACTGCAACACAAGAATCGCTAAGGTCATTTAACTACAAAAAGAAAAGCACAATTAACAAATATACAAGAAACTTACCTTATTCACTGGTCCCAAGAGCTGTCTAGACGATTGAAAGACAGGAAGTATTACATTTTCAAACCACACTGGAGATTAGAGGTCAAAGGCAATTTCCTCAAAAGTGCGAGAACAGCAAAGCACTACTAGGAGTTGCAAGGACAACTAAACGGACTATAATCCAACTGGAATTCATGGATTTGTGAAACCTGTTACAAAAAATAAAGAAAAAGGCTGTGAAAGGTAACAAATAATTAATTAATGGAAAGCAAATAAGCAAAACTTTCATAGCATAGCACAAAAGGTTTGGCATGAAGATTCAACAGCTATATTTAACACAACGGGATACTGGCTTAATGGATGTTAGCATAACGTAATGACTACATGTACTGCTTATAATGTAAATTGAGAAGGCAAATATGACTGTGGTTACTACCAAAGTTCCCCGATGACTAACACTGACCTACAAATAACAAAAACTATTGAACAGCACTAACAAACCCATTTTTGCTGCAAGTAATGCTAGCAAGATTTGTACAGTCAAACCAGTACATGAAACAGTTTACAGGACAGGATTATACAATACAATACAACACGAAACTAAAGACTTTTAAGCAACTGTCGGTTGGTTCACATGTGCTAAGCATAAAAAGCAAGTTGAAAGCTTTAACATAACTCCTCACAGTTTAAAAACTTAATGTTGTATATAGACACTCATTACCAGTATTACAGAACAGACCAAAACTAATTATAAAAGGGGAAACAAACTTTGCAAGGATATTTCCTAAATAAACTCAAAGGGAAGCTAGCCTTTAGAATTGCAACTAACACATGGAAACAGCAATTATAAGTACACATAATATTAGTGATGGGCACAAAAAATTTAAAACACAACTATCACTTCAAGCATATAAAAACATTTTTTGTAGGAGAACAACAATTACAAGGTACCAATATTTGAATATGTGCACACCCCCTAGGTCTTAGACATAATATGCTCAAATCCTTGGGTAGTAAAAGATAGTATATCAAATTGATGCAACAAAAAGATAGCTATTCTATCCAATGGATAATGAGCATCTTAATCCAAAAATGAGAGCATAATGCACCTATTCAAAATTCACAACACTCTATAAACTTGTAATGCTCACACTTATGGATAAACTTATAAGTATTAAAAACAGGCTCAAGTGAGAATACTTCATTAAGGAGCAAGCAGTGTATGTCAGGAATGTTTAGTGATACTTGGAACAAAGCAAAGTTTTTTTTTTATTATCTCCCTATACCCACACTGTAATACAGTAACCATCACACAAAGAAAGGGAGATAAGTGGGCAGGCACTAAGGTAGGCGATGATAAGTTGGATGCCATCTTAAATAAATGCATGTTATTAAAAAACAAATTCCACTTTTTCCACAAACATATATGTACATATAAATATAAACATAATTTAAGCCCACACGTTAAAAAATTTACAACAGACACAAATTATTCATGTTTATAGTTGATACATGGAATGTAAATGGTCTAGGTGATAAAAGAAAGTTGAATTTAATCTTACACTTAATTTATCAAAGCAAATCCAATGTTATATTCCTACAGGAAACACATGTAAATAATGATCAATGGTTAAAAATTAGTTTAAGAAAATGGATTAAACAAATCATTTCATCAGGTGACAGCTCTGCCTGAAAAGGAACAGCCATTATAATTAACGAATCCTTCCATGAGAACATAACCAACAGCAAATATGATATGAATGGAAGATGGTGTCTCTTCACTAGTACACATCCACAAACAAAAAATAACACTCTCATTTTGAATATTTATGGGCCCTGTTCAAACCAACAATTCTTTATATATGAAATGTATAACTTACTCCTAAATGTTCCCAGACATTCCATCATTATAGGGGGGACTGGAATTGTCTAATTGACCCACTAAGTGACAGCTCTAACAAAAACAAAAAACAACCAGCTCAGATCACATCTGCCCTAAATGACCTCATACAAAGTCTTAATCTTGTTGACCGTTATCTAACTATAGATCCTGACAAATCAATGAACAAATACTCTTTCTTTTCCCCTCCGCATAAAGTCTGGTCTAGAATAGATTATTTCCTGATCTCCTCTAATCTCTCCAAGAAATGTCAAAAATATGAGATTAATAAAAGAATAATATGTGACCACTCCAGAATCACAATAACAATTAACACAACATCTCAACTTCTCAACATGGCGATCCTTATAACTGGTATGTAAACAACAACCTTTTAAGTCAAAAAGAGGTAGTCGAGGAAATAGGAAGAACAATAACACAACTAGAACAGGATGCATTGCAAACCCAAATTCCATTAGATATTCAATGGGCAGACACTAAGACAGTACTAAGGGGAATCTTGATACAGAAAGCTTCATTATACAAAAAGCAAGAGCAAAAACAAACTAGCTTGTTTGAAATGCAGTACAACAGCATTGAACAACAACTTCAATCCCAATACTCACAAGACCTAGAAAGGAAATTATATGAAATCAAAAAAGAACTATACTCAATACAACTACATAAACACTCATTAAATGAGTTAAAACTCATTTATAAATACTCTGAATGGGCCCAAACACCTTCTAAAATTCTAGCAAATATGATAAATGTAAAGAAAACCCTCCAAAAATATACTAGAAATATACTATAAAGAGAGAAGCTTATACAATAAAGTTGATATAATCAATTATTTCTGGGACATATATAAAAATACTTATAACCCTGCAAAACAACACCATATATCTAACATACAAGAGAACATTTTAAACAATTTAAAATTTCCAAGCCTTGATGAGGAACAATATAACTTATTAGATAGCCCCCTATCAACCAGTGAAATCAAAATAGCAATCAAAAAACTAAAAAATCAACAAATCCTCAGGCCCTGACAGATTTACGGCAATGTTTTACAAAAAATGTAGTCACATACTAGCTCCAATCCTAAGACTTTATAATCATATCATAAAGCATGGGTTCACTGACAAATATTTAAATAATTCAAAGACAATTTTAATACCAAAACCAAACTCTGACAAACTAAACCCTCTCAAGTACAGGCCTAAACCCTCTCAACTACAGGCCTATAGCTCTTATCAACTTTGACATAAAAATTCTGACTTCACTATTCGCGAATCAATTACAAAAACCCTGGATAACATTATCTCCCCAGAACAACTGAGTTTTATGAAAAAAAGACAATTATGTGACAACACCCACACATTGGACACCTTAATCACCCTCTTAGCCAAAGATAAGTACGCAAGATATACACTTACAATAGATGCCTCCAAAGTTTTTGATAATGTAGACTTGGATTTTCTCTTCTTAACAGTGTCACATTTCAATTTCCCCCATCTTTTATAAAGTCTATTAAAATTATTTACAACAGTGCCACCACCACACTCTGCATCAACAAGACTTACTCCCAACCCATCAAAATAACAAATGGCACCCGTCAAGGATGTCCCCTGTCTCCATTCTTGTTTAATATTCTTGTCTAATATATATTAATATATATTTAGAACCGCTATTACTCCACATTACCCAAAACACTTACCACCACCTTCCCAATGTCTACAGCACAATTGTAAAATACTCAGCTTTTGCTTATGACCTAAACCTATATTTTGAACTCCCTAACACAGATTTACGCAAAATAATATCTTCAATTCAACAATTTTCCAAAATAGCAAATTACAACATGAGCCCCCACAAATCTTCTATCTTTCCTCTAAACCCACTCAGTCATAACACATCTCATTTCCCCTTAGTTGACATACCCTTAAATGAAATACTGAAATACTTAGGCATACATTTTTCACATACCTACAAAGAAATGTATAAATCAAATCTCCAAAAAACATGGGAAAAATCAAACAGGACATCTCAAGATGGGAAAATATAAACCTATCCCTCCTGTCCAAATCAGCCATCATCAAAATTAATATCCTTCCTAAAATACTATTTCAACTAAACTCTATCAGTCTTAAAATACCTAACATTTTTTCACATTAATGGAAAAGGCCCTCTCCAAATTCCTATGGCACCCTAAAACAACAAGAATATGTTACCAAAAACTCACAATACCAAAAGTAAAAGGAGGTTTGGGACTCCCAGATTTTAATCTGTACTACCTTATTATCAAAGCAAACTGGTTAATTCAAATATCAGAATATGATAGAACTAAAAAGACTTGGTCCCCAACATGGGTTAAAATATGGTCCAAACTAATACAATTCTTAAACATAAGCCCCAAAGCTACCCTCTTTCTTAATCCCAACCAAAACTCTTAACAAACTACACCCAGTAATCAAAAATGAAATAATAGCTTTCCAGTCTTTATTTACTTCCATCAATCTACAGAATTCACTAAGTTTGTTACAACCCATACACATGAACTCGAAGATCAAATTAAATAAAATGATTGATGTCAAATCATTCCCACTAATTAAAGACCTAATGGTATGGCATATTTTACAGCACAAGGAATTAACACTTGAAAACTTAAGAACAGAGCTAAAAATACCAGGCAACTATAACCTTATTCTTAGACAAATTATATCACTAGTCAAGATGAAATACTCTAACTATGAAATAGATACACAAAATATAGAAAAAAACCCAAATTATAATCAAATCATTAGCTGCTAAGCAGAAAATGATTTCAAAGTCTTATAAATCAATAAGCGCGATAAAACACCAATTTGCGTTATTATACTCAAAATATTACTAAAACTATCACAACAGCACAAAAACAAGAAGGTATTAACAACACTTTAAAACTAACATCTTTCAAAAACCTAATTTACACACAAATAATGATTAACAATAATGCATATTATACCCCAGCTGTCCTTAAAAAATTTGGCTATAAAAAAGGATCAATGTACCCTTTTTGTTCCCAAGAAAATGCCAATATCCTCCATATCATTTGGAGCTGCAAGAGTATTTTCAAGCTCTGGTGTTCCCTAAGAGAGCAACTTGAAAAAATTGGGTACGAAAAAAACACATTTTCCTGGGAAACAATGATTCTACATATAATCCCTAGTTCAATCAATGGAATTCGTAAACATATTTTGATTACATTGTGCCCTACGTAAATTTTATATAACTAAAAATTGGGTAAATAACAACAAAATCTCATGGGTAAACTTTAAAGACATGGCAATTAAGTACATCACCTCCCACAAATTAGCTACAAAAAGCACAAAAAAAGAACATATTTTCAAACATATTGGAACTCTCTACTAGACACAATCCTAACAAGCAAACAAAATCCCTAAACTTAAATACAATTCAGGTGGTCCACACAAACTTTTATAAACTAAACACAGTAATTATATTGCTCAAAACTAACATGCTTTAATATTAGCATTAAATGGATGGCATCCAACATTGTAAATAGTGTAACTTGTACATAGTTCAGAGTTTCACAAACCCTTCAACAAGTAAGGTTATCCTACTTATACAAATCAAGCGATATATAAATGATGATATAAAACAAGTTTTTTATTACCCTTTTCTTCACTGTGGAAAATAGCTTTACTTTTTTTTTGAATTAGAGGTACTATATCATTTCTAACATAAGCAAGAATATATATTTTTTTCTTTTCTCCCTATATCCTCAGTAATGGTGAAACTATTAGTTTTAGTTTCTGTATGTTTTTATGTGATTATTGTAGAAAGTTGATATTCTTATTTGCTTTTTTTTGTAATGTTTAAATATTTTGGCTGAATAACAAAAGCAATAAAAAGTATACTGGAAAAACAAACCTCGACAAACAAAAGTCATGATGGTAGTTTATTCACTGGTATCCAGCCCTCTTCCCACACACACACACACACACACACACACACACACACACACACACACACACACACACACACACACACACACACACACACACACACACACACACACAGTGACGTTTCCATTTCCCTGCCAAGTCAGATCAATGATTTTGTGATCTGACAAGAGCAGAGGTTGGTCATTTTTAGCCACAGCAACCTCTCTACCATCAATTACAGCCAGTTTATTGACTGTGTATACCTCAAATGTTTGATTAAGAATTAAAGTATACCCCAAATCTAATATATAAGAATTGCAACGTATTCCATAGAAATGCAAACTGGCATTGCAGTGCCAAATCTGTGAATTTTTTAACTTGATCAAACATAGCTGGAATCAGTAACTTTCATCCACAGCTTGTCTCCATACCCACCGATTACAGTCACTTTTTACTGTATATAGTTCAAATTCTGATTGTGATTGAATGGGAAAATGGAAACAGTAATAGATTTTGTCCTGATTTGTACAAACACACAGTAGCCCTACCAAGTCTAGCACAATCTAGAAGCAGATATAAATAGCATTAGGACAGCTTTATGTTATAAAATATTTTATTTAACATTTGTTTACTGGAAAAGTCCAATTGGGACAGAGCCCATTTTCAGCAGAGGCTCAAGGAGAAATGTTCCAGATGCATGTCTTTGGAATGTGGGAGGAAACCTGAGCACCCAGAGGAAACCTACACAAATGCAGGAAGGAGATGTAGGCCCTGCTCAGAAGGCACCCCAGCTGAGAACTGAATCAGAGAACCTCTTGCTGTGAGGCAACAAAGCTAACCACTGCACCACTGCACGTCCTATTTTATAGTGCAATGCTGACTACTCAAAAATAAAATGCTCCAGTCCTGAACATTTTTATAGTAATTACACTACCTGTAGGGATATATTTCAAAACAATGATTTTGTTGTGCCGATTACACTGTACTAGAAGAATTCCAAATTAGAAAGAATGACACATTTCTTGCTATCTTAAATGAAAAAATATGTTTTTAGTATGGTGTTGTTTAGATCTATTACTCAAAATTAGTCATTTTCTATTCTTTGTTTTTTTTCATTTATTTTCCATTTATCAGTTTAATCCTATGCACGGTTGCAAGAGGGCTGAAGCTTTTCCAACTACTGGGGGGGGGGGGGCAGAAGACTAGAAACACTCCAGGAAAGTGCCTGCTGTTATCATTCTAACTTTAGAAACACATGTACTGCTGTTTCCAAGTTAGATGCAAGCTCTGGCAAGATATTCCTGGGGATTCAGAAAGTACCCCATTACTCAAGGTAAAGTCTGTTGTAAAAAGGCCATTGCAATGCATACGTTTGCAATTCAGAAATACATTAGCAGTAATTAGAAGAGACCTCATTACCGGCTAATTTGCATGCCTCTAACTCACCATTAACTACTACAAGTATAGATCAGCACTTCCTGTGTCAGATGACACTGGTGGCTGATGATGCATTGTGTTATCACAGGCACTGCTCCTCATTCACTCTTATATACACACACATAACCCATATCTGTCCCCGTGTTGTCAGAATGTCCCTGATGCCTTCTTTCTTCCTGCCCTAGTAAATCACTGATGATTACAGTCAGTTAGTCATTAATGGCAGATATTAGAGTATCATATTTCTTGATGTGCAGAAACTGCACTGCAATGCTAGACCTGTTGCTCTATTAAGTTCATAAGTGACTTTGAGTCAGATTTCAAAATTCTTTCTGGTGTCACCTAGTGTTCTTCCTGACCATGTCTTAAAGCCTGCCCCCACATAGAGACACTCCAATTTCTCTCAACTGTCCCTGATTTTAGAGGACACTTTCACTGTATTTTAGCAGAATGTCCATATTTCCATCGCGTAGTGTTGCTCTGTACTTCATAAAATGTTGTTTTCAGGCAAACTATTGAGTACTGCATTGTGTACATTGTGTACATAAATGATAAACATTTGAGTTTCACATTTCATATCCTTAAGTAAATGCATGGCAATGCAGTAGGTGGTATTCTTGCAACTTTCTAAAGTTTATAAGAGGAATCCATCCTTGATTGTGTGTGTGCCTGTGTCCTTCCATTATTTTTTTCTTTGTCTAGATTTTTTACACTAGTAGTTTGGGAGCTATACTTACAGGTACCTTGTCCCTCTGCCTCGTAATGCAATAGTGGTGGAGATCTGTATCAAACAGAAAGAAAATCTTGCTACACTTATTTCTTATTTCTCAGTTAGTGCAGCAGGCTAATGATACTCTTTCATGTGTCAAGGTTGCAGAGTTTGAATCGCTCCTCCGCGTTCTGCTTCATTTTTTTTTTATTATGACATGTTTTTTGGTATCTAGTAGTGGCACAGAGGATTACTATCCTCTCAGTGAGGAAGGAGGGTTTGGGTTATGAATCCATTTAGTGCCGTTAAGGCACATTATTTTTAGTATCCCTGGTGTCTAGTGGCTCTCTCAACCCCAAGTCATCTTTTTTTTTTTTTTTTGCTATCTACCTGAGGAAAAATTATTTTAAGTCTGCTTGGGGGGTCTAAAAATACCTATGCAAGCACTTCCAAGCAAAGATCGTAAACCTTCTGGACTTGGCTACATACATGGGAGTTTTGCATATGTCTTCCTACTGTTTTCTTGCGTGCTTTTAAAGTCTCTCTCTTCCCAATCTTTTCTAACCTCCTCTGAGTGATTCTTAATTATCCCTTTTTTAAGAGCTGCTTCTATTCTAGATTCAACTAAAACCTCTACCATTTTTTCACTTAAAATTCCCCCATCCCTTTCTCTTTGCCTATACTCTGATATAAAACCCTGGTAGGGAAGGCAGTCTCTAGCCTGCAACCCAAAGGTCGTCTTGGCCTCATCCTACTCTATTACCGTTCCTGCTTCAGTTATTTGCTCCCAACATCTTGGTTCCTTTGCCAGGTTTCTCCAGTAAATTGCAGCCCCCTCTTGCCTATTTTCTGTATCCTTACTTGCAGTCATCCCTATTGGCAAAATGTCCTTTCCCCATCTTTGTATTGGCTTAGTTCTTCGAATAGTTTCTGTTACGTTATGAATATAATATTCTGTATGGTTGTTATTATACTTAAAGATCTGCACCCAAAATCCCACTCTGTCCCTATTTCTTGAACTTCACCCTTGTTTCATCATCATCTTTTCCATTATGAATTATAACCTTCTGCTTGTGTTATGTACATGAGTCTTAACTGTGTAGCTCTAAAATATCCCTTTAAATCAGGTAAACCTAAACTACCTTGTTTTCTTGGAAAGATCAATGCATTCCACATAACTCTTGCCCTATTTCCCTCCTAGATAAATTCCTTCAGTTTGTTATTAATTATTGTCCACAATTTCTCCTTGGGTTGATAAAAGTATGCTCTCTCATATACAAGACTAAAGGGACTAAAATAATTTTTACTGCTTGTATTTTATTATCCATATCCATAAATTAGAGTTTCCATTTTCTCATTTTTTTTGTATTATCTTTTGTTTAGTATCTTCCCACATATCCTTAGCTGACATAACAGAACCTTTTTAATCTATATTCCAAAATTCTCCATCTTATCATGTCTCCATAAATATTGGCATTGCTAAACCAATTTGTGTGTGGATGCATCATGTATGGCTATAGCCTTTGTTTTATCTTCATTAATTTTCATTTCTTGAAAACACTTGAAACTGTCTCAAAATGTTACACAACACTGAGATGTCCTTTTCTAGATTTATCCTATACAAAATAACATCATCTGCAAATAAAGCCAACTTTCTTTGATTACTGTACCAATTATATCCTGGTATTTCTGAGTCCCTTATCTTCTTATGTATACACAAGCAGCTATTAAATTATCTCCTCCAGGAAAACCTTCTAACCTCTACACAACATGGCTTCCACCCTAACCATAGCACAGCCGCAGCACTAATATATTTCACTTACTCTATCTCCAAAACCCTAGACAATAGCAAACTAGCCTCCTGCCTATTCCTTGACCTTTCTAAAGCATTTGACACTGTCTCCCACAACAAACATGTCAAAACTATCAGACCTCAATCTCTCCAGCTCTACTACGTCCTGGCTCTCTAGCTACCTTTCTAACAGACTTCAGTCAGTCAAGTGACATATTTTCTCCCCTTTCCACCCAGTCCAAACTGGAGTCCCTCAAGGCTCCATTCTTGGACCTCTACTTTTCAACATCTTCACTAACAACCTCTACACATCAGTCCCTAGCTCCATTCTAATGCAATGTGCAGATGAATCTACTATAATCTCCTCCTCTGACAACCTCTCCCACCTCCTCATCCTAATGCAAGAATCACTCCACTCTGCCGAAAGATGACTAACTAGCAACCAGCTCCTTCTGGATCCAAATAAAACCAAGCTCCTCCTCTTCTTACCCAAATCTCTCCCTAATTACAAATCTACCTTCACTGTAAATTCCCTCAATAACACAATCACCAAGGCCGAACCCCATACAAAACTACTAGGAGTAATAATTGATGATCACCTCAGACTGGATCTACTGGATCTACATGTGCAACAATCCGTCAAAAAAAAAAAAAAAACAGCAAAAACAATGCTTGCTTTATAGGAACAGAAAATTTCTCTCACAGGAACCTAAGCTCTCTATAGCTTAGGCCTACCTACTACCTAGCCTATGATATGTCTTCCCAATTCTCACCAACCTACAACCTAACCGTATGTCCAAACTTGAAACTACATACAAAAAGACTGCTAAATTTACTGCAAATCTACCCTATCGTTCACACCACTGCTTATCTTTAAAAAACTTCAGTTGCCTGAATTCCAACAGCTCCTCCTCTCTCAACTGCAACTAATTCACAGCATCCTAAACAAATCTACCTCTTCCTCAGCTCTCTCAGCCATTATCTCTCTCTACTCTCCTAATCACAGTCTTTGTAACTCTGACCAACACCTTCTGGAAATCTACAAGCCCCAAAAAATTATTGGCAAACTTCTATATAGTTATTCTGTTGCCAACTCTTGGAACAAACTCCTTCTGTCCCTAAGAACTATTCTTACTTCAAAGAGCTTCAAAAAACTCTTAAAAGACCACTGACTCTAGGACTTGCTGTTGCCATGACCCTACATAAATTACCTTGCCCACCCTCCACCCCCAAACCCATTCCTACTTTAACAGTGTATCATAGCTTAACTTTTGCCTCTAACTAGTGTTCACTTTCTTTTTTTTTTTTTGCTGAATTGTACTGTGTTAAATTATACTGTATATACCTATCTGCAATTTTTCTAAACCACTTGTGTACATGAGTGTTTGTATAATTATGTCAACCTTTTTAAGCTACATTCACAACACGTTGTATAGTTTTGTTGACTATTTAAGTTTCATGCACGTCATTTTTAATTATAGAGCTTTAATCCCCGGGTATTGCTGAAAAAGGGCTTTTGCTCAGTCTGACTAACCCATTCAACAAATGTCAAAATAAATTAAATAAAGGGGGAAAGGGGCTACCCCTACCCAGTTCCTCTTTCCAAACACAGCTTATCTGAGAGGAACTCTCCCAGCTTAATTCTTGGCTCCAGTCCTTCATATATACTTCTAATTGTCACTGTTGCATCAGGGAATGCAAATGCTTCCAAATGTCCTATTCATAAAATCTCAGTGTACTCTAGGCAATTCTAATTCTGTATTATAGCTCAAAAAAATAATTTCCTTAGTTACACCAATTTGCTCACCCAGTACCTCTGACAGGGTAGTCTGCAGGAAATCTTTAAAGTCTGCCAACTCATTACACTCCCAGAAAATATGTTCCCAATTACCTCTTTCTTCTCCATCACATCTCCAACATTTGCTGTCTACCAAAGGAAAAATTATTTGGAGTCTACTTGGGGTATAAAAATATCTAAGTAAACACTCCCATCCATCCTCAACCCCTTTTCCCATCTTGCACATGGAGTTGGAGTGTCACTTCAACAGTGACAATCATCTCAAGCCAAAGTTTACACCACTGTGGTTCATTCACACCACTCACTCACACCAATAGCTGATGTGGAATGCCCAAACCTCCTTCTGCATGTTTTTGGAATGTGGAAGGAAACCCATGCAACTGCAGGGAGGACATGCAGACTCCACCCCAGCCGAGAATCAAACCAGAGAACCTATTTTTGTGAAGTGACGCCATTAACCAATGCACCACCATGGCTGACTCCAAACAATCCTAAATCTTCTAGACTTTGTTGCATATTTGGGAGAAATACATATATTCCCCATTGTTTATTTGTGAATTGCTTATCCAGTCTCTCTACCCACTCCTTTCTAACCTCCTCTTATTGATTCTTATAGTTATTATGCAATATTTTGTATGGTATACTAATTATTCCTTTATTAGCAGCAGCTTCTGTTCCTGAGTCTATTGAAAACTCTACCAGTGCTGATCTTTCATTTAGGATCCCTCAGTTTGTTTCTGTTTGCCTATACTATATAAATCCTAGATAGGCAAAGCAATCTCTAGCCTGCAGTTCAAATAAATTATTGGCCTCTTCCCATTCTATTGCCTTTTCCTCTCTACTAATTTGCTCCCAATACCTTGGTTCTTTTCCCAGTTTTCTGCAATAAATTCCTGCCCCCTCTTGCCTACTGTCTGTATCCTTAATTGCAGTCATGCCTATTGGCAGAATCTCCTTTCTCCATTAAAGTGTTGGCTTAGTTCTTAGAATAGTTTCTGCTACTTTATGAATATAACATTCTGTATGGTCATTGTTATTCTCCTTAAGAACTGGCATCCAAAATGCCAGACTCTCCTTGTATCTGGAGCTACCCTCCCGTACCATCATCATCACTTTCCACTTTGAATTATAGGTTTCTGCTTGTGCTGTGAATAGGAGCCTTAAATGTGTAACTTTTAAGTACCCCTTCAATTCAGATAATCCTAAACTGCTTTGTTCTATTGGAAGAATAAACATATCCCACCTGACTCTTGCTGTCTTTCCCTCTAAGATAAAATTCTTCAGCTCTTTATTAATTGCCATCCACAACTTATCCTCTGGTTGATAAAAATATGCCTGATCTGTGTATAAAACAAAAGGGACTAAACACATTTTAACTGCTTAGGCCTTGCTATCCATATTCATAATACAGAGCATCCAGTTTTCTCTGATTTTGCATTATCTTTTGTTTAGTCTCTTCCCACATACCCTTAGCTTCCATGCCAGAATCCTTCATATTATCAAGTCCCCATAAATATGGATATTGCTGAATTTGTGTGTGGGTACATAATTTACAGCTATTGTCTTTGTTCTAGCTTTATTAATTTTGTATCCCAAAAGGATTTGAAACTGCCTCAAAATGTTCCACAACAATAAAATGTCCTTTTCTGGTTTTATCAGGTATAAAATAATATAATCTGGAAACAGAGCCAGCTTTTCCTGAGTACCATACCAATTATATCCTTTAATTTCTGAGTCCCTTATTTTCTTTGTCAGTAGTTCTAAATATAATGCAAATAACAAAGGGGAAAAAGGACATCCCTGCCTGGTTCCTCTTTTCAGACAGAACTCATCAGAGAGGAATACCCCAATTTAATCTTCGCATCCAATCCCTCATATATATTCCTAATTAACCTTATTATTGTATCAGGGAATGCAGATGCTTCCATTTCCATACTAATAAAATCCCAGTTTAATCTGTTGAATGCTTTCTCTGCAATAAGACCCACCACCAAAAGTGGTATTTTCTTAGATTTTGCATCCGTCTGGATCATTATGGTTCTATTAACGTGTCAAATGCTTTCCCAGGAGGTGAATCTTGAAGCACCATTTAAAGCTAGCATTAATGATATTTTTCAGAAACTGCTAATATGGTGTATTCAGTAGGTATGGGTGAAAAAAATGGAATGAAGCCCAGATTATTCCAGCTTATTCCAGCTTCAGCCTGGGGGGTTCTGCCAGTCCATATTAGCTAACCAGAGCAAAATGGTGCAGCTCAAGGAGGTCCATTAACCTGGTGAGGTCACAGATAACATGATAAGAAGTTCAAACATTATTCCATACCAAAAAGGGGCCAGTGCAGCACAGGAAGGGACTGATACAGAAATATCTTGACACCCCTAAATGAGTCTAACTGCAGAGTTCTGCACATGGTCTAATCTACCAAGGTATTAAGAAAGCTCAAGAAGTAAAGGACGTGTCAGTAATCCAAACAGAGTATGCTAGCTGTCACTTAAAGAGGGAGGGGGAAAGTAATGTGTATGAGTTTGGGGGTAAAAAATAGGGCAGAGCGTGGACATTTTAGAAATGTTAAAGTGCCTCATGGGAATCTGGAGTCCTAATAATTACTATCTTTCAAAAACTGATGTACTAGTATGCCAGAACATAATCTAAAGATACAAAATGAACATCACAGGTGACATACAATAAAATATTATTTCATAGAAAGGGTAGTAGATAATTTAATTAGGCACATTGAAGAGGCTGTGGGGTTAAAAACTGTATCAGAATGCAAAAATACATGGAACAGACTGATGATTCTCATGAGAGAGTGGGAAAAGCCGGGTATGTAGAATGTGCAGTTTACCTAAAGGGAAAGTAGACAGACTAGCTGGGCTGTGTGATGCATGAATGTATATTTGGCATCAAAATTTGCAAATTCTAGCAGCTGAAAAAATGAATAAAAATATTCCAAAACTCTAGATTTCTTCAGTCTATAAGCTGTCCATCACATATGCTTGTTGTATCCACAGCTTTTGTTGCAGCATCGTTTACTTGTACTTTTAGTAAGATGCATTTATCAAATGCAGACCCTAGCTAAACTAGAATACAATATAGTGATGTGAAACTCTCTCAACCAGAAATATAAGCAGCTAATGAAACCGTACCATCAATATACACATATACAGATGCAGCATTGTATATGTTGACATTCAGCATTTTAAAACACCTAAAGCTTTAGTATTTTTACTGTAGTTTGCTAAGTGATATAAAATATAAATTTACATTTGTCTTGATAATTTTTATTTGATTAAACAAGAAAAGTCTTTATTAAATTATCACTTAGGACATATGCAATTGTACATTTATATAAATGAAAACAAACCATATTGACATAATTTTAGTTGCAAGCATTATACATCATTTATAATCTGTCACTTTACTGTGTTAGCATAGACTAGCCACAGATTTTGCTGTGTCATGTTTTGCTTGTATTGAATTGAGCACTAATCCCCAGCAAACCTTTTCTGGAGAGGGCCCTCTGTACCCTTGTGGCAAGAGCGTGTGGCTAGAGACCCATCTGTTGAAGCTCTTTGGTCTAGGGCTCTGTTCTGAGATTTTGATTGGATATTTTGGCCACCAGTAAGTTTTTATCATTTATTTTAAAAGCCTCCTGTTTGCACAGGTTTGCTCAATGCACACTGTCACACAGCTTCGCACACCACTGAGCACTAAAGTGCAATTGCAGTTACTGTTGGCTGTTATAGAATCAAAACTTCTGCTCACTAAATTTTCCCTTAACTGTAGTCTGCACTCAAGTGAAGTTTTTACTGTTGTGCTTCCTGATCGGTCTAGTGACCAGCACAGCCAAGGTACCTTCACTAGTTGTTCTCACCAATGCTAGTAGTTTACTCTCTCAAAACATCCCCAACTGGTCATTTCTGGTCAATCCCTGTTACCAACCCCACCTATTACCGAGCACTATGGAAGGACAATACCCCACCATTTCTCCTGCCAATCTGGTTGAATTAGGCATTCTGAGGCAATGTAGCAATTGCTTCATGTAGTCTGACAACCCCCTTCTTTTAAGACACTCTACTTCAACATGTGAGAGGTGCATCTACATATGAAACATAGAATCTAAGCTCCCTCACTCACCATTCAGTATATCAGACACTAAGCAGGTTGTCAGCATTCACATCTCACCACTCTCACCAACCAAACTACCAACACATAGCCCCATATATGCGGAGGTCCTCTCTAAAACCCTACCCAAAGCACAGAGGTCTCCCAAACACAAGCACACCTCACATAGTACACTTGCAGATAAGCACAGTCCACATAAAAGCACACACCAGTGTCTCACCAAATAAGCCATTAAGGTGTAACACAAAACCAAATGTCCTAGTCATAGGTGACTCTTTCATGAGACGCAGATGTTCCATTCCCCAGGTTGGATAAGGAGAAGGTCACAGTTAGCTGTCTGGTATCAGGATCAGGAACATCAAACACACACTCAGGTCACTCAGCAACAAATACTGTTATGACTCTGTCATAGTCCATGTTGGTGTGAACAATTTGAGATGTACCTCTCTGGCCTATATGAAAAGAGACATGATTGAGCTGTCTGATTATGAGTCCCATATGTCTCTAGCCTTAAGCAGCATACTACCCTCACCTAGGATGATGTTGCAATACAAGCAACAGATGATTTACTTTAACAACTGGCTTAGCTTCTGGTGTCACTCCAAGAGGATCCAGTTCCTGTCAGCCTGAGATGATATGGTTGATAGACCTTGATGCTTTGCCAGAGGCAGTCTCTAC
This sequence comes from Protopterus annectens, assembly GCF_019279795.1. Taxonomy (NCBI): domain Eukaryota; kingdom Metazoa; phylum Chordata; order Ceratodontiformes; family Protopteridae; genus Protopterus; species Protopterus annectens. The sequence goes on from NC_056731.1 coordinate 217,221,604, forward strand.
CTGTCACCCCTAGGATTTCTGCTACTGGCAAAGGCTCTTTCCTCAACCCTAGTGCCTTTTTTAGGCAATGTCACAAGTGCAAAATTTCCAAAGTAAATTGTTTCTCAAAACCAACATCAAGGTCATGCTGCTAAATGCTAGGAGTCTAAACTTAAAACTGCACTCACTGGAAGCCGCCCTCACCTTGAAGGATGCTGACATCTGTGCAGTCACAGAGATCTGGTTCAAGGCTGCAGAAAGCACCCCAGCCATATTGGGATTACAATGCCTTCTACTCGTTTAGAGCATCAAACAAGAGCGGGAAATCCAAAGAAGGAGAAGTATCAGTATATTTATCAAAGACAGATACGTCTCCAGATTGGTAAGACTTAATGAGTCCCTTGAACTACTCCAAGTACAACGTACCATAGACAAGACCCCTCCCAAGTTATTGCCAGTTATAGGACCACCTCCATGAACCAGGACACTCATAATCCCTATCTGTATCTACTGGAGTCACATAATATGCTACCAAACACCCTTGTTTGGGGAGACTTCAACTACCCATCAATAAACTGGCCCAACTACACCTGTACCAAAGCACTCACCCAGAGATTTTTGAACTTTGTAAACTCAAATGCCCTGAAACAGTTAGTTGACACCCCACAAGGGATTCAAACATTCTTGATCTAATTGCTTACAAACATGGGTGATCATTGTATCACCCCAAGAGTGCAGTCATCCCAGGTGAGATCTGATCACAGCTCAGTCAATTATTTGTAACAATCATGTCTGACCCACCTCCGGCTGAAACAAGACTAAAAAAATTTCTCCAAAGCTAACTGCAACCTTTCACGAGACAATATTATTAGTTTCTTAGCTCCTGCCCCTACTGATATCAATGATACCTATGCCAAGGTATACACCAAAGCCTTGTATAAATACCTGCACAACAACATCAACTCAGCTGTACCCATCAGGATCAAAGTAAGTTCCTCAGAAAAGAACAAACCCGCTTGGTGGGCATCTGCCATAAACAGGCTATATAACAGGAGAAAGAAGCTGCTGTCTAAAAGCAGTAAGAGATGGTCCCCTAACTTGAAGGACTCCCTCCTCACTCTTAATAAGCAAATAAGACACCTAGTGAAGAAATCTAAAGCAGACTATGAATTTAAATTGGCCACCCTAGCCAGGGGTAACCATAAGAATTCTTCAGCTATGTCTGCAATGTTAAAGGAAAACCCCAGATTTGTGCAGAACTGGTTGTAAATGGCACAGCATATACTGAACCTGGTGATATTGCTAACCTGTTGGCCGATAGGTTCAGTGAGAACGTCTTGCCCTTGTCTCCTCCCCATATACCACAAGACATCCCTCCTACATGTTCCTTCCCTGAAATCTCTAAGGAACAGTTCCTTAATGCCCTTTCCAAGGCTAAAAATGCGGCTTGTATGGGACCAGACAACATCCCTGGTTGCATCCTAAATTGCTTAAAACAAGAGTTATCTGCATCTTTGGGGTAACCTCTTCAACCACAGTCTATGCACTGGGTATGTCCCTGCAGACTGGAAAACTGCCATTGTTATCCCCCTCCACAAGGGGAGGGTCCTCTGCTGACCCCAGTAACTACAGACTCATAAGTCTGACCAGCCTTATATGCAAGGCCGTAGAGAAAATTATCATGAACCTTATCAACAAAGATGTAGGAGACCTCTAAACACTTGATCCACCCCAGTTTGCCTTCGTCAAATGGAGATCATGTCTACTGAACTTGATGGACTTTTTCGAAACAGTCACCAAGGCCCTGGATGAGGGCAAAACTGTGGACACAGCCTATTTGGACTTAGCAAAAGCCTTCAGCACCAAATGCCCTGAAACAGTTAGTTGACACCCCACAAGGGATTCAAACATTCTTGATCTAATTGCTTACAAACATGGGTGATCATTGTATCACCCCAAGAGTGCAGTCATCCCAGGTGAGATCTGATCACAGCTCAGTCAATTATTTGTAACAATCATGTCTGACCCACCTCCGGCTGAAACAAGACTAAAAAAATTTCTCCAAAGCTAACTGCAACCTTTCACGAGACAATATTATTAGTTTCTTAGCTCCTGCCCCTACTGATATCAATGATACCTATGCCAAGGTATACACCAAAGCCTTGTATAAATACCTGCACAACAACATCAACTCAGCTGTACCCATCAGGATCAAAGTAAGTTCCTCACAAAAGAACAAACCCGCTTGGTGGGCATCTGCCATAAACAGGCTATATAACAGGAGAAAGAAGCTGCTGTCTAAAAGCAGTAAGAGATGGTCCCCTAACTTGAAGGACTCCCTCCTCACTCTTAATAAGCAAATAAGACACCTAGTGAAGAAATCTAAAGCAGACTATGAATTTAAATTGGCCACCCTAGCCAGGGGTAACCATAAGACATTCTTCAGCTATGTCTGCAATGTTAAAGGAAAACCCCAGATTTGTGCAGAACTGGTTGTAAATGGCACAGCATATACTGAACCTGGTGATATTGCTAACCTGTTGGCCGATAGGTTCAGTGAGAACTTCTTGCCCTTGTCTCCTCCCCATATACCACAAGACATCCCTCCTACATGTTCCTTCCCTGAAATCTCTAAGGAACAGTTCCTTAATGCCCTTTCCAAGGCTAAAAATGTGGCTTGTATGGGACCAGACAACATCCCTGGTTGCATCCTAAATTGCTTAAAACAAGAGTTAGCTGCATCTTTGGGGTAACCTCTTCAACCACAGTCTATGCACTGGGTATGTCCCTGCAGACTGGAAAACTGCCATTGTTATCCCCCTCCACAAGGGGAGGGTCTTCTGCTGACCCCAGTAACTACAGACTCATAAGTCTGACCAGCCTTATATGCAAGGCCGTAGAGAGAATTATCATGAACCTTATCAACAAAGATGTAGGAGACCTCTAAACACTTGATCCATCCCAGTTTGCCTTCGTCAAATGGAGATCATGTCTACTGAACTTGATGGACTTTTTCGAAACAGTCACCAAGGCCCTGGATGAGGGCAAAACTGTGGACACAGCCTATTTGGACTTAGCAAAAGCCTTCAGCACCAAATGCCCTGAAACAGTTAGTTGACACCCCACAAGGGATTCAAACATTCTTGATCTAATTGCTTACAAACATGGGTGATCATTGTATCACCCCAAGAGTGCAGTCATCCCAGGTGAGATCTGATCACAGCTCAGTCAATTATTTGTAACAATCATGTCTGACCCACCTCCGGCTGAAACAAGACTAAAAATTTCTCCAAAGCTAACTGCAACCTTTCACGAGACAATATTATTAGTTTCTTAGCTCCTGCCCCTACTGATATCAATGATACCTATGCCAAGGTATACACCAAAGCCTTGTATAAATACCTGCACAACAACATCAACTCAGCTGTACCCATCAGGATCAAAGTAAGTTCCTCACAAAAGAACAAACCCGCTTGGTGGGCATCTGCCATAAACAGGCTATATAACAGGAGAAAGAAGCTGCTGTCTAAAAGCAGTAAGAGATGGTCCCCTAACTTGAAGGACTCCCTCCTCACTCTTAATAAGCAAATAAGACACCTAGTGAAGAAATCTAAAGCAGACTATGAATTTAAATTGGCCACCCTAGCCAGGGGTAACCATAAGACATTCTTCAGCTATGTCTGCAATGTTAAAGGAAAACCCCAGATTTGTGCAGAACTGGTTGTAAATGGCACAGCATATACTGAACCTGGTGATATTGCTAACCTGTTGGCCGATAGGTTCAGTGAGAACTTCTTGCCCTTGTCTCCTCCCCATATACCACAAGACATCCCTCCTACATGTTCCTTCCCTGAAATCTCTAAGGAACAGTTCTTTAATGCCCTTTCCAAGGCTAAAAATGCGGCTTGTATGGGACCAGACAACATCCCTGGTTGCATCCTAAATTGCTTAAAACAAGAGTTAGCTGCATCTTTGGGGTAACCTCTTCAACCACAGTCTATGCACTGGGTATGTCCCTGCAGACTGGAAAACTGCCATTGTTATCCCCCTCCACAAGGGGAGGGTCCTCTGCTGACCCCAGTAACTACAGACTCTTAAGTCTGACCAGCCTTATATGCAAGGCCGTAGAGAGAATTATCATGAACCTTATCAACAAAGATGTAGGAGACCTCTAAACACTTGATCCATCCCAGTTTGCCTTCGTCAAATGGAGATCATGTCTACTGAACTTGATGGACTTTTTCGAAACAGTCACCAAGGCCCTGGATGAGGGCAAAACTGTGGACACAGCCTATTTGGACTTAGCAAAAGCCTTCAGCACCGTTCCCCACTCAGGTGTCACTGATAAACTTATCCAACTGAATGTAAACCAGTATATTGTCAGGAGGGTTGCAAACTGGCTCACCAATAAAACACACACACAGTTAAAATAGGGGACTCACATCCACCTTCAGACCAGTAACCAGTAGAGTACCATAGGGTTTGATGCTGGAGCCCTTATTGTTTGGAATTTACTTTTCAGACATACAGGCCAAAACAAAGGGTATGTAGCTGACAAAGTCTGCAGATGACTGCAAGCTGGGTGCAGTCATAGAATCCCCTAGTGACATTAACACTCTTCAGGAGGGTCTTACTCAAACCAATGATTGGTGTCAGAGTCACGGGCTCAAGTTAAATACAAAGAATTGCATTATCATCATCCTCTTTGGCAAGGGAGATGTCACTGCAAAGTACCACTTTAACAATAACAACTTAAGTATCCAATCCATGGTGAGAGATCTGGGCACACAGGTTGGCAGTAACCTGTCCTTTGAGCACCATATTTCCTCAGTGGTCAGGAAAACCTTCTACATTGCCCATGTTATTAATAAGGGCATTGCCTCCAGGAAAAAAAGAGCTTGTAACCCCCTGCACTCTTCTCTTATCAGACAAATAATAGAGTATAACACCTCCTTTGGTATATACCTCACCAGGACCCTCCAGCAATTGGAGAGAACTCAGGGATACCTTACAAAGAAAATTCAAGGTGTCCAACACTTGTCTTATGGTGATAGACTAAAATCATTGTCTCTTTACTCTGTGTCTTACAGACTACTCAGGGGTGATCTCTGCCTTGCATATAAGGCAACCTCAGATCCTGCACTGATCCTGCACTGATGTAAATGGTGCACATTATCTAGTCAAGTGATACTTATTGCACCTGCTCCAGTAACCTCAACATGAGAAGAGATATCAACAGGACCTGCTGGAGAGACAGGTTCATCTCTCAAAGGCTTTCCCTACTCTGGAATAAGCTGCTAGTCCTAGTAAAACAGAGCCCATCATTAACCCTTTTTAAGTGTAATCTGGATGATTGGATGGGAAACCACAAATTCACCCCTGGGGTTTCACCCACGTCCCTTCTGGACAGGGGCAGCAGATGATGAGTTAGGTCTGCTAATAGCATCGATACAAGAGGGAAAACTTGACTAGGCTTGTAAGGGCCTCATGGCCATTAGCCTAGTAACCTCCTAAGATCCTATGTCTAGGCAATTCCCATTCTGTATCATAGCTCAAAAAATCATTTTGTTAGTTATACCAATTTGCTCACCCAGTATTTCTGATAGAGTAGTTTGCAGGGAATTTTTAAAGTCTAACAAATTATTACACTCCCAGAAAATATGTTCCCATTTATCTCTTTCTTCCTCATCATACCTCCAACATTTCCTATATACCTGAGGAAAAATTCTTTGGAGTCTACTTAGGGTATTATCCTGACAATTTGTATAGGTATTTTATATTTTGTTTCATTAATTATCATGTTTCTTTATCAATTAGGAATATTTTCTTTCAGATCTTCTGAAGGTTAAGAGTTTGTGATCTCAATTTCATTAGCTGTGCTATGTACCAGTAGTACTTTTTTGCAAGTATTTTATAGCAACTGTGAATGAGAAAACTATGTGAAGCTATTTATGTACTTACAACAGTAGAATTATCAGTAAAGAAGATACATATATAAATAAAATGGTATTTCTGCAGAGCAAACTGTAAAGAAGCAATTACATATGCCTATGCTTTAGTGTCTTCATTGTTTTCATTGCCTGAATGCAGTACAGGTCACCAGCTGTAATGATCTAAACCTTTTTGTCTTACTGAGACAGTGGAATAGACAAGATTTAAGAAATATATTGCTAGAACCAAAAATGCTCTTCTATGTCTTTTTTTTCAGAAAAATGAATAAATGTATTATGTAATTATTTTGAAACATCTAAATACAGATAAGTACTTGCTGTATAACTGTGCCAAAATGTACTTTCTGTCCTTCACTAGAACCCCCAAATATTTTGTTGTCATAAATGATAACATACAGATATACCTTTAGAATATTTCAGACATTTTCGCATTTGTGTTTTTATTTGATGATTAGATTCTAAAAAAGTTTAAGTGATAAGAAATGACTGTAGTTAATGCTGTCATTTTGTTATAGTACTTATGTGATAACATGCAACAGGCACTTCTTTCCTATATGCATGGTACTCACTGTATAGCAGAAATGGATCGACAAGCCAGTCAGCGATATATGTTTTAGCTCTAAAATACTTTCTGACATAGGGTTTGATACATGATACATACACTGCTTCCCACAGACACAATCTAACTGCAGGATAATAAAAGGACAGAGGCTGAACTGAAATACTATACCAATATTTTATTCCTCCAGAATCGTTTGATCATGTATATAACTGTAAAGAAAACAATGGCCAATAGCCATCCCAATTATAAGAAGGCAGTATACCTTTTTGTACTTAATCCTTCAAGTTGCACTTCTCAGCTTTCAAATGCTAAAGAATAATATAGACATTGATAGCAGCTTTGATAGGGAACGTTCCACTGTAGGTCTGTTGTAAACCCATGTCCCAGCTTATTACTTGGTTTCAAATAATGTTGGGAGGGTGGCTTAATGGCTAAGGCATTTGTCTTACAAACACAAGATGCAGAGTTTGAGTCTCACAAGGGATAATTGGCTAGGCTCACAAGGGCAGTTAGCTTAGTTATGAACCTATAACCTACATATCCCATTTAAACAAGATATGTTTTACTTTAAATGATGATGTCATTTCTTTATTTTAACCCTTTACTACTGACTTAATTTGAAAACATTTTGCCACCATTGCTATTTGTGTTATTTTGTATTCTCGGTGTTAAGAATTTTATGTCCAAAGTGGTTCAACATAATCTGAGTGATTGTTACTGGGACAATTAACTATAAAATGTAAATATATTATGCTTCCAGCTTCCAATGAAGGAACTCTGTAGCTTGAAATTTAAAGAAAATATATTTTTGATGCATTTTTATGCAGCAACATTTAAAAACAGATGAATACATCACTTTAGTACAAAATGGAAACCTCAGCAACACTACATTATTTTTGTTAATTTATATATTTCTTTTTTGCTTGTTTCTTTGTTTTTTTTGTAGACAGCTGATAGTTAGACATTTATATTATACTGACTGGCTGTTCTGCAAAGGACATTCTGCCCTGAATTAGACCCTGCCTACAAAATGCCAATATAGCTGCGTTGTTTCTAGGCTTTTTTACAAAAAAATTCAGGACAGGACATGTGAATATACACAGTCTTTTAAAACACAGTGCATGAGCTAAGAACACTAAACTCAAGGTGACAAGGTAGATGTCAGTCTGCCGTTTTGAAAAGTGGAATTGCTGTAACTTTTAAAATAAAAGCAAATGCAACTTTTTCCTGAGAAATAATAAAAAAATAACAATCGTATTTTTGACATCATAAAAGCACACCGTACAGCAGATTTTGATATTTACTGAATTTGCCCACAAGAACAAATGTCATACTTTATATGTTTGTTGTGAACCAAATGGCAAAAACTGAGCAGCCTAATGGATATGTAGGCATACTATCTGTACCTACTAATAGAAGAATATATTTTTGAAACCATTTCATATTTTCTAGCAAATTTCTCAGGAAAAGTATTTGCCATGACAGCTACAGAATGCACTTACACTTTCAGGTAAAATAACATAAACATAACTTTATCTTTATGTAATGTGTATCACTGCATGTGAGTTCAAATTTGGAGAATGGCATAAATCCAGTGGCTGAAAAGGATACTTTTCTGGAGAAGTACATATTTTTTTTCTACATAACTCCAGTAGAATACTGATATATTCTGTACATATATTAAATTCTCAGTCATCCTGAATAGAAGTCAAATATTCATCTTGTAATAGAAGGTAAATATTATACAGTATGCTAGGCCATTATTGTGAAAAGCCTGTAAAACCAGTATTACATGTCAGCCTGTAATCAATACTTAGTAAAATCATTCTGTGGATTATATTTCTGTACTTAGTACAAAATGCACTTAAGACTGCCATTCCATCTTTAAGGACTTAATTGTGCCTCATTGCTGAATCTGAATCTGAGAACAGTCTGAAGAAACCCGCCTGGGGTGAAAGCGCTCACTGAATAAAGAACGTTCATATCTATTTTGTAGAGTTCATGGCTTATGTGGTCTTGGATTAGAAGCTCGTCTGCATCTTTAATGGTTACCTATACTGCCAGTATTGGTATTTCCTTTGAGTTGTATCTGTGATTTATTTGAAGCTTCTTTTGAAGCTCATACTGCCGTGGTTGAACTGCTTTGAACTGTTTTTTTGTGTACCGGCAGTTTTCTACTGCCTTGCAAGCCTCAGCGTTCCATCCGTGATTGACTGTGCTGATTATTTTATTTCCGGATCGCTGTCCTTACGTTGGAGCTTTTGCTGCTGATAATAATAATAATGGTAATGCTAATATAAAAATGTGTCTTTGAAGATGATTGTGGTGGCATTAAGGGATGTAATAATGATAATGCATCCAGAGTGTCTGCCGCAGAAGATGAAGTTGCAAACAAGCAGACATTTCACTGTAGCTCAGATGGGAAAAGTAGCAGCCACTGGAAATGAAGCAATAACAGGAGGATGTGAGACGTATAAACTTTTCATTTCTGTGCTTCACTGATGCCACAAAGTCTATATTATTGAAAAATATGAACTTTGTGCGTACACAAATTGCAAAGTATGTTAAGCTGTTTCATGGACATTTTGTAAGAAACTGTATTTAAATAATGTTCTTCAATCCCACTGCCTCAGTGGCATTTTGGGTTAGTACTGGTCAAGGTAAACTAGCACTGGCCAACTTTCAAATGCTCAGACTCTATTCCCTCTCTCTCTTCCTGTGATAGCTGATTGGCTGAGCATATCCTACAATTTACAGCTGTCACTGGAAGTGAGTGCTTAAGTCTTTTTCTGCCATCCAAAGAAGAATGCCCTCTGACTCTTCACATGATACAAAGATGATTTTTCCAGCTTACTGTTCAGATAAGCCCCATTTTGTGACTTCCCCTTCCTTTCATTTTATAATTAGATTTATTATTCGCTTTCCAGTTTTATGTTTATTTTAAAAATATAGATTTAATATTTCATTTCTGTCAGTGTTTACAGTAATTTCTGTGAGAATTTCTGCTTGTAGCAGTGTGTGTGTGTGGCTTCTGTCTGACAAATGCTTGTTTTTACTGTTTCTGAGAAAACTTTCAGTATTTCTCGCAGAAGTGCAGTGTGTATGTGTGATGTTAGACACTAGAAGCCTGTCTTTATTGTTGTTACTCTGCTTTATTTTTATCTTTTGACAGGAAAATATTGCAGAACTTGGATTTTTTTCAGTATTTATACATTATTTACTATACTTATAATGCTGACTGTGTGTGTTTTTAGCAGTGGATCGCAATTGTACTGCTAATGATGTTATTTGAATATACTGTGGAGACTGTACTTTTTTCTGACAAAAGATATAGTTCTAATTGCTATTAAACATTAATTTATGGCAGTCTATTATGGTTTGAAACATTGAATGTGTGGAGAGTTTCAAACAGTGGTTTGAAACATTGATTGCTTTGGTGTTTGGACTTTGTGTACTCAAAATTCTTTAACTACTGTCAGTTGAAAAAGGGTAACTGTGAGGTGGAGTTCAGGGAAGAGTTAAGACAGGCACTGGGTGGCAGTGAAGAGTTACTAAATAGCTGGGTAACTACAGCAGAGCTAGTAAGGGAGATGGCTAGAAAGGTGCTTGGGATGATATCTGGACAGAGGAAGGACGACAAGGAGACATGGTGGTGGAATGAGGAAGTACAGGAGAGCATACAGAGAAAGAGGTTGGCAAAGAAGAAGTGGGATTGTCAGAGAGATGAAGACAGTAGACGGGAGTATAAGGAGATGAGGTGCATGGCAAAGGGAGAGGTGGCAAAGGCTAAGGATAAGGCGCATGAAGAGTTGTATGAAAGGTTGGACACTAAGGAGGGAGAAAAGGACCTGTACCGATTGGCTAGACAGAGGGACCAAGCTAGTAAAGATGTGCAGCAGGTAAGGGTGATAAAGGATAATGAGGGAAACGTATTCACAAGTGAGGAAAGTGTGTTGAGCAGATGGAAAGAGTACTTTGAGGGGTTGATGAATGAAGAGAATGAGAGGGAGAGAATGTTGAATGATGTGCAGATAGTGAATCATGAAGTACAGTGGATTAGCAAGGAGGAAGAAAGGATAGCTATGAAGAGGATGAAGAATGGAAAGGCTGTTGGTCCAGATGACATACCTGTGGAAGCATGGAGGTGTTTAGGTGAAATGGCAGTGGAGTTTTTAACTAGATTGTTTAATTAAATCTTGGAAAGTGAGAGAATGCCTGTGGAATGGAGAAAAAGTGTTTTAGTACCAATTTTTAAGAATAAGGGTGATGTGCAGAGCTGCAGTAACTACAGAGGGATTACATTGATCAGTCACAGCATGAAGTTACGGGAAAGAGTAGTGGAAGCTAGGTTAAGAAGGGAGGTGATGATTAGTCATCAGCAGTATGGTTTCATGCCAGGAAAGAGCACTACAGATGCAATGTTTGCTCTGCGAGTGTTAATGGAGAAGTACAGAGAAGGTCAGAAGGAGTTGCATTGTGTCTTTGTGGACTTAGAGAAAGCATATGACAGGGTGTCTAGAGAGGAGTTGTGGTATTGTATGAGGAAGTCGGGAGTGTCAGAGAAGTATGTAAGAGTGTTACAGGATATGTACGAGGGTAGTGTGACAGCGGTGAGGTCTGCGGTGGGAGTGATGGATGCATTTAAGGTGGAGGTGGGATTACATCAAGAATCAGCTCTGAGCCCTTTCTTATTTGCAATGGTGATGGACAGGTTGACAGATGAGATCAGACAGGAGTCCCCGTGGACTATGATGTTTGCAGATGACATTGTGATCTGTAATGAGAGTAGAGAACAGGTGGAGGAGACCCTGGAGAGGTGGAGATATGCTCTAGAGAGAAGAGGATTGAAGGTCAGCAGGACTAAGACAGAATATATGTGTGTGAATGAGAGGGAGGATAGAGGAATGGTGAGGATGCAGGGAGTAGAGGTGGTGAAGGTGGATGAGTTTCAATCCTTAGGATCAACAGTTCAGAGTAATAGTGAGTGTGGAAGAGAGGTGAAGAAGAGAGTACAGGTAGGATGGAGTGGGTGGAGAAGAGTGTCAGGAGTGATTTGTGACAGACGAGTACCAGTAAGAGTGAAAGAAAAGGACTACAAGAGGGTAGTGAGACCAGCTATATTATATAGGTTGGAGACAGTGGCATTGACAAAAAGGCAGGAGTCAGAGCTGGACATGGCAGAGTTAAAGTTGTTAAGATTTGCACTGGATGTGACGAGGCCAGACAGGATTAGGAATAAGTATATTAGAGGGTCAGCCCAGGTTGGAAGGTTTGGAGACAAAGCCAGAGAGGCAAGATTATGCTGGTTTGGGCATGTGCTGAGGAGGGATGCAGAGTATATTGGGAAAAAGATGCTAAGGATGAAGCTGCCCGGTAACAGAAAAAGAGGAAGGCCTAAGATAAGGTTTATGAATGTGGTGAAAGAGGACATGCAGGTGGTTGGTGTGACAGAGCAAGATGCAGAGGACAGGAAGAAATGGAAACAGATGATCCGCTGTTGTGACCCCTAATGTTAGCAGCTGAAAGAAGAAGACTGTCAGTTGTAAAATAATTCTGAACCTATTTCAAAATGTTTTTGTGACAATATCACCGTCGGGCATTATCTAGTACTGCCACTTTATTATTCTGTCTGGTGTTCTCTCTCCTGACTTAATGGATCCCTTCAAATCTGGGTGCACCTAGAATGAAAAATAAATAAATAAAAATATGCCTCAGCTTACAGTTAGTGATTCTGTAGTGGGCCACTGCTCGGACCACAGACCACTTACCTTTTGCACCATCCCCCTTTAGTGTAGCTTTCCTGGCCACTATGGAATGGGGGGTAAACAAATCCTCCAGGGCTGTACCTGTTGCAGGTAGGGGATAACCAAACATTTTAGGTGCAGGAGTAGTCCAGGGTAAGAGATCCTTTGCCAGACATAATACTGTGTCCCCAGTTATTTAATTTATTAGTGAAGTTCATAAGAAAAAGAAACAGAAGCTTCACCATACAGCTGATAATCCAATTCCATCTGTTTATAAGGCCGATGTGGTTTCCTTGACTAACAGTGTTCTGCAGATAGCTAATTATGGTGGTTGTCTTTCCATAAATGGCTCTAGTGCTAGTTTGGCTAGAGACCCTTATGTTGTTTCAAAGAATGATGTGGAATCTGACAATGTTGATTTCCTTGTTGTCACTGAGTCCAGTAATTCTGATTCTTCAAAAAGTAAACCTGAGCTTAAGTCCAAAAAGTGTTCAGTTTTTCTCAGATGGTTGATAGATTCAGTGTTGCTTTTGCTTGGGAGCAGTCTGGAGCTACCCAGAGCTACGCAGGGTTTGTGACTTTATACAGAATGAGATGCCCAATTCTGCAGCTATCCCCCATCCTGTCTTGGAAGATATTTATAAAGCTATTTGCAGGACACCAGTGTCTATCCCAGCAGTCCCTAAAAAGGCTTAGAGAAAATACAGGTTCTCCTTGGATATGACAGTTCTCTTTTCCTGATTTGACTGCTGAACCAGCTGTGTTCTCTCCAGCTGCCTGCTCAAATAAATCATCCTTGGCTTCATCAGATCCAATTCCCCCAATAAAGAGTGCAAATGGTTAGATCTTCAGGGCAAAAGGAATGTCTCTTTCTAGTAATCTAGCCTTTAGAATGTTAAATTATCAAGGCTATATGGGGAAATTTATTTTACAGTTTGCATAAAGTGTGGATGCTTTTGCTGCATCCTTACATGCTCAGCAAAAGTCTTATATGAATGAAATTCTTTCTAATTGACTCAGGTTTCAAAACATGCTTTGAGAGGTTATAGGATCATAGGAGGTTACTAGGCTATTGGCCTTGAGGCCCTTATAAGCCTAGCCAGTTTAGCCCATGTTTAGACAAATCAGCACCCGATGCCCCTGTCCAGCAGGGACATAGGTGGAATCCCAGGGGTATATTTTCTGTTTCCCATCCAGTTATCCAGGCTGTGCTTAAAAAGTGGTAAAGAGGTACTCTGCTTGATGTGGAAAGAGAGTCTAGTTCATAGATGGGGGAGTCTCTGGGACGCAAATCTGTCCCACCAACAAGTCGTGTTGATGTCACAGACCAGATTGAGGCTGAGTGTGCAGGTTACTCAAGTGGAGCTTGACTTGCAGATATGCAGCAGTCCCATCAATGTGGGGTCCGTGATCACCTTGTATGCCAGACAGAGGTCACCTCTGAGGAGTCTGTATGAAACTGGGTAGAGGGATAGGGCTTTTAGCCTATCTGTGTATGGTAGATGTTTGAGGACCTGGATTCTCCTGGTGAGGAATCACTGTGGTCTCTCCAGCTGCTGCATGTGCTTTGCAAGGTACATGCTGAAAGGGGCATTGTACTCAATAATTGGCCTTATAAGGGAAGAATACAGGGATGTTATGACCTCCTTGTCCCTGAATGAGATACCTTTATTTATAAGATGGGCCATGAAGAAGGCTTTCTGTAAAACGGCAGCAACACGGTGGTCAAAACTCAGGTTGCTATCAACCTGGGTGCCCAAATCCCTCACGACTAATTGTGTGCTTAGGACATTGTTATTAATGTGATCATTTGTGGGGTGTCACTCTCCCCAAAGGGGATGATGATGCATTTTTTGGAATTCAGTTTGAGGCCATGTTTCTGGCACCAGTCATTTGTCTGAGTGAGCCCCTCTTTGAGGATGTCCACATCACTAGGGGAACTGAAGACAGCACCCAGCTTGCAGTCATGTGCAAATGTGGTCAGCCATAGCTCACTGGTTTTGGCCTGCACCTCAGAAAAGTATATCTGAAATAACAGAGGCCCCAAGACTGAACCCTGGGATACGCCGCTTGTTACGGGTCTACTGCTTGAGGTGGCTTCCCCTATTTTGATTATGTGGGTTTATCAGTGAGCCAGTTTACTACCCATCTGGTAATATATGGATTGATGCCTAGCTGAGAGAGTTTATCTATTATGCCTGAGTGGGGAATAGTGTCAAAGGCTTTGGCCAGGTCAAGGTAGGTGGTGTGCACCATCTTCCACTCATCCATGGCTTTTGTGACTGTCTCAAAGAAGTCAGCCGAATTTAGCAGACATGACCTCCCCTTGAAGCCAAACTGTGTGGGATTAAATGTTTGGAGGTTGCCAATGTCCTTGTTAATGAGGTCCATGATAATCCGTTCCATGACCTTGCAGATCAGGCTAGTTAGGCTGATGGGTCTATAATTTCCCAGATTGGTGGACACTCCACCTTTGTATAAAGGGATGACAGTGGCTGTCCTTCACTCAGCTGGGATGAAGCCAGTACTCAGGCTTTGGTTGAATAGGGTGCCTAATGGTTCTGCAAGTTCCTGACTGAGTTCACGTAGGATGCAACCTGGGATGTTATCGTGCCCCACGGCGGCTGAATTTTTTTGTCTTTGAGAGAGCAGTGATGTCCTGTTCCGTAGATATAAGGGGAAGGGGGCAGGTACTGGGGATGTCCTGATTTACTGATGGGGGGAACAGATGGGTAAAGGTTTTGCTGAATCTGCCAGCCAGCAAATTTGCTATATCTACGCATTTGTATATGTGGTATCCTTAACCACCAATTCTGAAAAGATCTGGGTGCTTCCTTTGAGGTTGTAGACATATGTGAAGAAGGCCTTATGATTGTTTCCAGTAGATGTGGCCAATTTGGACTCAAAGTTTGCTTTGGAGGATTTCACTAGTGCACTTATTTGCTTTTCAGGCTTAGGAGACATTGCTTCCAATTGGGCACCTGCTCCTTCTTGGTCTTGAACAGCAATTTTTTTTCCTTTTGTTATAGAGTTTATTTATGGCAGATGTCCACCAGACAGGTTTACCCTTTCTTGTGGAGGATGATTTAGACCTGTCAGGTATTCCTGATTCCATGCATCTATATAAATGCTCATATAGTGCTTTGGTGTAGTTTTGGATATTGGTGCCAGTTCCTACAGTGGGGGAGAGGGCTGTGAAGTTGTTTATACTATCCCTCAGGAAGCTCTAATCAGCTTTGAAGAAGTTTTTATGTCTGATCCTAGCTAGAGGGGGGTTGGGGAGATGGTGACTTTGAGAGTGACTGCTTTGTGGTCGTTTCTTACCAGGAAGGATGATACTACAGAGATGCTGCAGTGATTACTCATGTTGGTTAATACCAAGTCCAAGATATTATCACCTCTTGTGGGGGTATCGACTAGCTGTTCCAAGACATTTGCATTGACAAAATCAAGGAATCTCTGGGCATTTGTGTTCTGGAATGAGTAGTTCTTCCAATCTATGTTTGGGAAGTTAATGTCACCTGGGATCAGGGTAAAGAGTTGAATCTTGATAGATTCGAACAGGTCCAAATAGGCGCATTGGCATATTGACTCAGATTTGGGGGTCAGTAGCTAGCTATGATTTGAATAGGGGACTTGTCAATGGTTAACTGCACCTGGAGTGTCTCCTATGCTTCATACTGTTTGACCAGCCTGGAGGTGTGTATGTCTTTAGTGTCTATTGAAACACCACCTCCTTTGGCTTTACTGCCCACAGTTTGGGGTCTGAATGTATGATAGGATGAATAATCAGTTAAGGCTGGGGTGCTCTCCACAGCTTTGATCCAGGTTTCTGTGACTGCACAGATGTCAGCATTTTCCAGGGTTAGGAATACTTGCAATGAGTGCAGTTTCATGTTTAGACTCCTAGCATTTAGCAGAATGACCTTTAATTTGTGTTTTTTTGAAATTTTTATGTTGGTAGTTTTAACCTCATCAGTTTTCCTAAAAGGGGCACTATAGGAGAGGCAAGAGCCTTTGCCAGAAGGCTGAAGTCCAGGTGAGACAGATGCAGACCATCTCTGGCAAAGCATCGTGGTCTGTTGATCAAATCTTCCCAGGCTGTCAGTTATTGGATCTCCCTGAAATGACACCAGAAACTAAGCCAATTGTTAAAGTCAATCATTTTCCTTCATTGTATTGAGACATCATTCTGGGTGACAGCAGATCGCTGCTTAAGGCTAGGGACATACCTGACTGGGACACATAATCAGCGAGCTCAGTCATATCTCTCTTCATATAATCCAGAGACATATGTCTCAAGTCATTCACCCCAACATGGACGATGACAGAGTCATAACAGTACCTGTTGTTGAGAGACTTGAATGCATATGTGATATAGTGGATTCTGACACCTGACAAACAACTAACTGTAACTTTCTCCTTATCCAGCCTGGTGAAAGGCATATCTGTGTGTCTCACAATGGAGTCTCCTATGACTAATATTTTGGGTTTATGGTGAAGCCTTAGTGGCTGTGAGGCACAGGTGTGTGGACTATGCATGGTATGTGGTATGGGGGAGCTGTGGAGATCACATGTGTTTTTGCCTAGGAGGTCTCCTTTGTTTGGGTATGTTTATGTGGAGGACTTCCACATATGTAGATGTGTGTTGTGTAGGTGTGGGTGGTGTTTTAGGTGTAGTGATTGTGTTGACAACCTTTTCGGTGCCAGATATACTGTCTTGAGGGGAGAGAGCTTAGACTCTAGGGTCTTAATGTAATTGCATCTCTCACAAATTGTGTTCCCAGGTAGTAGTAGTAGTAGATGGTTGTCCATGTACATGAGGCACTTGCTACCCTGTCTCAGGATGCCAATATCAATCAGACTAGCAGGAGAAACTGTAGGAAATTGTCCATCCATATTTGTCAAAATCTGAGGGAGAAAGGCCAGGGAGACCTAAGGGGTGGGCCTAAAGCCCAAGTACTTAAACCAAAACTAAGAGCTTAGAATAACACTTAAGAATAACACTTAACAATTTAGACAGGCTATAAACAAGCAGTAATAAATGCAACAGAAAAGATGCAGTTGAACACTTTAGAGAACATGCAGCAAGTAGCTGGAAGAAGCCAAACAAAACAAAGTAACAGAGTAGTAGGAAGAAGCACAAATTAGGAAAATATAAGCAGGTGAATAAAGTGAATTTTTTTTTTAGGTATACTTGAATGTGCATATACAGTTTGTAGAAATACTGCCTCTTCTGCTGTATTAAGATGATATTCTTGGTTACACAACCAGAATTTCTCTGATGATTTAAACGTGTTTATTTTCACCTGTATTTAAGCCTCGTGTTTGTACGGATTTGTGCTCTAACAGGAGCTGCTCTACATTTGGTGTCTTTTGTCAGAGATCCTGAGTGTTTCTACTAAAATCCAAGGCATCCAAGGCTAAAAACAAGAAAATAAGTATGTTTTGTGATTCTGCTGCACTTTTTAAACTGTATTTTAATTAATTGCTGCATTATTTCTGCTTTTTACTCTTTGTGACTGCATCATTTTCTGTACTTGATTTCAACTGTACTTTTAGCCTAGATAGCATAGTCCAAATTCACATCTGCTGAATCTGGCCTGTTATTGATTCACTTGAGCACTAAACCAGCCATCTTACATTAAGAAGGGCTCCCCTGTACACTTGTGGCAGAAGAGTATAGATCCAGCCTTGTCTGAGCTGGGGATTGCTGGAGGAAGTTTCATTGTGTGCTTTCCTTTTGGTAAATTAACTTAAAAGTGTTTATTTTCTCCTGGATTTAAACTTTGTGTTTGCATGGGTTTTTGCTCAATTAACTGGAGCTGCTGTATGTTTGGTGTCTTTTGCCAGAGGTCTAGAGTGTTTCTGCTGAAATCCAAAACTAAAAACAAGAAAATAAGTATGTCTTGTGATTCTACTGTGCTTTTTAGACTGCATTTTAACTAATTGCTGCATTATTTCTGCCTTTTACTGTTTGTGGCTGCATCATTTTCTGTACTTGATTTCAACTGTACTTTTATCCTAGATAGCATACTCCAAATTTAGATCTGCTGAATCTAGCCTGTTATTGATTCACTTGAGCACTAAACCAGCCAGAAGAGTGTAGGTCCAGCCTTGTCTGAGCTGGGGATTGCTGGAGGAAGGTTCATTGTGTGTTTTCCTATTGGTAGATTAGCTTAAAAATGTTTAAAACTCAGAAAACATGAAACCAAAGCCAAACAAACATCAAAAAACTAATAGCAAAGGTACTGATAGTCAATAAAGACTGGAAAGTAAAAAGCTTTAGCGTATAAAAAGCTTTATTCAATGCTTTCATCACAACAAGACTTCCTCAGAAAAACTCTGAGGAAGTCTTGTTGTAATGAAAGCATTGAATAAACCGTTTTACACGCTAAAGCTTTTTACTTTCCAGTCTTTATTGACCATCAGTACCTTTGCTATTAGTTTTTTTTGTGTTTGTTTGGCTTAAAAATGTTTAGCCAGCCTGATTGACATGGGCATTCTAAGGCAATGTAGTAACTGGCTCATGTATACTGACAACCACTTGCTCCTAAAACAGACAAGTACCATAGGTGAGAGATGTAATTATACTATGAAATTGGAGTCAATTTTCTCATGTAAAAACAAACCAAACATCAAACAGGTTGTCAGCACACACATTTCACCTCTTACACAAAATAAGGTCATAACACATAAACCCACATACTGGGAGGTGCTCACTAGAAGCCTACCGAAAGATCAGAGACCTCCCAAACATAAACCGCTTGCACACACTGCTATGCAAATAGTAACCACTACACATAATAACAGATACACCAGTGTCTCAGCAAATAAGCCCCATAAGGCAAAACACCTCAAAACCTAATGTCTTAGTCATAGGTGACTCCATAGTGAATCACACAGATGTCCTCCTCAGCAGGCTGGACAAAGAGAAGGTCACAGTCAGTTGCCTGTCAGGTGCCAGGATCCATCAAATCATGCATGCATGCAAATCACTCAACAGCAAGTACTATTATGACTCTGTCACAGTCCATGATGGGGTGAATGACTTCAGATGTACCTCTCTGGACTATATGAAGAGGGACATGACTGAACTCTCAAATTATGTGTCCAAGGCAGGTATGAACCTAACCCTAAGCAGCATTCTACCTTCACCCAGGATTATGCCACAATATAAACAAAAAAAAAATGATCGACTTCAACAATTGGTTTAGCTTCTAATGTCATTCCAGGGGGATCCAGTATCTGTCATCCTGGGAAGATATGGCGAACAGGTCATACTTCATTGTCAGAGATGGTCTGCACCTGTCTCCTCCAGGCTTTAGGATGCTGGCAAAGGTACTTGCCTCCCCCATAGTGCTTTGTTTTAGAAAATGTCAAAACAACATTTCTGATGTAACAAAATCCACTTGAGACAAACTTAAACGTTTTGCTGCTTAATGCTAGGAGCTTGAATGGGAAGCTGCACTCCTCACCTTGGATGCTGAGATCTGTGTGCTCACTGAGACATGGTTCAAGGCTACGGAGAGCACTCCAACCGTGTAAGCCTACACATTCAGGTCTCAAAATGAGCATTGAAAGAACCAAAGGTGAAGATATATTCATCTTCATTAAGGCCAAATACACCTCTAGACTGGTCAAACAGTATGATTCTCTCAAACTAATCCATGTCCAATTCATTACAGGCAATATAGGTAAAGTACCCTACCACATGATTGCTAGCTATAGGTCCCCCACCATGAAACAAGAAAAGCACACTGCCTACCAGGACTTACTGGAGTCACTCACCATACAGCCCAACACCTAAGTCATGGGAGATTTCAACTATCCCTCCATCAACTGGGAGATGTACATGAGCACAAACATGCTTGCCTGGAGGTTCTTGGACTTTGCCAACACAAATGCTCTGGAACATATAGTCTGCACCCCCACAAGGAGCTGAAATATCCTAGACATAGTACTTACCAACATGGGGGGGGGGGTCACTGCACTCCTCCCTGTGTGATGCCCTCCCTAGAACCTTACACCCTAACAGGGGCAAAAAACTAAAAACATTTCCAAAGCAAACTACAGCCTACTAAGCAATAGTGTAAAAGATTTTATACCCCCCACAATCACAGACAACAATGACCCCTATGCAGAGCTGTACATAAATGCCTTGTATAAGCACTTAAACTGTATAGACTCAGCTTTTCTTGACCAAATCAAAATCAGGGCCTCCCGAAAAAATAGGTTACATTAAAAGAGGAAGAAACCAATGTCTAAATACAAGAGGGAACTGGCTCAGCAGAGGAAGAATTCCCTTCTCAGCTTGAGCAAGCAAATCAGAAATCTTGTAAAGTACTTTAAAGTGACTTACTAAGCTAAAATAGCATCCCTAGCCAAGGATAATCATAAGGCATTCTTTAACTACATCCAAAATCTGAAAGGGAATGCCCAGCTATGTGCCAAACTGGTAGTGGATGGCACCACTCAAACCATATGGGAAGAAATTACCAACTTGCTAGCTGACAGATTTGACGCAAATGTTACCCCCCGTTCCCACCAGCCATACCTCAAAGCATACCTGACACTAGTCCTCTAGCTAGTATCTCTAGACATTAGGTCATATCTGCACTCTCCAAGGCCAAAAACACAGTCTCAGTAGGACCAGATAACATCCCAGCTTGCTTACGAAGCAACCTAATACAAGACTTAGTGGACCCATTTGGCATTCTCTTTAACCATAGCCTGACAACTTACTTTGTTCCAGCAGAGTGAAGAACAGCAATTGTAATCCCCTTGCACAAAGTGGGTTCATCAACTGACCTTGGGAACTATAGACCCATACATCTAACCAGCCTCATCTGCAAGGCCATGGAAAGAATTATCATGGACCTTATTAACAAGGACATAGGTGACCTACAAACTCTAGACCATTCAGTATGGCTTTGTTAAGGGTAGATCATGCTTATTAAACCTAGTAGACTTTGAGAAAGTCACCAAAGCCCTGGATGAAGGTAAAACAGTACATAACATTTATCTTGACCTAGCCAAGGCTTTTGACACAATCCCCCATGCAGGTATCATTGAAAAACTCTCCCAGTTGGGAATACCCTTATGTCATTAGGTGGGTAGCCAATTGGCTCACCGATAGAGCACATACTGTCAAAGTTGGTGACTCTGCCTCTACCAGTTGACCGTCACCAGTGGTGTACCACAAGGATCTGTGCTGGGTCCTTTATTGTTTGGAATCTATTTCTCAGAAGTCCAGGCTAAAGCAGACAACCTTTGGCTTACCAAGTTCTCTGATAATTTCAAATTAGGTGCAATCATTAAGTCCCCCAATGATGTTAACATATCACAGGAGGGGCTAACACAGGCAAATGACTGGTGCTAAAGCGGCAATCTAAAACTAAACACAAAAAAGTGCATTACTATCCTCTTTGGAAAGGGGAATTCCCTGCTAATTACAATATTGACAGCACCTCCTTAAGTTGAAACCCAGTGGTATAAGATCTGGAAACACAAGTTGATAGCAACCTGAATTTTGAACACCAAGTTTCCACAATGGTAAGGAAAACCTTCTACTTTGTGCATCTCATAAGTAAGAGCATTGCATCCAGGTCAAAGGATGTTATAACTTGACAATGCTCCCTTTTGCATGTACCTTACCAGACACCTGCAGGAGCTGGAGAGAACACTGTGGTTTCTCACAAAAAAAAAAAATACAGGGCATTCAAACCATGACCTATGTGGATAGACTGAAAACCTTGTCACTATACTCTGTATCTTATAGGCTGCTAAGAGGCGACTTTTGCCAGGCCTACAGGGAAGTTTCCGACCCTGCCCTGATGGAAATGCTGCACATTCACAAGTCAAACCCCACAAGAGTCACTCTCTCTAAGGATCTTAACCTAGCCTGTGACATAGAGGGAGCATGATAGAGAGACAGATATATCTCCCAGAGATTGCCGCTCCTCTGGAATAAACTTCCAATTCACGTGAAGCAAAGCTCCTCACTGACCCTATTCAAGTGTAACCTAGACAAATGGATAGGAGACTGAAAATTCATCCTGGGGTGGCACCTGTGTCCTTCATGGAGAGGGGTAGTCAGTGTTGATCATAGACTTGCTCTGCGAATTATGTCCATCTAACCAAGGAAAACTGGGACAACTCAGAATTAACATGGCATCTTGTCACCACGATAAACAGAACATGCTGGAGGGATAGATTCCTGTCACAGAGACTTCCCATACTCTGGAACAAACTACCTATCTATATCAAACAAAGCTCCTCATTAGCACTTTTCAAGGAAAATCTTGATGATTGGATGGGAGATAGGAAATTCACTCTGGGGATCACTTCTGTGGCTCTGCTCGACAGGGCCACATGAAAATAATTTTCTTGGGTGGCGAAAGCCAGGGTACCTTTTTGGCTAGGCTTATATAGGCCCTAGGGCCAATAGCCTTGTACCTACCTATGAACTTATGTACCTATGAACCTAGGCTTGTAAGGCCTCTAGGGTCCCTAGCATAGTAAACGCCTATGAATCAATAAATACATGTGTGACAGTGTGTTATTTATGTATTTATTCATTAATTAGATCACAAACATCTAATGTGTACAGTTACTACTGTACAAGTGGCTATAACTGATGGCCACATCTGTGTGTGCATGTGTTTGTGTGCGGTAATGTGTGTGTCTGTATGTCTGTATGTTTCTCTGTATCTGTGTAGTGGGGTTAAAAGAAATCACTGTGGTCAATTGATGTTATCTTTATTTTATTACAGTCTGATATCTGAGTTGTACACAGTCAGTAAAGGTAGCTTCATTTGCTGGGTAAAGGGGCTCTGAAGAGTTAGTGTTCATTTGTGTGAAGCAAGTTGGAATACTTTACTACAGCTATTTGCAAACACAATCAGATATTTAAGGTCTGCATAGTCATTAAAGTGGTTGCAATTGATGGTCACAGGGATTATTTGTGAAGAAAATGACTGTGTGTGTGTGTGTGTGTGTGTGTGTGTGTGTGTGTGTGTGTGTGTGTGTGTGTGTGTGTGTGTGTGTGTGTGTTGTGGAGGACTGCAGTGTATTAAAAGTAACAAGTTTTCCAAATTTTTTCACTTTCCATCCTAGTCAGACATCAGCACTGTACTGAATAAGTGGCTGTCTGTAGTAGTTTGGGCAGGATGTTTGTAATAACAATTGATTACTGGCACAGTGAGTAGCATACTATCTAATAGTGCCTTGTTCTCTGGTTGAGTTTTAGGTTTAGATTCATTCTGTGTAGAGTCCCTGACTCTGTGTGGTTTTATCCACATGGTTTGGTTTATTCTACTAGATCCTTAGCTGTATAATATGTGCCTCTTGCCATTAATTATTTTGCTTTCATCCCAATCTAACATGAGAAGGGGAACATTGAAGGTAGCCATCTTTTTTTGTAGGGGGAGGAAGGCAGCCAGTATTCCCAGACAGGATTTATATATCCTTGCAGGCATCCTTCTTTTCAATTTATTGGAGAACTACTATTTTGTTAACTTTGAACATTAAACTTTAGACATAAATTATTTTCCCCGAAAGAGAAAAATAAGACCAAATGTCTTTCTTTACTCATGATTTTTTTGCTTAGGCTATTATTAAATCCAAAGGTTATATAAACCCTCTAACATGCACCACAGGGCATGTAGAACCATATGACCTCTTGGAGTCCTAGCAACCCCCAGAACCAGGGGTTAACTCAGTTACTCCCTCCAAACTTATACTTACAGTGGAGTCTTGGCCAGTAAGGGAGTGTTGAAAGGATGGGGGTGGGGGTAAAACTTCAAAGTGTGAAAAAAAACAGGAAATAAATCATCTTTCTTGGTGGTGTGGGATAAGAATGAGTGGAAGCATGGAAGTGGCACTAAGTTACTTGATGGTGGGAATAGAGTGCAACAGGAAGGATAATGAAGTCCTTTGTCAAGGGCTCTATTTCACTTAAGGCTTGCGTTCTTGATTGCAGTCAGACATCTGAGGTGTATATAGTCAATAAAGTGGCTATAATGAGGGGTTACATACTGAGGCAGTCTGTGGATGAGAGTGAATCATTTTGTCTGTTGTTTGATTACAGGTAATGGTAATTTACCTATGGAATAGAACCATACACCATGCCGATAAGCCCCACCCATTCAGTTGCTTCTTGCTTTGAAGTCACCAGCCACCACTGTGTACTTGCAAATAAAGATTCAGTCTAGAAGGTAAGCTAATTAGAATACACCATAACTCTGTAGCTTGAAAGATGATTTGGAAGTCAGGATTTCACCAAGCTGATTGGATTTATAGACTCCCATACATAAAAAGTGCAGTTTAGAACTCCTGAAACAAACTTGTTAAATAATATCTGAAGTACGGACAGGGAGAAGATTGTGAGCTCTAGATGGATGCTGTATATAATATAGTTTAGCCACTCAGGGTTAGTTACAGAGGTCTCCATTTGGAACTATAGGAATGAGGGAATGATCACCACCATTGAGAATAGCCCCAGAAAAATTTCTGATTATTAGTAAGATCACACTTCCAGTTCTGGTATCAGACTGTCATATCTGAATATGTGAAAGTTATTTTAATCCACAACGATATTACAGACTGCTCACCAAGCCAGATTTCTTGTACAGACACACTATCAAGCCCATGGGTCTATAACTAAATGCAATGTCAGTGAGATTTATTGTTTGCACCTGTTGACATTGCTTGAGTATAAATACCACACTTTGAGACTTATTTTGAGATATCCACTGGTAATGGATGGGAGAGTTACAGTGGAAACATGAGCAAATATGGTGTGTGTGGGTGTACTATCACAACCTTAAAGTTCACAATATTGAAAATCATAATCATGAGACCATAATATCGAAAGAACAAAACTGTGATGACCACATTATCGAATTTCTGGATTTGCACCCCCCTAAGAACCCATGTTAATACTCGTTACAAGGATCTCACTGGTAGTAGTCAGCATTTTTAGACACTGTGGTCTTCAGTGTTTTGGTCTTCCAATGTCATGGTCACTGGATTGTGATTTTCAAGACTGAGGGCTTCAAGACTATGATAGCAAACTGTGTATGTATGTGTGTGGGGGTGATAGTTCCAGGATTAGTTTGGACAAAGCCACAAAGAGCAATAATCCTGTTTGCAAGTTATCCTGCAGGAGTAAGCCATTTATTATTTTTCCACAAAGTAAGGGTATATTTTGAAATCTAAATGTCTAATGTGGGTTTTGCTGAGAGGAGGAAAACACGTTTAAATATTCAAACACCACTGAGAAGCCTAAAAGTTATGAAAAAGGCAGCTTTATACTTAAGGCTGACCATACAATTGTGTTTCTGGGCTTGGGGGTTTGAGCACAAACAAAATTGAGGGACAAGAAACAAAGGAATATATGGAGGACACATTTGAATGTATAATTTGGAGGTGGAGTATGATAACAGAAGGAAGACATGATGATATAGAGATAACAAGTGTGAGTACTTTTCAGATTGTGAGGACAAGTAATTTTATGTATGTATGTATGTATGTATGTATTTATTTATTTATTTATTTATTTATTTACAACAAGCAGATTAAGAGAGGATGAGAGTAGTTAAATGAGAAGAGCTGGAAGTTAAATGGAGCAAAGAAACTGACAGTCTGTTAGGGTGAAGAATGTAGGAATTATGCTGGGAGATACACAGTGCATGCGTGTGGGGTGCTGCAGGTGAGGTGGCCACACCCCCAACTCCATAGGAGATAAAATGTAGAACAGAGATGAGCAAAGGATGTTCACTAACTACCTAAAGTAGTAGTTGTGGCCGTTTCTAACATTTATTAGACAAAAGTCTCTTTGGAGAACAACATACATTAACCATGATATTCACTTCAGGCAGAATGGTAATATGGAGAATAGTAAGGAAAAAATGTAACGTTATTACACCAAAAGGCTGTAATTCCAGGTCACTGAGTAACCTTGGGACAGAGTCAATCTGTTTACATTTCCTGTGTAAAGGCTATGTACTCAGGACAAGTGTGGTTACATTTTGGTGCATGAAGTAATATAGAAGTAGCTTACAATTTATTTCTATATTGCTTAGTAAGTAAAATGTGCTGTACAGTGACTAATTCAGTAAGACACAGATTTCATGAAGTAAGAAAAGTTAGTATAGCATGCCTGGTATGCAGAAACAAAGAAAATAAAATGTGTAATCATGATGGAGCCTATCACAGTTTATATAGTAACTGGTAAACCAGTGTGCGTCTGCATTGCTAGATAGTGCTGCCTGTCCATAGCAGCATGATATCTAGATGTGTGTGTACTCAGCAACCTATATTCAGTTAGTGGCTCTGTTGCCAGGGAGCATTCAGGGAGGAAATATCTCAGGGATGAGGTCAAAGTTCTGCTTCTTTGGAGGAGTGAGGTTTGGGGGAAGGCAAGAACTAAGCAATTCATGTAATGTTGGACTGAGGATAGTTATAAAAACACATACCTGATGCATAATGTATATAACTGGAAACATGTTGATGTGGTTTGTTTTCTTTTATAGTAATGTATGCTTGCTTATGTCTTTAGTGATAATTTAATAAAGGTGTCAAAAAGTTCTGCTTCCTTGGAAGGCTGAGGTTACTGCAGTATCACCAAGTTCCTTGAAGGGTGCCCAGTGCAGAATTATGCATGTCATAATGTATTCATTAATCTGACCAAGTTTCTTTTCACTGAATCATGAGCCTGTGAGCTCATCCTATTCAGCAAGCTCAAACCTAGCATTATAGCTTACCTAGATGTTGTGCTGCTATGTAGTTGATTTTATTATGTGAATGCAGAAAGTAAACCCCACACATGAGGGGATATAGGGAGCTTGTCTCCATGTAAAATACATTAGTAGATCCAAGCCATTTGATAAAATTGGCTGGTAGGATCAAGATGTTGTAAAAAGTGATAGGATTTATCATTCTATGATAAGTCATGACCACAGAACATTATACACACAGCTTAACGGACTAGTTAGAGCATTCAGAAAAAATCCTAGCCCCCATAATGTGACAGCCTTCTTATTAGATCACTGATCCTCAACCTTCTGATGATTGCAAAACTAGGGAACCATGAGACAGCTTTTTGATGTTGACAGGTACTACCATATTGGCTGATATAATGTGCTAAAACCATTCAGAGGGAAGTAAATGGGCTAGTGATTGTAGCGGTGGAGTGTGTGACCTTGTAACATTATGCCCTTCTGGTAACTGAGATGAGCAAAACAGGGTTTGAAATCGGTTAAAGAAAGTATTGCTGTTTGCCGTTTTTTAAGCATGGCTAGCAATGTTTAGTTAGAGAAATGACTCCATGCCAACTATAGCATAGACTCATAATGAAAGAAAGTGCAGGGTACTCCTAATATGAGAAATAGTTGTATGATAATTGTCCACAATTGCTTTCAGTGGAACAAAATTACGAAATATGTGCACATTTGCAGTATGGCAGTAAGAAATACTAATTATTTAGAGTGCATGAAAAGTATTCAGGCAAGCACGCAAAATATCGATCAAGTTAAAACATCATTCAAACAACAGCTATGGTCTACTACAACAGAATATTACTTATTTTCTGTATACCACAACAAAGGCAAATTGTAGAGGCATTAAGAGTGATGGCCTTAAGTGAATTGTGAATTCAGCAAATAAGGAAGAACTACCTTTTTATTCTGAATTAAGTAGCCATTTTTCTTTCATTGAATGACTTACTGCTGTGCGTTGTATTGATTTGCAGAAGTCAGTAAGGTAAAGCCAATCTTCAGTACTGAATAGTAAACTGAAACTGGGTGATGAGTGCAACATTTCTCTTCTTGAGACGCGACTACTGTCTGCATGTCACATTTTGTCATATTGTTATGTAGTCACATTGTTTAAAATGTGGTGAATATTACTGTAGCCGTGAAAGTGAAATGAGTCACTTCTTCCTCAATGCCATATCATGCAGCAGGTAGCAGTGCAGACAAACACACATAAAATGTCGCAATAATTAAGCAATGAATAAAAAATACTTAAAAGTAACACTCCTTCTGTTTGATTATGTCAAGCAAATCAATGTAATGTCTACATATGCAGTTAGTTAAAGCAGCTGAGAGTTTGCTAAAATGTGAAGTCATCCTCCATCACATGTAGACTCACATCTAGTTTTATGCTGATGTAATACTTCCAATGTTTTTAAGTAAGCTTGATGTTTGCTGTAAAGGCAAAGAACTAAATAAAAGCTCAAGGTCTACGCAGTTTTAAGGCCCCAGTAGCCATACAGAACAAAAACAATAATGACAGGGAAATTGCTTCAATAGATGAAGTAATATAAAGTTTGTGATAAATCCTAACATCATAAACATTCATTCATTCTACACAGGGGTGTAGCCAGGCATACTCTTTGTACTCTACTGAGTACATGTTTTTTTCTGAACATCACATCAATATGACTTTTTTTCAAGGTGATATTATGTCTACAACTATCTAAATGAATGTCCCCAACTATAAGTGCAGTATTGCTAATCTAAAAACAATATCTGTAATAGTTTTATGGGGAACAGTTGAAAATGTTATTTACATTTTTAAGTGCTCAAGGGCCAGTATTTTGAGAGATGCATCAATTTTTTTAAATGATAGGTATATGGGGGGGGGGGGTAGTACTAACAGCTTCTGAGTACAAAATGGAATTTGCTTGCTACACCCCTGATTCTACAGCATGTAGTTCCACATAATTAATTGTGCGAGGAAAAGCTGGATGTTCAGCCATGACAATCTATTGTGAGAATGAGTGTCACACAGAAGAAAGCAAAACAGCAGCTCCCACACCTGTGTAAAACTGAATGTTTGGGCTTCTGATGACATGGGTGTTATCTGGTCTTCTGCAAGGCCTACTTCTCTGAATTTTTGCAGACGGGGTAAGAAAGAGAGAAGAAGCATTCAGTTTACTACATCTGATAGTGAGATAGTAATGCTCTGATCTGTAAAACTGACCATTTTCCCTCTGTGAAAGTCAGTTTCCTTACCTGAAACTGTATTATAATTTACTTTTGTGGGATACTTCTTGCAGGTCTATGTCTACCCATCGAAAAACAAAGCATTGAACAGCATATATCCTCAAACATGCCATTCATTAAGCCATTCTAGGATCACATTACAGTAGGGATAAGGAAATTTGTCCTTTCCCCACTGTAGTGTGATCTCGGAGTTGCATATAATTAGCAGGGGGTGTGGGGGGGGTGCAGTCCCCCACATGACGAAAAACAATGTAATGCTGTTCGGTGCTTTTACCATTTGACAAGTAAACATGGACCCACTTCTTGCACAGTAACTCAGAGGGCTGTGATAGACTTTTATCCAAAATGTTCAAAATCCTGCAGGTCCTACAGGGAATCAATGGACATCACAATAATCAGAAAGGTAGACAACATCATGTTCTATTACTTCTTGTTTAGTGACACCTTTTATCTTTGTTATAGAGCTGGTCACCTACCCAACAAAATCAAAGAGTGCATATACAAGTTACATCCATTCAACTTATACAATGAAATTGTTAATTGACTATATCAATAATAAAACTAACTCATTAGTTCTAATTAGCTGTAATGCAGAGAAGATGTTCAACAGGGTAAAATGGAATTTATATTCAAGACTTTAAATAATTTTAGGTTACCATCTTGAGAACTCTATGCCTGGGGGTGAAAGCCAAAATTAAAACTGGGTCTTCATTTTCCTGGATGCTTAGAATTCAGAGATACTAAGCAGGGCTATCCCTTGCTCCCCCCCCCCCCCAGTTATTTCCATTGTATTTCAAGCCCCTAGCTGGAAGATTGAGACAGGCACCATTTAATTTGCTGTAGAATTATCTTTCTTGTAAAGATTTCATTATATGTTGTTGTTTTAATATTATACCTTCCTAACCCTTTAAGAGACCTGGAGGTTGTTTTCCACGAGCTTGGTCTCTTCAGTAATTTATCAGACTATAACATT
Organism: Protopterus annectens; assembly: GCF_019279795.1. Taxonomy (NCBI): domain Eukaryota; kingdom Metazoa; phylum Chordata; order Ceratodontiformes; family Protopteridae; genus Protopterus; species Protopterus annectens. The sequence goes on from NC_056731.1 coordinate 217,251,825, forward strand.
ACTAGAGATAAAACTAAAGCAATATGCATCAGTTATTTCCATAGTACACTCCACATTAATAAATGTAACTTCTTATCTGGAGCAAATAGTCTGACATATCTAAGAATCCTGATGGCTTCTCCTTTGCCACAGTGGTCAAATTAACTTTTGTGTAGGAGTGAGGGATATTAATTGCCACTGTGTTAAGGTGTTGTACTAGTTTTCATGTCTTGGGTGTACTTTGGCAGGTTGATATATAAAATAAAGTTGAGATCTTATATTATTCTGTCCATCTACTTTAAATTCTGCAATGTCAGCCACCAGGCAGATCTAAATTAGTAAGCTATCCCACTACCAAACCCTCAAGCTCTTTTCCAACTTCTGTAATACAACTCCCCCCTGTCTCTTCAGATCTCATTTATTGCATTAGCAACAAGATTGTGAATACCAGCACTTAGATAAATGTTTCAAATCTTTTTGTATATCACAGCCTTTCACTCCTATTCCCTTTCTGTATATCCTAAAATTTACTTTTGTTATCTTACACTTTTTTGGTTATTAAAAAAAAAAAAACGTTATCCTTCCCATTCCCATAACTAGTTTTGGAGACCTAGTTGTCATTTTGGCTTCTTCATTAGTTAGCTGCGAATCCTTTTCTACTAGTTTTATTAAATAGTCATGGTTATTTACCGCTACTGTTGACATTGAATCCATTGATTTGTGCTACTTATACCGTTTCCTGGAAACAAGGAGATTGCTAGCCTCCTAGAAAAATGAGACATTCAAGAGGTCCTACTAGACCAGAGATGTTCTGGAATTTATTCCAGATTCTTTTTTCTGGCAAAGAAATTAAAATTCCTCAGGCTCATTCTAGACTTAAGCAGCATGAATCACTATGTAAGGAAGGCACGGTTCTGGATGATCACAGCGGAAGCTATACTCCCCTGCCTTCAAAGGAGTGACTGGATGTGCTACATTTACTTTATTTATTTATTCACATTTTTTTACTGTGGAAGTCCAGCCGAGAATTAAAACCCCTTTCCAGCAGAGGCCCAGCAAGAAAAGCTCTATTGTTACATATACAAAGTTATTATGAGAATGTGGAAAACATCTATTAAAACAAAAGCATTTATAAGATTGTAACAGAAACATATCAAGAGTTCAACAATGAATTAATTGGACTGTGAAATACATGAACATTAATGTGAATATTTTATCATAATTATCCAGAGAGTTTTGGAGGTATCGTCTAATGCACAAACATTAAAGTAAATGTTTTATAAAAAAATAAAACAAAAATAGTTTCGCTGGTTTCACTGTGCAATACACATACATTAAAGGACATTTTTTTACAAAGGTATTATTGGAGATAGTTAAGCATTCAAAAAGTGAGGAGGTAATTATTATTGGGAGAACAGGTTGTGCTGATACAAGTCTGAAAGAATGAAGAGAGAGAGTGGATATACTGTTGTACAGTGGAAAGGAGAGCCTTAGGAATAGAGAAGAATATTAATGTGAGATAAGATAACGTTCTGTGAGTGATGAGTCAGTGAGTAATTTATAGCAGAAGCTATGCAGGTGAAGGTATATGGTGGCCAGAGAGATATGTGGGATAGGAAGTAGACAAGGACCTTGAGAATGTCAGTGATATATCTGGGAGCACTCCGATGATGGTTAGTTTAGAAGAAGTGAGTCTGCACAAGAAATGTGCTGTAGTCTGTGGTAGCAGCATGATATTGTGTGGGGAAAGGTGGACAGATAGGCAGGAGCTAGTCAAGTGGTTTGGAGCAATGACATTGCCATGTATCAGAAAGGATGGATTTTGCATTCTGTTCAAAAGTTTTTGCTGCATTTATTTGGAAGAGGGAGATTGGGAGGTAGTTCCACTGTTTTGTCACATAGCAAGCATATAGCTAGTCCCCATGAGAGCTGTGAGAGGGAGTTACATTGACCAGACATTTTTAATATGAATTGAGAGTATGACAAGGAATATACTAGTGCAGTAGACTGCTCAGAGAGGGACTGGCTTGTGGATTGTGGAGGATTTTCTGCACTATTTATTATTTATTTATTTTACATTTGTTGACTGGGATGGTCCGACTGAGCTGAAGAGTCCTTTTTCAGCAGAGGCCCAGGGAGAAAAGCTCCAACATATTAAATAATTTTCATTATAATTAGCATTAAACAGCAATGTTACAGGATTATTACAAGGCATTAAGTAGCAATACAATGTTATACAGTGTCAATAATCAGGAGTATAGCAAAACTATTTCAGGATGTATAAAAAAGAAATATGTCATTAAGATGAATATAGTTTTTGGGGTAAGTGGTTACAAAACCCCAGTTTTATCATAATGTAATTGCATGAAGGCAAGACAATTACAATAGAATAGAATTTCTAATTGGTTGCACTTCAGGAGGTGAGGGAAGTTGAATTAGTTTAGCTGTTTGAGAGGTACATAGTGGTGTGTTCTGTTTAAGAAGGCTGGTGGCACACTTTGCAGTCTTGTACGATTATTCCAGTCTTGTACGTTTGTTGATTATAGATTGGTAAATACTGCTGAGGCATATGTTGTTGGAGGAAAAAAGTAGGCAGCAGCAGGTATGACCTGCTTTGCTTGATTAGATGAACATTTTTTGGATTACTAGAGAATGCCTCATTTTTGGTGGTTGTCTGAGTTACTTAGTAAATGTGCAGATTAAATTGTAGATGTTCAATAATAGTGATTTCAAGTAGTTTAGTATGGTGAACTAGTTCAATTAATGTGTCTTCATTTGATTGAAGAGAAAGTAAGTTGAGCAGTGTTGACACTGGTTTAGGTAAGAACAGCATACATTTTGTTTTTTTTTTGGGGGGTTAGGGCAAGGTTAGATTCCAGAAGCCAGGTTTCCACAGGTATGAAGGAATGTTGAGCGACTTTTTGAAGTTCATAGATAAAGGGAGTTGAACAGATGATGGTAGAGACATCTGCATACTGGATCAGAGTGGAGTGGGTTAGTGCAGTGGACAGATTATTGATTAATATATCGAAGAGAAGTGGGATAGATCCTTGAGCTACACAAACAGAGAGGGGGAGAAATGTGGAGGAGGTTATGGCCCTTTTGCACTCAGAGTTCTATGGTGGAGCTAAGATTTGAACCACATGATGGCTTTGTCTGATAAGCCATTCTTGGAGAGTCTGCGAAGGAGAATTGGATTTGAGATGGTATCAAAGGATTTAGAGAGGTCGAGGAATAACTGAAGAGATGAAAAGATTTCTGTACCCAAGAGTATTTACAGTGTTGAGAAATGAGAGGAGAGGTGTGTTGGTGCTGTGAGAGGGTCAAAAGCCATGTTGACATGGTGAAAAGAGATTGTGGTTGAGGAGAAAAGCTAGTATGGTGAGTAGATATATTTATCTAAATGAAAACTCCAGCCAAGCTGGAACTTCCAAGGAGTGACCTCTCAAACCTCTTGAATCATTGGCACATGGGATATATGCAAATGACCCTTATGAACACCAGGTGTTTCAGCTAATTGGCAATTCTGAATGCCCATGACTTGTTTCATCATTTTAATGGACAATTTCAGGCCAATAAAGCCAAACACCACTAGCTGTGGCTATGCATATTGCTACCTTGTTATGACCTCATCAGCGCAGGACAAGCAGAGTGTTTGACTAAGCATAAGAAACACAGAACTGTTTTACCCAGCTGATGTCCATTATCATTAGGGTGACTGCAAAATATCCCAAATAACAAACTAAAACAATAAGTGAGAAGGTCACACTGAAAAACAAATCAGTAAAAACTAAATGAAAACTCCAGCCAAGCTGGAACTTTCAAGGAGTGACCTCTCAAATCTCTTGAATCATTGGCACATGGGATATATGCAAATGACCCTTATGAACACCAGGTGTTTCAGCTAATTGGCGATTCTGAATGCCCATGACTTCTTTCATCATTTTAATGGACAATTTCATGCCAATAAAGCCAAACCCCACTAGCTGTGGATATGCATATTTCTGCCTTGTTATGACCTCATCAGCGCAGGACAAGCAGAGTGTTTGACTAAGCATAAGAAACTTAGGGCTGTTATACCCAACTGATGTCCATTATCATTAAGGTGACAGGAAAATATCCCAAATAAACTAAAACAATAAGTGAGAAGGTCACACTGAAAAACAAATCAGTAAAAACTAAATGAAAACTCCAGCCAAGCTGGAACTTCCAAGGAGTGACTTCGCAAACCTCTTGAATCAGAGGCCCATGGGAACATATGCAAATGACCCTTATGAATACCATGTGTTTCAGCTAACTGGCAAGTCTGAATGCCCATGACTCGTTTCATCATTTTAATGGACAATTTCAGGCCAATAAAGCCAAACCCCACTAGCTAAGGATATGCATATTTCTGCCTTGTTATGACCTCATCAGCACAGGACAAGCAGAGTGTTTGACTAAGCCTAAGAAACACAGGGCTGTTATACCCAGCTGATGTCCATTATCATTAGGGTGACTGGAAAATATCCCAAATAATAAACTAAAACAGTAACTGAGAAGGTCACACTGAAAAACGAATCAGTAAAAACTAAATGAAAACTCCAGCCAAGCTGGAACTTCCAATGAGTGACCTCTCAAATCTCTTGAATCAGAGGCACATGGGATATATGCAAATTCCCCTAATGAACACCAGGTGTTTCAGCTAATTGGCGATTCTAAATGCCCATGACTTGTTTCATCATTTTAATGGACAATTTCAGGCCAATAAAGCCAAATCCCACTAGCTGTGGATATGCATATTTCAGCATTGTTATGACCTCATCAGCACAGCACAAGCAGAGTGTTTGATTAAGCATAAGAAACACAGGGCTGCAGCTGCTGGGTATAATTTGTTAATCAAGATAGTGACAGGGTATGCTAAACTTTCAGCTGCTAGTTTTAGATATTCTGTTGGGAAGTTATCTGGGGCAGTGGTGGTGATGTTTATATATTTTTTGAGATACTTTTTGATGGTTTTCATGGTAACCAGTCTGAAGTCGGGAGTATTTTCTGTATGGCACATGCAGCTGGAGTTGGGTCTGTACTGTGGTCACAGTTTGAGAGAGAAGCAAGAGAAAAGCAACAGTACTGGTAAAGTGTGTGTTGAAGGAACAAATTACATTGAAGTCGGATCCAATAGGTGCAGTGTTAGGTTGTGAAGGTTTGCCTGGTTTTAAAGGTTTAGAAATGGCAGAGCAGAGCAGTTTGGAGGAGATGAGGTGGTGCTGTCTTAGGAGAGGAAATATTTTTTTTTTGTCTGAATTTATGTGGAGATCTGGCTTTATTATGAAGGTGGGTGGCAATACTAGTAGGTGTTTGTAATCTTATTCTTTTGTCAGGTGTTTCATGATTTATTTTAAAGGTGCATAAGTTACTTGGTAGGTAGAGTGAGCTAAGGGGGTGGGGTAGATTTGACTCTTTTGTACATGAGTGGGGCATGAGCATTTAGGATGTGTAAAAAAAAAGCATTGTTAAAGTGGTGGACAGTTTCATCTAGTGGTAGGAGCTTTAGTGCACTCCAGTTGTAAGCCTGGATGGATACAAGAATGAATCCTTGCTGAAGTTAGAAAGATTCCTAACAGGTTTATAGACTGCTGACATGCTGTATTTGGGAAGGGAGCAGTGAGGAAATATTGGATGGTTGTCACATGGGGCATCTTGTAGAAGACCTACATGACTGATATTGTTTGAGTTTCTACTTAGGATCCAGTCTAATATGGATAATGAGCCTGTGGATTTATTGTCTGTAGTAGTGGAGATGATTAGGTGAGTGAAGCTGAAAAGGTTTACATGGAGAGGTTGATTTGGGAGTGTTGTAGAAGATCAATTGATGTTTACATCATTTGGGATGATAGTTTCAAGTGGCATATTGGGGGATAACCAGAAGATAATTCTTCCAGTAATTTACAGTTTGAGCCACTGGACAGTAGGACATAGAGAGCTGTTATGCAAATAGTCCTGACATTATTAAGTCTTTGGGGGGAGATTAGGATTTCTGCTTTTGAGAATGATGGAAGTGATTTATGATATACAGAAAGCTGTAGGCTATTTTGATGGAGGAGTGCAATGCTGTCCCCTTTTTGTTGTGCAATTAAGGTGTAATTAGGTTTAACCAGGTGGCAAAATCTCTTCAGAGGCTGTAGTGGGTTTTAATAATGATTTGTTTATGACTAGAATGTCAGGATTGTTTGATTCAATCCAGATATGTAGTGAAGGGATATTCTTGCATATGTTCTGGGCCTTCAGATGAAAGAATTCTATTGTATTTATGTTGGTTGAATGTTTGTCTGAGGCACTTATTGTTGGGGAGACAGGGGACTTGGGTTTGGGTGGATGTCCCTACTGCATAGAAGTGAACAGAAAGTTGAAGGGATTATGACTTTAATGATTAGTGTAGTTTAGTAACAGTGGGATAGCTAGAAATGTTGGCAATATGTAGGAAGATGGTAAGGTGTTAGGAATTGAAGGAAACTGGTATGATAAGGTTGTGGACTGATATTAGAGTAAGACTGGGTGAGAATGGGATCTCAGTAGTTGTAGATTTAGTATGCAAAGGAAAACTATAGTGGATGATATGGTAGTTTGTGAGTAGAGTAGGGATGACAAGGAGTAGTATAGGTTCATACGTGTTTACTAGGCTAACAACCACAAGGCCCTTTTTTAAGCCTAGCCATGTATCCCAAATCTCTGACATGTTCTGATACCCTTGAAAAGTGTAAGCATGGGCTGGGCATGAACCATTTACAGGTTACCTGTGACCATTAGAGAGATAGGTGCCAAACTAGGGATGAATTTCTGGTTTCCCATTCAAATGTCCAAGTTGTACTTGAATTGGATTAGGGAGGAACTCTGCTTCACATGGATGGGGACCCTGTTCCATAGACGGGGTAGTCTCTGGGATACATACCTATCTCTCCAGCAGGTCCAATTTATATCACAGGCAAGGTTTAAGTTTTTAGAATGGGTAATTCTGGTGCAGTTTGTTTTGTGGATATGCAGGAGGTCCATCAGAGTGGGGTATGACAATGCCCTGTATGTCAGGCATAGATCTCTGCTCAAAAGCCTGTAGGAGACAGAATACATGGATAGGACCTAGAGACAGCTGCATAGGATATTTTACTTACGCCTTGTATTCTTTTAGTGAGGAACCTCTGTGGATGTTTCAGTTGTTGGATAGTACATACCAAAGGGGGCATTGTACTCATTGATAGGTCTGATGAATGCCGAATACAGTGGAACAATGACTTCCTTGGACTTAGATGCCATACTTTTGTTTATAAGTTGTGCAACACAGAATGATTTCCTCATTACTGTAGACACGTGATGGTCAAAGGCTAGATTACTATCTGTGTGTGTCCTTAAGTCCCTGACTACTGGGTCAACTCTAAGAGGGTGTTGTCAATATGATAGTTACCAGGGATGGATGACTTTCCAAAGGATACTATTATGCATTTCTTGGCATTTAGTTTTTGTCCATGGCTCTGACGGCAGTCGTTTGTCTGTGTCAGCCTCTCCTGGAGAACATCTGTGTCAGTGTGAGATTCAATGACAGCTCCTAATTTGCAGTCATCTGCTATCCACTGGGTGACATATGGGTTTGTACCTAACCTCTTGAGTTTGCCAACAATGCCTGAGTGGGGTGTTGTGTCAAATTCCTTGGTCAGGTTAAGGTAGACAGTGCGAATGATTTTGCCCTCATCCATTGCTTTGGTGACCTTCTCCAAGATGTCCACCAGGTTGAGTAGGCATGATCTGCCCTTGTCGAAACCAAACTGGGCTGGGTCCAGTGTCTGGAGGTTTACTATATCTCTGTTGATCATCTCCATGACAATTCTTTCCATGGCTTTACATATAAGACTAGTGAAACATATAACTCTTTAATTTCCAGGGTATGTAGATGGCCCACCTTTGTGCAGAGGGATGACTGTTGCCTTTCTCCATTCATGAGGCATAAAGCCTGTTTGGAGGCTACAGTTAAATAGCAATTACAGATGCCCTGATAGGTCATGTTTCATGCTATTTAGAAGGCATCCTGGGATATTGTCTGGGCCCATTGATGCAGTGTTCTTGGTCTTAGAGAGAGCATTAAGGACCTGTTCTTAAGTAATAGTAGTGGGAGTTACATTTGATGATATTTCCTGAGAGAAGGTTGAGGGGGAGAGAGGGGTAAAGTTGGAGCTGAAATAAGCCAGGAGGTTTGCTATATCTCCTGGCTCAGTATAGGTGGCTTCATTTACAATGAGCTCTGCACACAATTATATATTGCCTTTGAGGTTGTGGACATAGTTAAAGAATGCTTTGTGGTTGTCCTTGGCCTGGGAGGCCAGACTTACCTTAAACATGACTTTGGTAGACTTTATTTGTCCTCTGAGTTGTTTGTCTAGCTTGATGAAAGTGCTTTTATCCTGCTGGGTACTGCACCTCCTAATTTTTGCCATCATTTTCCTCCTCCTGTTATACAGCCTATTGATTTTGTGATTCCACCAGGGTGGCTTGTTTTTTGAGTTAGTTCTGTACTTCTTCCTGGTGGGTACAACTGTCTCTATGGAGTTATGAACATACTTGTAAAGGGTTTCTGTGAAGAGTTCTGCATAGGCAGCAGTGTTCTCAGGGTTTATGGGGGCTTGAATTTTTGCCAGGTTCTCAATTAATATCAGGAGGCTAGCCTTAGAATAGCTCCTGAATATTCCAGGTTTAGCTGGGGGTCCAGGTTTTATTTTTACTTCAGAGGAGACCATTTTATGGTCTGACCTTACCAAGGAAAGCATTACAGTAGGGGGTGTGCAGCAGTCTCTCATATTAGTGAGGACCAAATCCAGTATGGTTGCACCCCTGGTTGGTGTATTGACTATCTGGTCCAAGAAGTTTGCGTTTACAAAATCCAGGAATCTCTGTGCATGTACGTCTGGTGTTGTATAGGATTCCCAGTTAATAGTGGGGTAATTAAAGTAATCCATGAATACGGTATTGGGTTGGATGGTTAATGTTTCTAATAAGTTTAAATACATGGTATTGTTTTCCTGAGCTGTACAGGGGGACCTATAGCTAGCAAGCAAGTGGTATTGGATTTTACCATTGGTGATTTGAACATGGAGCAGCTTAAGTGAATTGTCCTGTTTGACCAACCTTGAAGTATATTTACTTTTGATGGAGAGACACCTTCACCTTTAGTCCCTGCCTGTGAAGTAGCTGGCCTAAATGTCTGGAAGGTATTATAACCTGTTGATGTGCTCTCTGCATCTTTAAACCTCGGCATTTGTGTTTCCTACCCACCCTGTTTCCTTTTGTACCTAAAGGGGCTTTTTTATTATTACACACCATCTCATTGGAAATGTTTTGTTTGTGAGCTGGTGACCTTTGAGAAGTTTCACTCTCATTGTCAGTGTAGTAAGAAAAATCTTCTCCAGACCCGTCGCTAACAGGCTGTTTAAGAATGGACTTTCTTTTCCTTTTTGATCTAGGCACTGGATTTCTATTGGTAAAAAACTTGACTTTTTAGATTGTTCAATAAAAAGCCCCTATAGGTACAACAGGAAACAGGGGGGGGGGGGGTAGGAAACACAAATGCCGAGGTCACTATAGAGACAATGCTACAGCTGTTGGAACCAAAATTGTCACAAACAATGTTGTAAATATTTCTTCAGCCATTTTATCAGAGAATGAATATAAAGTATTTAATAAAGGTCTAAATTACATACCTAGATTTTGTGTGTCTGAGTATGAATTTGTTCAGGATTTACTATCTTTTTGCAGATTTTTGAATCTTAAGATTTTCTTTGGTGACAATACAACACAACAAGTTACAGAAGAATGTGGCTTTAAATTTCATGCTTCTAAGTTTGTGCCCCCAATGAATAAATATGTAGAAAACTTTCAAAAATGTGTTCTTCGGGAATTACACTCTATTAATAATAGTAATTTTGGTTCTGGGCAAGATAACTTGGATGTTGGTGAAAAAGAAGCTTTCCTTCAACTTAAAAGTAGGAAAGATTTGGTGATTGTACAAGCAGACTAGGGGGGCTCTACTGTGGTGATGAATTTGGTCAGATTATGAAAAAAGAAGGTAAAAGACAGCTTTGTGATGCTAGAATTTATACGCATCTTTTTATAAATCCGAGTTGCAAGTTCAAGGCTGAGATTGATGGGTTTTTGGTACTTGCTATGAGTGAAGGCGTCATTGACCAACAAACCTTATACCATCTTAAGGTTATTGAACCATCTTTACCTTATCTTTATTTTCTTCCCAAAATACACAAGAGCCTTAATAATCCTCTGGGATGACATATTGTGTCGGGTCATGGGTCTCTTACTGAACCCATCTCTATATACCTTACGAGATATCCTAAACCCTTATTACAGGGTGTCAGAGCCAGAATTAAGGACACAACTGAGTTTTTAACCATCATAGCAGATTCCCAAATAGAGGATAATTGGCTCTTGTATACATTGGATGTGACATCACTATATACCAACATCCCCCACTGGGCTAGACTTATGGAATTGGAGTTCTGGCTCTCAGAACTAAAATTATATAACCTGGTTTTAACACATTTGTGTTAGGTTTGGTAGAACATGTGCTAACTAAAAATGTCTTCCTCTTTAATGGTGAAGTCTATTTGCAGGTTAAAGGTACCGCTATGTGGGCTGCCTTTGCCCCTATATATGCAGAACTTTTCATGGGTTATTTTGAACATCATGTTATCTATGACAGGAATCATAACATCTTTATGGATGAGATGGATATTTGGCATAGGTACCTGGATGACTGCTGGATGGTCTGGAAATCTGATATGCCATATTTACACGAATTTGTGAGTTACTTGAATGAAAATAAATGGGGCTTCCATTTTACTGTTGAAGCTAATAAAAAATCGAATCCTTTTTTGGATGTTTTGGTGACAAAACAACAAGATGTTTCTTTGGCTAGTACAGTATATAGGAAACCTTTTCATTCCAATTTGTTGTTACACGCCTCCAGCTGTCATCCAGGTCACATTATGCACAATATCCCTAAATCTCAATAAATGAGAAACAAGAGAATTTGTTTTCAACAAACGGATCTCACTATGTGTAATAATGATCTCACTAATAGGTTTATTGAATGTGGTTATTCAGATAGGTATTTATACCAAACAAAGACCATTGTTGATGGCATGTGCAGGGATCAATTATTAACCTATCATGAATTTAGATCTGGTCAAGACCCTAAGATTAGATTTACTAAAACTTTTGGCAAGAATGTTACTTCTTTTACCAGGGTTATATAAAAATATTGGGATATATTACGCACTGATGAACATTTAGCTACAATATTGGATAACAGATGTTATTTTTCCTATAGGAAAGGAATTACCTTGGGGGGGTCATTTTAGTTACTACAAAAAAAATCCATCTGGAGAAATATATAACAACAAAATACAAATGACCACAGGAGAAACAAGGCCATATGGATGTTTCCCTTGTGACCATTGTACATTTTGCAAACATGTTCGAAAAACCAAAGAATTTTCAAGTATAAATACACCAAAAGTTTTTGATATTCACATTCTGTCTAATTGCAATAGTAGTTGGGTGATTTACCTTGCTGAGTGTCAATGTTTGGCCTTTTATATAGGTCAGACCTCTAAGTCTTTCAAACTTAGAATCTCTGAACATTTGTGCAATATACGTAATAAGATAATCACCAATGCCTTATATAAACATACTCAAGTTCACATAACTGCTAGATTTTCTTTTACCATCATTGATAGAATTGTAGGTTTAAAATTTTCTAAAATTAAATGGCATGAAATTCTTAACAAAGAAGAAAAGATGTGGATCATACGTATAGGGGGTCTTTTTCCCCCGGGTCTAAATGACCATTTATGAGTTGACTCCCAGTCAGTTTTGAATTATGGTGGTATATATATTTATTTTTTTATATACACATACTTTTTTGTTATATATGTGGTATATTTGTGTATACATATAATTTCACATGTATATGTAGTGATTTATGATGTATTTGTTTATATGTATTAACATCACAGGATTAGTATTTTAATCTAATTGTGTTTTTGATATGGTGTGTATATCTTTTTATCTTTGTTGGCAATAGGTTAGAGTTCTGATTGGTGTTTTTGAATATATTGTCACTATATAAACAGCTTTTCATTATTATATGTCATTTATTTACATTGATACAGGTCATTGTGACCGAAACCGGTCTGTGACATTAAAGAGCATTTTCTCTCTTCTGCTGGTTGTTTTTGGGTTGTCATACTAGCCTGAGACACATTTTCCGAGAGCTCCATGATGTCTCTATTCATATAGTCTAGTCAGGTAGATCTCAAGTCATTTACTCCTACATGGACTATGACTGAGTCATTATTGGTAAATGTAGTCCAGTGACCTGAGTGCATACGTACTGTGGCAGACACTAGCTCCTGATAAGCAACTGACCGTAACTGTTTGGTGATCCACAGTCTTGTCCCAGATGATGCAAGGGTCTGTAGGCTTTACCCTTTTTCTGGTAGATGAATGTATTAGCAACCAGACTAATCAGGAACGTTAAGCACGGACAGTCACTCTCCAACCAGAAACAGTCAGGAATCAATACACTCTGCTCCTTCTCTCACCAGGACCAGAATATAGGCACAGATTCCAAGTTGTCACCTATAAAGCAGTTATTAGGCTTTCTGGTGATCAGCAGTCTCCAGGAAATAATGTCCCTGTACTCCTCCTCTCACCAGGAGAAAACAGAATCACTAATCCCAAGATAACTACTGAGAGGCAGAATTTGGGCTCTCAAATAACTGGTGGTCTTGCAATAGATGTTTAACGGTAAGATGAAAAAAATGGTTATTCCTAAACACTGCAGTGTGCACTAAGCAGTTAGATATGAAAGTGGGTAACTTAAGTTTTAGCTGTCTAAGTGGAGACCCACTATTTTTAAAAGAGCAAGATAGATTGAAAGGGGGTGGGCACTTTTGTATTCTGGTAACATGGAATACAGTGGGGGTGGCCAATAAATTTAAATAGTTTAAGGGGAGTGATTTCACAAAATAATAATTTGTGCTTAGTCACACCAGCCAGTGAAAGGAGAGAGGGAAGGAGATATATGGTCAAATTAGCATAAGGGGCAGGCAACTAGAAAGACAGTGGTGTTTAAGAACACAACAGTAACAAGGTCGGAGGGTGGAAACAAATTAATTCTGTCTGACTCACAACGCACAGAGCTGCGGTCTCTTCTCAAGTTTTAATATGCAATTAAAAGCAGAATACAAGTAAAACACAATGTAAAGAAAACAAATCACAGTATACAAAACAGAAAAAGGCAATAAAGTAATACGAAGTACAGGAAATCAAAAGCAAACTAACCTTTCCTTCACAGCAATCTGTGGCAGAGTCTGGGTGAGCTTTTCCAGTAAAGCTGGCTCTATCACTGTACTTGGATAAAAGGATGAGGTGAAAATGATGTGAGTATGGTGATAGGTATGCTGATGATGTGGCAAATGTGAGATTTACAGACTTTCAGGATGCCTACTTGCACATAAAGATTGCCAAGGAGACCAGAAATTACCTGTACTTCTGGTTGGGAGTCAGTCATTAACAGTTTTGAGCCACATCCTTTGATTTCACCACAGCCTCCTGAGTGTTTACCAAATGTGTGGTAGTAGTAGTAGCCCATCTTTGACTAAAGGGAATTTGCATATTCCCATATCTGTATGATTGGCTCCTAGCTGCTACAGCAAGGGATAACAGTCCATCATCTATAAATTACTTACTTCACTTATTATGCCTGTCCTTAGGCAAGTAAAAATTTCACTTAGAATTCTCTCAATCATTGGTTTTCATAGTAGGCCACCTGGGCACAAGGTCATCTATCATCAAATTACCACAAGAAAGGCTTTCATCCTTAAGAAGTTCAATATCAACCATCCTTTCCTACCACACTCCTCCAGCTTCTCTTATTCTAAAACGTTTTAGGTCTAACAGCAACATCCATCTTTCTCATGCTTCACACAAGGTTCTGCATGAGGGTTCTAAAGTGGACTTTGAGTGTACAGTGGTACCAGGTCTTAAACACCATCAACTCTTCAATTAATATCTCTTCAGTATGCAAGAAGCATTTATTTTGGTGGATGGAATCTCCCATAAGTTAAAACAGGAAAATCCTTTTCTCTGCCCTTGCCCAGGGCCCCATTGACCACAGATGCCTCCTTGCTGGAGATTGGGGGACATTTTAAGGGGAGATTGGTCCAAGGTATGTGGTCCCTGATAGAGGCCAAACTTTACATAACTGTCCTGGAGATGAAGGCAGTTTTATCAGCATTGCATTCCTTTCTGGACTGTCTTGCATGGGATGTGATTTCTGTACATTCAGACAACATGTCAGTAGTCTGGTATATCAACAAGCAATGGAGAGCCAAGTCCTACCCCCATGCCAAGAGGCCATGAGAGTATGGCAGTGGGGTAATATCTTCACAGTGCCTTAATGTAACAATGCACGTTCTTGAATGAACCAATTATCTTGCCAACAAGCTCAGTAGATCGATTGTGATGCCTTATGAGTGGTACCTCAATCCATATTCTGCTATTGGGTTCAGCTTTGCTGCACTTTTTGCATCCACTATCACCAGCAAATACAGCAGCTACTTTGCCCTCATCCCTACAGAGGAACAATTAGCAAGGAATGCTGTGGCATCTTAAACTTCTCTTGGTCTATCCCCCTCTTCCTTTAATGTTGAAATTCCTGCAGAAAATTTTTCTGTGCAAAGCCTCAGTAATTCTCATAGCCTCCTTTTGGTACATGTAAAATTGGTTCTCTGTGCTATGGCCTCATTTCAGGAGTAAGCCCTAGTTTCTATTTTCACAGTCAAAGCTTCTGTCTCAATCATCCTGTGAACCTCAGCTGGACATTTGGTCCCTCAATCTAACCACTTGCTTTCTCCAATTCCAGTAATGGACACAGATTCAGATTATTCATACAGAGTAATCTAAATTCTTTTAGCCTCACAGACAAAATTCACACAGAGACCCTACAGTTATAAATTAAAAATATTTTCTTTTTGGGCTTTTCAACCAGGCTGGGCCCCTTTTCTCACCCCAGTTCCCTCAGTTTTACATTTCCTAGCCTCCTTGTTTGATTCTAGATAAAGCTATTTCACCATTATGGTCAAGTTTGCTGCTATTGCCAGCTATCACAAAGGGTCTTCTTCCTTAACAGCTCAGGGACCTTGTAAAGCCCTTCTTTAAGGTATTGTTCTCCTTCACCCTCCCATTGGAGATCCCACTGTACCATGGGAACTTTGCTTTGTGCTAAAGACACTGACTAATCCTCCATTCAAGTTAGCCTCCTCGGCTCTACTGAAATTCCTTTCCTGAAAGACATTCTAGCCATCACTTGCACTAGAAGTGTCTTGAATTTGTATGCCCTGTCCTCCATACCTCCATTTTTTAAATTTTCTGCAAAAAGAGTATCCCTAAGAATGAACCTTTTTTGTTCCCCAAAGTTGTGATAGTGTTTTATGTCAACCTAATTATATGCCCTCTGGACTTCCAGGATGGCTGCACATTGAGTAACAGCTTACATCTAGCTCTCCCAGTGTGAAATCTGAAACTCAACCTAGAAGAACAGTAGAGTTTTATGTTTATGGGTACATTTCAGTAAATGGCTATTAAGTGAACTGCCTGGATGCCAGCAAAATAGAAATACAGATCACCTGGAAAAAAATCAGCTACAAAAAGTGAGGAAGAAGCACTGACTGGGGAAAAGTTCTGCAGCTGTGCAAAAAGCAATGCAACCTCCAGATATGACTTCCAGTAATATACAAGAAGATATAAGACAACTGAACACAGACCTGGTTAAAACAAACAAAGCACTGATGGAGTATATAAACACAAACAACAAAAGGCTGAAAAAATGGAAGAAGCTTTAAACATATACATAAGGTGATAAACCTGCAAAAATCAGAGGTTGAAATGAAGAAAAAGTTGGCCGAATATGAGACTACTCAGGAAGAGGTGTTTCAAAAATAATAGAGTTAGAGGGCGAGCACATAGGGAAAACCTGAGATTTTCATTTATACCAGAGAAGGTAGAAGGAACAGACTGCATTCATTTTATGAAAGCACAGATAAGCAACTGGACTGGTATTCCACAGCAGGAGTTGTTAGTTGGAAGAGCACATTGTGCATATGCCACAAACCTGGCTATAAGAAAGCAACCTAGACCTTTAATAGTAAAGATGAAATCCTACCAGCAAAAAGGAGTTGATTCAGGTAAAACTGTTGCAGGACAAAATACTAAAAGTGGGAGACAGCAGTGTTTGTGAAGAATGATTAGTCATTGTACACCAGGCAGAAGAGGAGTAAATTCATTCCACTATTCAGGGAAGGTCAAGATGCAGGTGTGAGATTCAAACTGCTGTACCCAACTGTCTTCAAGGTATTCTTCCCTGGAGGAACAAAATAATTTTTTTGATGAAGTACATGCTACGGAGGAAATACAAAAGTTTGTCCAACAAATGTGAGCTGTGAAACAGAAGGAAATTCTGCTTCATGTTCTTCTGGTAATAAAGACCACAGAGAGACTGTACTTGTGAAACCTTTTTTACTATTTCAATGGAAAATTTTGTAGAGAAGGAAGGGAGCATGAGAGTTAACTTGAAGAATTGAGAGTATGTTAGAAATGAAGCAGAGACAGGATTTGGGAGATGGAGACGAACAGTAATAAACTAGTAACTTAATGTGGGATTACAATGCAATAATTATATTTGTGAAATATAACAGAACAAGAAAATCTGGAAATATTGGACTTTTTCAGAATTTGTTGGACTTGGGAGCACTCCAAAGTATATGCCCTACTTCATGTCATTAATGTTCAGAAAATGGTTCGGGGCAGGGAAGAGAAGGGAGAAAGTTAACTGTATGATAAAAAAACATTTTTTTCTTAATACTATGGTTTTTGTTGTATATTTTTCTTTGCATGCTATAAAGTAAAATTTTCTCAATTATTTTAAGTGTAATGGGGATTGCAAATAGGTGCTGCTGTTCTTTTTTCTTTCTTTCTCACTTTTCTCTTTCTTCTTTTTCAGTTTTAAGAAATGTAGGCACTGCAGTGTATAAAAAAGCCTGGTTAAAAATCATGACAAAAGAAAAATGAATGCTCTTTTTCTTATTCTTGCATGGGGGAATGACTGGATTAAGGACTTTAGGTTGATTTAGTAATACATTTTAAGAGAAAGCAAGTAAATCAAAAAGAATATTGAATATTATGAGGCTTTTTTTCTAAAAAATGAATGTATGTTTAGTAGCAATTCTGTATCAGGCTCTCATGTCTCAATGGAAACAATCTGATAAAGAGAAATTGATTGTCTGGTTCTCATGTCTCCAATGAGACAATATGATAATTAGAAATTAGCTGACTGGTTCTCGTGTTTCCTTGGACACAATCTGATAAAGAGAAATTGGTTACAGTCTGGTGGAGATTGGTTAGCTGGAGAGAAAAGAGAAACTGGCTAGGGGATAATGTTCTCTGAAAGCATTCAGGGATTATTCCAACTGGGAGAGCTATAAAGATAAAACAAGACCAGTTAGCACTTAGTCTAAGTACAGGCTGCACCATGCGTCTTAGCATAGATAACTTTTCTTTTAGGTTAATTAAGTCTGTGAATGTGGCTGTCAGTTTGGCACATTTGCTCCTATTAGGAGGGTAAAACTTCACTATTTGAAGATGTACATAGTTTTGTGTGTTAGTATTAAATTAATATGATTTAGGGGGTATTGTTTTTTTTAGGGCTTTCAGTAAAACAAAAAGTTTTGCTAGATGTGACATAGGCTCAAATGGATATGACAAGAAACTACAGTGGATATAAAAAGTGTACACACCCCTGTTAAAATGTCAGGTTTTTGTGATATAAAAAATGAGACCACAATAAATCATTTCAAAACTTTTCCCACCTTTAATGTGACCTATAACCTGTACAATTCAGTTGAAAAAGGAACAAATCTGTTAGATGAAAAATATAAAAAATAAAAAAAATGTATGTTAACCTTGTTGCATAAGTGAGTACACCCTTAAACTAATAATTTGTTGAAGCACCTTTTGATTTAATTACAGCATTCAGTCTTCTTGGGTACACACCTGCCATCAATTAAAGAGACTGATTAACTCCAAATAAAGTTCAGCTGTCCTAGTAGGATTTTCCTGACATTTACTCAATTGCCTGCTACAGCAAAAGCCATGGTTCTCAGAGAGCTTACAAAGCATCAAAGGGATCTCATTGTTGAAAGGTATCAGTCAGGAAAAGGGTACAAAAAGATTTCCACAGCATTTGGATATACCATGGAACACAGTGAAGACAGTCATCAAAAAGTAGAGAAAATATGGGACAACAGTGACATTTCAAAGAACTGGATGTCCCTCCAAAATTGATGGAAAGACAAGGCAAAAACTGGTCAGGGAGGCTGCCAAGACACCTACAGCAACACTGAAGGAGCTGCAGAAATTTCTGGCAATTATTGGTTGTGTACTACATGTAACAACAATCTCCCGTATTCTCCATATGTCTGCACTATGGGGTAGGGTTGCAAGAAGGAAGCCTTTTCTTACACAAAAAAAAAAATCCAGGCCCAGCTAAAATTTGCAAAACAATACATCAAGACTCCCAAAAGCATGTGGGAAAATGTGTTATGGTCTTATGAGACCAAGGTTGAACTTTTTGGCCACAATTCCAAAAGGTACGTTTGGCACAAAAACAACACTTCGCATCACCAAAAGAACACCATCCCCACAGTGAAGCATGATGGTGACAGTATCATGCTTTGGGGGTTGCTTTTCTTCAGCTGGAACTGGGGCTTTAGTCAAGGTGGAGGGAATTATAAACATTTCCAAATACCAGTCACTTTTGCCCCAAAACCTTCAGGCGTCTGCTAGAAAGCTGAAGATGAAGAGGAATTTCATCTTACAACATGACAATGACCCCAAGCATACATCCAAATCAACAAAAGAATGGCTTCACCAGAAGAAAATTAAAGTACTGGAATGGCCCGGCCAGAGCCCAGACCTAAATCCAATAGAAAGTCTGTGGAGTGACCTGAAGAGGGCTATGCACAAGAGATGCCCTTGCAATCTGACAGATTTGGAGTGCTTTTGCAAGGAAGAGTGGGCAAATATTGTCAAGTCAAGGTGTGCCATGCTGATAGATTCCTACCCAAGAAGACTGAATGCTATAATTAAATGGAAAGGTGCTTCAACAAAGTATTAGTTTAAGGATGTGCACACTTATGCAACCAGCTTATTGTACATTTTTTATTTTTTTATATTTTTCCCCTAACTGATTTGTTTTTCAATTGAATTGTACAGGTTATATGTCACATTAAAGGTGGGTCTCATTTTTTTTATATCACAAAAATATGGCATTTTAACAGGGGTGTGTACACTTTTTATATCCACTGTATATAAAGGTTCAGCCTGCCAAACAGTCTGTGCATGCAACACAAAAGCTGGAACTAGACATTTAACAATAAAAAGATGTTACACATAAATGGTGGGAAAATAACTTTATAATCCAATGATGCTTTCTGTAATATCTTTAAATGTCAGTGGTCTCGCAGCTAAATAAAAAAAAGAAAGAACAGTGAACTATATTAAAAATGTAGAGTGCAAATACTATGTTACAGGAGACACACTTGGAAAGAACTGAACATGTGAATTTGATAAAGAAAGTTTTTCAGGATGGTTATTCGGCATAATATCTGGGGACAAAGGAAAAGAAGAGTACTTATATTAATTGTAAGAGGAGCTCTAATGATGATAGAAGAGGATAAAAAAGATAAAAAAGTTTACAGAAATTCTGGGAGAAATAATCAGTTTTCAGTCAGGAATATTACTTGTAGGTGGCAACTGGAATTTTATTTGCAGCAGTGAAGATGTGTCTGGGGCCCTAGAAGGGAAAGTATAACAAGGGAAGGTAGATTTTTAAAGAAATGTATGAAAATATTTGGCATGGAAAATGTGAATCCAGTAATAGTGGCTCAGAATGAATTTACAAATTATTCCTAAAGATATAAAAAACTGGGCAAGGCTAAACAGAATTTACATTTCACAGGAACGTGCATTTAATTGAAGGTCTTGATATGGACCCACATGTTAAAGTATTGCAGAATAGGGGGAATCTCATGGAGCAAGAAGAGGATCAACTGCAGAATGCTAAGTAGAAAATAAGGGATTATCTCAATAATATACATGAGTTTAGAAAGATTGCTGTTAAGCAACTGTTTTTGATAATAACACTAGAGCACAAAAACTTTTAGCACAACGACTCAGGCAAAAGAAAGTAGAAAGGGCTGTCACCAAGCTTAGGGAGCCTATAACAAGAAAGGTAACAAGAGATCCTGTAGAGGTATGAGAAATATTTTGGAAATTCTATGAAAGTCTGTATAAAGCAGAGAAATATGGAAATCAAGAAAAGATGCAGATGGAAATGTTTATGGCAGAATTAAATATGCCAAGGTTAGAGGTAGATGAGGTTCAATTTCTAATGGTTAGGACAGCAGGAGATGAGATAAAAATTGTGATGTATAACCACTCTACCGGAAAGTCCCCAGGAATAGATAGTATTCCTGTGGAAGTTTGGAAGCTAGGAGGGAAAAAATAATAAAGATCTGGAAGGTTTTGTTTAACAGTATTTTCAGAGGAGGAGAAGCACCAACATCCTGGAAGAAGGCAGTGGTGGATGTAATAACTAAAGAGGGTAAAGGTCCATCAGATCCAGCTTCATACAGGCCCATTTCAATACTAAACCATAATTATACAGTGTTCATCTCTATAACGGCTAAAAATATAGCAAAAGTAATGACAAAATGGATAGATATGGATCAGTGTGGTTTTGTGGAGGGGAGACAACTATTTGACAACATTAACAAAACACTGATGATCCAGAGAGAAGCAGAATGTAAGAAAATGCCAATGTTGTTGGTGGGTCTTGATGCAGAGAAAGCATTTGACAGAGTAAGCTGGTACTTTAGGAGAAGTCAAAGGAAACATTCGCATTTCCTGAAGAAATATAAGGTTTATTAAGAGGATATATGAGGGATCGGAGGGGGAAATTAAAGAGGGTGGGTACTCTCTGATAATTTCTGCTTGAGCAGAGGAACCAGGCAAGGGTTCCTCTTTCTCCTTTGTTATTTGCATTATATTTAGAACCATTGGGAAAGAAAATAAGGGACTCAGAAATTCAAGGCTATAATGGTATGGTAGTCAAGAAAAGCTGCCTCAATTTGCAGATGATATTATTTTATACCTGACAAAACCAGAAAGAGACATTATAGTGTTGTGGAACATTTTGAGACAGTTTCAAATCTTTCTGGGATACAAAATTAATTAAGCTAAATCAAAAGCAATAGTGGTAAATTATGTACCCACATATAAATTGGTTCAGCAATATCCATATTTATGGGGACATGATAAAATGAAGTACTGAGGAGCATGGATTAAAAACTACTCTGGTGTGAAGGATATGTGGGAAGAGACTAAATAAAAGATGATACAATAACTGAGAAAAATAGAAGCTTTGTTATATGAATATGGATAATAAGATATAAGCAGTAAAATGTTTTTAGTCCCATTAGTTTTATACACAGGTCAGGCATATCTTTATCAACCAGAGGAGAAGTTGTGGATAACAATAAAGAATTGAAGGACTTTATCTGAGAGGGGAAGATGGGAAGAGTCAAGTGGGACAAGTTGATTCTTCCAGTAGAACAGGGCAGATTGTGATTACCCGATTTGAAGGGGTATTTCAGAGCTACACAGTTAAGGCTCCTATACATAGTATAAGCAGAAAACTATAATTCAAAGTGGAAAGGGATGGTGATGAAACAGAGGGCAAGCTCAAGAAACAAGGAAAACTGGGATTTTGGATGCAGGCCTTTAAGGAGAATAACAATAACCATACAGAATATTATATCTATAAAGTAGGAGAAAGTATCCTAAGAACTAAGCCAGCACAGGAATGGAGAAAGAAGAATCTGCTGATAGGGATGACTTTGATTAGGGATATAGACAATAGGCAAGAGGGGGCTGGAAGTCTTTGGAGAAAACTGGCAAAGGAACCAAGGTATTGACAGCAAATAACTTGAGAGGGAAAGATGATAGAATGGGAAGACACCAATAATTTATTTGGACTGCAGGTTATAGATCACCTTCCCTATCAAGGATTGGTATCACAGTATAGGCAAAGAGAAAGAAATAGGGGGGGGTCATAAATGAAAGACCAGTGCTGGTAGAGTTTTTAGTAGAAAGTAGAATAGAAGCTGCAATTAAAAAAGGAATAATTAGTACAGTATATAAAATATTGCATGATAACTATAAGAATCAATAAGAAGAGGTTAGAAAGAATTGGGAAGAGAGACTGGATATGCAATTCACAAAGAAACAATGGGAGGATATATGTATGCTTCCCAAATATGCAACAAAATCTTGAAGATTTAAGATTTTTGCTTGGAAATGTTTACATAGATATTTTTATACCCCAAGTAGAATCCAAATAATATTTCCTCAGGTTGACAGCAAATGTTGGAGGTGTGATAGGGGAGAAAGAGGCAATTGGTAGTCTGTTTTGACAGCTCTTGAGGAAGTAATTCAGTTATTGTATGTTGCTTTCTATTATC
Organism: Protopterus annectens; assembly: GCF_019279795.1. Lineage (NCBI taxonomy): Eukaryota > Metazoa > Chordata > Ceratodontiformes > Protopteridae > Protopterus > Protopterus annectens. The sequence continues at coordinate 217,274,480 of NC_056731.1, forward strand.
AGTTTTTAAGTGTTGTGAAATCAGTTTCTTTGTTTGCCAGTGATTCTGGAAACAACTGTTATATCACTGTAATTTTTATTTTTAATCAAGAGCATACTGCCTAAGTTTTGAGTCTATGCCAGCCATTTTCTAGTACTTCTGATATTGCTTGTGAAAGCAATGTCATGTTTTTATTTTTATTTTCTTATTAAAAACAGAATATTCTTTGTTGCTTCCTCAAGAGCAGAAATGACAAAGCAGGAATATTTCAGCTTAGGTCAGTTAAAATTAGTCTGTTATTTATTAGTGCTTCTGATTATCGAATATCAGTGTATTTTGTACTCACAAATAAAATGCTGTATGTCACTTCTCTGTAATAATTTTAAAGTGATATATTGCTCCCTTGCAGTCAATAACTATAAAGCAAGAAGCCTTCTGTTCAGTATGGGTAATAGTAGTGAAAGAATAAATAGGTAGGCTACATATTGCTTCCTTGCAATCATTTTAAAATGCTATATATTACTTCCATAATCATAAACTGCAAAGCAAAAATGTTTCATCTTGGCCCAGGCAAAATCAGTTTCAGTTGTTTGCTAGTGCTTCTGAGAGCTCTTGTGAAAGTAAATTAATTGACTTTTTATTATTAAGGCAAAATTATGTATATAGGTTCATAGGTTCATACTAGGCTATGGCCTAAATCATACAAACTACACTAACCATCTCAAAGCCTTGTCCATCTTCTTGGTATCATACAGCCTGAAGGGAGATCTCTGCCTCATGCACAGAGCCTCAGCAGATCATATTCTCTCAGATCTACTGCACATCTGAAAGTCCAGTGGTGGTATAAATACCCACTCAAGAAATCTTAATCTCTTGTACAACATAAATAGAACTTGTTAGAGGATAGATAGGTATCACAGAGAAGACCACTTCTTTGGAATTGTCATCCTCTACACATAATGCAAAGTACTTCCCTTACTCCATTCAAACATAATCTGGATGAATGGATGGGAAACCTGATTTAGCACCCTTGTCCCTTATGGCTAGAGTTACATGTAAATGTTCTGCCAGTTCATGGTTATCTGTACTTAAATTACAAAAGTTAAAAATGTCATGGGAACGCAGAGCTAGGTTTCTAAAATTTATCGCAGATCAGTAACTTAGCAAGTACCTATGAACCTATGAATTTGAGGCAGCAACAGTAACCACTATGCCATGGTGACACCCTGCAATTGTTACACACACTAACTGGTGCAAGCTCATAAACACAGGAGGACATGCAAATCCAACACAAAAGGCATCCAGCTAAGAATAAAACCTGAAGTCCAAACACTATGAATCAGTAACAGTAACTAGAGTGCCACAGTTACACACAGCTGTTACACACAAAAACCCAGTGTAAGCAAAACAAAGACTCTTTGTACCAAAGGCAAGCGTCCAGTCTGGTGGACCCCAGCCATAAACAAACTCTACAACAAAAGGAGGAAGCTACTACAAGATAGAGCAAAATCCTTAAAAGGTAAGACACCTTTGATCACTACAAGTAAAAAACTAAGAGCTCTCATAAAATCATCCAAAGCAAACTTTGAGAGAAAAATAGCTAAAGACTCAAAAGACAATCATAAGGCCTTCTTTAGCTATGTTAGAAACATGGGAGGAAACTCCCTGATATGCTCAGAACTAGTTCAAAATGATGTGAAGATTACTGATCCTACAGACATTGCCAACATACTGGCTGACAGGTTCAGTGCAAACTTCTCCCCCCCTCCCCCCCAAAAGGAGAGATATCTATACCAAACGATTGCAGCCCCCCAAACATCTCTAACGCCCAAGTGAGAACTGCTCTCTCCAAAGCAAAAAACACAGCATCCATGGGACCTGATGGTGTCCCTGGCTGTGTACTCCACGAACTCAACGAGGAATTAAACCCACAGCTAGGACAGCTGTTTAATCATAGTCTCACCTCTGGATACGTACCCAGGGAGTGGCGCACTGCAACTGTGGTCCCACTTCACAAAGGCGGTGCCTCCACCGATCCTGGAAATTACCGGCCCATTAGCTTGACAAGCCTTATCTGCAAAGCCATGGAGAGGATCATAATGGACCTCATAAATAAAGATATAGGGAATTTGCAGACTTTGGATCCAACCCAGTTTGGCTTTGTCAAAGGCAGATCATGCCTTTTAAACTTGGTTGACTTTTTCAAAACTGTCACCAAAGCCATTGATGAGGGAAAGGCAGTCCATACAGCCTACTTCGATCTGGCGAAGGCCTTCAATACAATACCCCACTCGGGTATCATTGAAAAACTCATCAGCTTAAATGTTAACCCATACATCACAAGATGGGTTGCAAACTGGCTGAGTGACAGAACCCACAGGGTCAGAGTTGCTGGCGCCATGTCAGACTCAAAGCCTGTCACAAGTGGTGTCCCACAGGGCTCAGTCCTGGGCCCACTCTTGTTTGGCATCTACTTTTCCGAAGTACAAGCAAACACAGGAGGGTTATGGCTGACAAAGTTTGCAGATGACTGCAAACTGGGCGCCATAGTTGAAAACACATCTGACACAGATATCCTTCAGAAGGGTCTCACAGAGACAGATAGCTGGTGCCAGAGCCATGGCCTAAAGTTAAATGCCAAAAAATGCATAGTCACACCCTTCGGGAAAAACAAGGTTACCCCTAGCTACCATATAGGTGGCAATCCACTGAGCACAGAAGAAGTTATCAGGGACCTGGGGACCCAGGTTGACAGTAGCCTGTCATTCGACACCCATGTAGCTAAAGTAGTTAGGAAGACCTTCTACATTGCCCACCTTATCATGAAGGGATTCACATCTAGATCAAGGGAGGTCATAGTCTCCCTGTACTCATCACTCATCAGACCAATGATTGAGTACAATGCCCCATTCAGAATGTATCTGACCCGACACTTGCAGCAGCTGGAGAGGCCACAAAAGTACCTCACCAAAAGGATAAAGGGTCTCAAAAATCTGTCCTATGCTGCCCGACTGAAAGAACTCCAGCTCTATTCAGTCGCTTACCGCTTGCTCAGAGGTGACCTTTGCCTGACATACAAGGCCATGTCAAACCCAGATTTGATGAATATGCTTCACCTCAAAAAATCTAGATCCATCAGAGCCACAAGGGCGGGAGACTTAAACCTCGACACGGCTATTAATAGGACGTGCTGGAGGGATAGATTCATCACCCAAAGACTCCCTATGCTGTGGAACAAAATCCCGGTATATGTGAGGCAGAGCACCTCGCTGGCCTTGTTCAAGAGAAATCTTGACCAATGGATGGGAGATCGCAGATATACCCCAGGGATTACCTCAGTGTCACTGCTCGACAGAGGCACAGCAAAATAATGGGTATAGTTCCCCATACTAAAGGGGTGGTGTAAGCCACAAAACTATGGGCTAGGCTTGTAAATGCCATCGGGCAGATAGCCTAGTATGAACCTATGAACCTATGAACCTAAATACAAAGACACAGGAGTTCATGCAGATCCTACATGGGAGGTACCCAGTTGATAACAAAACCTGGAGACCGGGTAATGTGAGGCAGCAACAGTAATTATTGTACCATGGTGATATCCAGCACTTCTAACATGGGAACCTAGCAAAAACATGATGCGCCAACTCCATAAGTCAGGGAACCCCAGTTGTGAAACAAACTTGCAAACAAATGCTGGGAGGTCATAACAGTCATGACACAATGACACCCTGCACTTCCAAAATGTGTGAACCTGACAAAAAAACACATGGTCACCTGTTATACAGACTCTATACAGAAGGCAAGACAACAAGGCAGAGAATCAAAAGTGCAGACCAAGCACTGTTAGACAGTAATACTGAATGCTGTACCAGTAATGTTCTGCAAGTGTAATGCATCAACCCAATGAAAACATGCAGGTAGATGATGTGCAGACTCCCCACAGAAAGCAGTATTCTCTAGATGAGCACAAGAACAACAGAAAGCAGTACTCTCTAGATGAGCACAAGAACAACAGAAAGCAGTACTCTCTAGATGAGCACAAGAACAATAGAAAGCAGTACTCTCTAGATGAGCACAAGAACAGAAAGCAGTACTCTCTAGATGAGCACAAGAACAACAGAAAGCAGTACTCTCTAGATGAGCACAAGAACATAACACTAACTGCTGCACCACTGCCAGTGACTCCCTGAAAACTATTTTTGTTGCAAATTTGTTTGTTCAGTTATGCATGCATCATTCTCCTTAATATTGTTACTGTGTGATATCCCAATTATTTACACAAGTTATTAGAACTGAAGTGGGTATTCATAGGAGTGTTTATCCATGCATACATTATAAGTGTTCCCAGTGATGGGAGTGATATATTACAATATGTAATATATGACAGTTTCTAGTAACTTGTAATATAACTAGTTCGTCATCTTCTTTCGGCTGTTCCCATTAGGGGTCACCACAGTGGATCATATGTTTCCATTTCTTCCTGTCCTCTGCATCTTGCTCTGTCACACCAACCACCTGCATGTCCTCTCTCACCACATCCATAAACCTTATCTTAGGCCTTCCTCTTTTCCTGTTACCTGGTAGCTTCATCCTTAGCATCTTTTTCCCAATATACTCAGCATCCCTCCTCAGCACATGTCCAAACCAATGTAATCTTGCCTCTGGCTTTGTTTCCAAACCTTCCAACCTGGGCTGACCTTCTAATATACTTATTACTAATCCTGTCCACCCTCGTCACACCCAGTGAAAATCTTAACATCTTTAACTCTGCCACATCCAGCTATAAATCCTGCCTTTTTGTCAATGCCACTATCTCCAACCTATATAACATAGCTGGTCTCACTACCCTCTTGTAGACCTTCCCTTTCACTCTTACTGGTACTCGTCTGTCACAAATCCCTCCTGACATTCTTGTCCACCCAATCCATCCTGCCTGTACTCTCTTCTTCACCTCTTTTCCACACTCACCATTACTCTGAACTATTGATCCCAAGTATTTAAACTCATCCACCTTCGCCAGCTCTACTCCTTGCATCCTCACCATTCCTCTATCCTCCCTCTCATTCACACACATATATTCTGTCTTAGTCCTGCTGACCTTCATTCCTCTTCTCTCTAGAGCATATCTCCATCTCTCCAGGGTTTCCTCCACCTGTTCCCTACCCGCACTACAGATCACAATGTCATCTGCAAACATCATAGTCCACGAGGACTCCTGACTGATCTCGTCTGTCAACCTGTCCATCACCATTGCAAATAAGAAAGGGCTCAGAGCTGATTCATGATGTAATCCCACCTCCACCTTAAACGCATCCATCACTCCCACCGCAGAGCTCACCGCTGTCGCACTACCCTCGTACATATCCTGTACCACTCATACATACTTCTCTGACACTCCCGACTTCCTCATACAATACCACAACTCCTCTCTAGGCACCCTGTCATATACTTTCTCTAAGTCTACAAAAACACAATGCAACTCCTTCTGACCTTTTCTGTACTTCTCCATCAACACTCTCAGAGCAAACATCACATCTGTAGTGCTCTTTCCCGGCATGAAACCATACTGCTGATCACTAATCATCACCTCCCTTCTTAACCTAGCTTCCACTACTCTTTCCCATAACTTCATGCTGTGACTGATTAATTTTATCCCTCTGTAGTTACTACAGCTCTGTACATCACCCTTATTCTTAAAAATCGGTACCAAAACACTTTTTCTCCATTCCTCAGGCATCCTCTCACTTTCTAAGATTTCATTAAACAGTCTGGTTAGAAATTCCACTGCCATTTAACCTAAACACCTCCATGCTTCCACAGGTATGTCATCTGGACCAACAGCCTTTCCATTCTTCATCCTCTTCATAGCTATCCTTACTTCCTCCTTGCTAATCCACTGCACTTCATGATTCACTATCCCCACATCATCCAACCCTCTCTCCCTCTCATTCTCTTCATTCATCAACTCCTCAAAGTACTCTTTCCATCTGCTCAACACACTCTCCTCGCTTGTGAGTACGTTTCCCTCCTTATCCTTTATCACCTTTACCTGCTGCACATCTTTCCTAGCTCGGTCCCTCTGTCTAACCAATCGGTACAGGTCCTTTTCTCCCTCCTTAGTGTCCAACCTTTCATACAACTCTTTATATGCCTTATCCTTAGCCTCCGCCACCTCTCTTCCTGTCTACTTTCTTCATCTCTCTGACAATCCCACTTCTTCTTTGCCAACCTCTTTCTCTGTATACTCTCCTGTACTTCCTCATTCCACCACCATGTCTCCTTGTCATCCTTCCTCTGTCCAGATGTCATCCCAAGCACCTTTCTAGCAGTCTCCCTTACTAGCTCTGCTGTAGTTATTATCAAAATAGTAACTAGTAATATATTACTTTTTTTAGTAACTAGTAACTTAAATGTGAGTTATTTTGAGTTACTTTTGCTTAAACCAGTGGTTCTCAATGTGGGCGATATAGCCCCCTGAACAATGATGCAAAACTTCCAGGGTCCCTATATAGTATGGCTAATAATCGGATGTTAGGAGGTAATAGAGACTTTGAAGTGGCAATTTGGATAAACAATTACAGCGTATGTTGGTACTGCTCATAGCACGTAGCATTCATTATAGATCATTGGAATTAGTCTGGAGCAAAATTTACTTCATTTTTTTAGCACTGCAAGAAGGTGAAAGCTAATGATGACCAGACTCCAGCCCTGCCCTGGCACTCTGGGACTGTCACTCACTTAAACATCCCCTAACACTGGGCCAGTTCTAGCCTGCAAGAGATCATATCCTTGCCTTGCCGTATAATAAATGTCATTGGTTCTCCATACCACTGTCAATCAGAATCAAACTCATCACTCATCAGTTGAGCACCTGACGCCCCAACCCACTGCAGTAACCAGGACTCTTTAGATGGCTCTATGATCAAACAACTTTTTTCTTGACAAATTTTTGTTATGTTCTATTTAAAATTCTTTTCAGATTTTGATTTTTAGTTGCTGAAAATAGACAAAATCTAATAGGTTTTAATACATCTTATGCTGCTGGTTGGTTTGGTTTAATTATTATCTGTGACTCTCTAGCTATAAAGACTAGTCATCTTCTTCTTCTCCTTTTGGCTGTGCCCGTTAGGGATCAGTACGGTGGATCATCAGTCTGCAGAACAAGTGGCAGTGGAGTTTTAAATTATCAAGTTGCCATACCAGCAGCCAACCTTCTTCAGAAGGCACTTGCATGCACACACTCACACCTATGCCCAGTTTATAATGTCTAATCCACTTGCAGCATGTCTTGGGAATGTGGGAGAAAACTGGAGCACCCTGAGGAAACCTACTCGAACACAGGGAGTGTAGATCATAGTGTTTGTGTTGTACCTTTACAGCCACTGTAGTTCATGGGCACATGCATAAAAGTACTGAGCACATGCAAGCAGAGTGCCATTTTGTATAAGGGTCTGTCACCATGGATATGAACCTTTCTACTGTCTCCATTACCAGCTTGTTGGATATGGGCATCCTGAGGCAATGTAGAAATTGCCTCATGTTTACTGACAACCAGTCAATTCTCAAACAAACTGATACAGTATGTGAGAGATATATTTACACAACGTCACTGGAGGCAAAGCTTTCATATAAAAGTACTCTTAAGTTCAATAAGGTTGTCAGTAGTACACATGATTCACCCATCATGCACAATTCAAAGCAGACATATAAACCCACATATACTGAGGCACATGTAACCTTCCTAAACCACAAAGACCTCCTAGATGAAGTACACATAAGAAATACCCTCAGCAGCCACAAACGCACTCTTTCAAAACAACACCCACATCAGCACATAGAGCTACATCTCATGGAGTCTCTACCTCTAAGCACATAAGGCAAGTCACCACACAATCAAACACTCTAATCATTGGAGAATCCATTGTGAGACACACTGATGTCCCTCTCACCAGGCTGAGTAAGGAGAAAGCTATGGTCAGTTGCTTATCAGGGGCTAGGATCTGCCACATTATGCATGCACTCAGGTCATTGGATCACAATTACCAATACGACTCAGTCATAGTCCATGTGGGAGTAAATGACCTGAGAAGTACCTTCCTAGAACTATATAAAGAAAGACGTCATAGTGCTTTCGGAATATGTGTCTCAGGCTGGTATGAACCTAGCATTGAGCAGCATTTTACCTTCTCCAAGGATGATGCCACAATATGAACAAAAGATGACTGACTTTAATAATTGGCTTAGTTTCTAGTGTCATTCTAAGGGGGTGCAATATTTGTCAGAATGGAAGGAGATGGTCAACAGACAACACTGCTTTGCCAGGGATGGTCTGCACCTCTCCCCTCTAGGCTTTTGAATATTAACTAAAACATTGTCTTCCCCCATAGTGCCTTTTTAGGCAATGCCAAACTGAAAGTACTTCTGACATAGCAAATCAAAACCAAAAAAAATCTAAAGGTATTACTGCTCAATGCTAGGACCCTAAACAAAAACCAAAAAACTCCACTCCCTGGAAGGTGTCTTTACCCTAGAGAGCGCTGATGTTTGTACAGTCTCAGAGATGTGGTTTAAAGACGCAGACAGCACACCAACAGTGCAGGGTTATAATGCTTTCCACACATTTCGACCAGCTACTTCAGAGGCAGGGACTAAAGGTAGAGGTGTCTCTATTTACATCAAAAATAAATATACTTCAAGGCTGGTCAAACAGGACAATGCACTTGAGCTGTTTCATGTTCAAATCACCATAGGTAAAATCCAATACCACTTTCTTGCAAGCTATAGGTGCCCCTCTATGACCCAGGAAACCCATACCATGTATTTAAACTTATTAGAAACCCTAACCATCCAACCCAATACCATATTTATATGTGACTTTAATTACCCCACTATTAATTGGGAATCCTATGCAACATCAAATGTAGATGCACAGAGATTCCTGGATTTTGTAAACACAAACTCCTGGATCAGATAGTCAATACACCAACTAGGGGTGCAACCATACTGGATCTGGTCCTCACTAATATGGGAAAGTACTGCACACCCCTACTGTAATGCCTTCCCTGGTAAGGTCAGACTACAAAATGGTCTCCTTTGAAGTAAAATTAAAACCTGGACCCCCAGCTAAACCGTGAATATTCAGGAACTATTCTAAGGCTAACCTCCTGCCATTAAGTGAGAACATTGCAAAATTTCAAGCCCCTATAAACCCTGAGAACACTTCTGTCTATGCAGAACTGTTCACAGAAACCCTGTACAAGTATGTTAATAGCTGTATAGAGGCAGCTGTATCCACCAGGAAGAAGTACAAAACTAACTCAAAAAACAAGCCACCCTGGTGGAATCACAAAATCAATCAGATGTAAAACAGGAGGAAGAAAACCATGGCAAAAATTAGAAGGTGCAGCACCCAGCAGGATAAAAGAACTCTCATTAAACTAAACAAACAACTCAGAGGACAAATAAAGTCTACCAAAGTCAAATTTGAGGTAAGTTTGGCCTACCAGGCCAAGGACAACAACAAAGCATTCTTTAGCTATGTCCGCAACCTCAAAGGCAATACACAATTGTGTGCAGAGCTCATTGTAAATGGAGCCACCTATACTAAGCCAGAAGATATAGCAAACTTCCTGGCTGCTAAATTCAGCTCCAACTTTACTCCTCTCTCCCCCTAAACCTTCCCTCAGGAAATATCATCAAATATAACTCCCCCTACTATTACTAGGGAACAGGTCCTTAATGATCTCTCTAAGACCAAGAACACTGCATCAATGGGCCTAGGAAATATCCCAGGATGCCATAAATAGCATGAAACATGACCTATCAGGGCCTCTGGAATTACTATTTAACTGTAGCCTCCAAACAGGCTTTGTACCTCATAAATGGAGGAAGACAACAGTCATCCCTGTGCACAAAGGTGAGCCATCTACAGACCCTGGAAACTACATACCCATAAGTCTTATTAGTCTTACATGTAAATCCATGGAAATGAATTATCATGGAGATGATCAATAGAGATATAGTAAACCTCCAGACACTGGACCCAACCCAGTTTGGTTTTGTCAAGGGCAGATCATGCCTACTCAACCTGGTGGACTTCTTTGAGAAGGTCATCAAAGCAATTGATAAGGGCAAAATTCTTCACACTGCCTACCTTGATCTGGCCAAGGCATTTGACACAATACCCCACTCAGGCATTGTTGACAAACTCAAGACGTTAGGTACAAACCCGTATATCACTCAGTGGATAGCCAACTGGCTCACAGACAGGACCCAGGAAGTTAGAATTGGGGAGTCCACCTCTACAAAGAGGCCAGTCATAAGTGGAGTCCCTCAGGGATCAGTTCTTGGAATGCTTCTTTTTGGCATTTACTTCTGAGAAGTCAAGGCCAATGTCAGTGGTCTCTGGCTGACTAAATTTGCAGCTGACTACAAATTAGGAGCTGTCATTGAGTCTCAGACTGACATAAATGCTCACCAGGAGGGGTTGACACAGACAAACAACTGGTGTCAGAGTCATGGACTAAAACTAAATGCCAAGAAATGCATAATAGCATCCTTTGGGAAGTCATCCATCCCTGGTAACTATCATATTGACTACACACCCCTTAGAGTTGACACAGTAGTCAGGGACTTAGGGGCACAATAGATAGTTATCTAGCCTTTGATCATCACATGTCTACAGTGCTAAGGAAATCATTCTATGTTGTGCAACTCATTAACAAAGTTCTGGCATCTAAGTCCAAGGAAGTCATTGTTCCACTGTATTTGACATTCATCAGACCTATCATTGAATACACTGCCTCTTTTGGTATGTTCCTAACCAGGCATATCCAACAACTGGAACGTCTACAGAGGTTCCTCACTAAATGAATACAGGGCATAAGTAATATGTCCTATGCAGACTGCCTCAAGGCCCTATCCCTGTATTCTGTCTCCTACAGGCTTTTGAGGGGAGATCTATGCCCCACTCTGATGGACCTCCTGCATGTCCCCAAATCAAACAGTACCAGAATTACCCATTCTAAAGACTTAAACCTTGCCTGTGATATAAAGAGAACCTGCTGGAGAGATAGGTTTGTATCCCAGAGACTACCCCGCCTATGGAACAGGCTCCCCATCCATGTAAAGAAGAGTTCCTCCCTAATCCAATTCAGGTGCAACTTGGACAATTGGATGGGAAACCAGAAATTCATCCCTGGTTTGGCACCTATGTCTCTGATGCAAGCAGGTAACCTGTAAATGGTTCATCTCCCAGGTGCATGCTTACACTTATCAAGGGTATCAGAACTCATCAGAGATTTGGGATGCATGGCTAGGCTTAAAAAGGCCCTTGTGGTTGTTAGCCTAGTAAACACCTATGAATGTATGTGTTTGTGTGTAATAAATATCTTAAAATAACACCCAAGCTTCATCGTCTTATGTGAACACACAAGACGAATGACATGGTGTCAGAATGGGATCCAAAGCCAAAATTTCTTAAAATCATGAGGCGCACAGTTAGAAACGCAGGAATATACAAGAGTGGCTCAAATAACTCTAAAACAGGTCAGAAAATATTTCAAGGTACATAACCTCATTTAAATGTTTTTTCCCTCTATGAATATAAAGCGAAGCATTCCAAACCAATTACTAAATAAACAAAATGTTCAAAATTGCAACATATTGAAAAAAGTACTTGAAATAATTACAAAAACATTTGAAACAGTATCCGAATCATATAAAATGTTAAAAAAAAGATAAACAATTATATTTTTTTTGCAATGTACTACTTTTTCGCATTAACTAATGCTATTCAAAGTATCTAAAGTATGCAAAGTGTTGGCAGTATGTGCAGTATTACAGTACAGTCTTTTTAAAGAGTACAGTTATTTCAAAGAGTCTGTTTTACAGTTGAATATAATTACAAGTACCTGATGTCTGTTTACACTTATTTGGCATGGCAAGGGGATTTCACAGACCTGGTCTGCTTGTGTTTGATAATAATATTGCTGAAAATTGGAGTGTTTGAGCAAGAATATGATAGTTTCATACAGGCTGCTTTTTCTGATAAAGACGCACATACAAAAGCATTTATTCTGCTCAATTTAGCTGGTTCAAAAGCCATTGAGAGACAACGTTCATTTGTGTATGCACCTGCTGTTTATGCAGAGGAGGGGGAAGACTGCCATATTGTGGTACAAGCCAAAATGCAGGAAGACCCTGAGTGTTTAAAAAGTAAATTTAGAGAAATGTGCAACCCACAAATGAATATTACAATGGAAAGGCACATATTTTAAACAAGAGATCAAAAGCCCGGTGAAACTTTTGCAGCATATATAACTGACTTGAGAAATACAGCAAAAACATGCAGATTTGGTGATCTGAGAAATCAGTTGATAAAAGACTGTCTTGTGTGTGGTGCTAATAATGATGCAGTGAGAAAGATTTTGCTTTGAGTCAGTGATTTAACTTTAAGCAAAACCATAGAGATATGTCAGATATCTGAGCTTACAGAAAAGCATGCTTGCAGCTTCTTCCAGCATGAACGTTGATAGTATGCAGCACAAGGTTAATAGGTATAGGCCAAAGGGTGTAGCTCCCCACAATGAAACCCAGGGTAAACCTCATAGTCAACTGTCATAATTGTGGAGGCAGTCATGAACCTAAATGACAAAAGTGCTTAGCTTTTGGTCAGCAATGCCACAGATGTAAAACATGGAATCATTTCAGAAAGCTTTGTAAATCTAAAGAGGCATATTCTTTTATTAAGAGAGAGCATTCCAAGAAGCAAGTTTATCAAGTAGAAAGCTGCGACCCTACTTTTTATGTTGGTGGTGTCTCTGTGCTTGAGGAAAAGGTAAATGCAGTAGATTTTGTTGGCAAAGAGCGAAGTATTTTGTACTGTACTGATTAATGGGAGACCTGTAGAGCTCAAAGTTGATACTGGTCCAAAGTGCAATGTTATGTCAGAAGAAATGTTTGCTAAGGTAAAAGCTGGTGCAAAACTTGATTATGCAAAGTATGCGAAGCAAGTTGCTTATGGTGGTGAAGAGATTCAAACCAAAGGCTCAGTAGTGCTTTCATGCTATCCTGCTGGGAACAGCCATGACCTGCAGTTTTACATAGTCAAAAGACACATGCAGTCATTGTTAGGCCTCAAAGATAGTTTGAAAATGGGACTGATTTCATTTAATAAGGAAGTCCACCATGTAACCATTAACAACAATGAAGGTTTCACGCAGAATATTTTTTCTGACTATGCTGATATCTTCAAAGATGGGCTTGGCAAACTCCCAGTTGTGTACTCCATGAAGTTAGACCACTAGGTAAACCCAATTATCACACCACCATGGAAGCTTCCAGTAGCAATGCAGGGCAAAGTAAAAGCAGACCTAGGCAGAATGGCACATTTAAAAGTATTTTTTCCAGTAGAAGAACCAACTGAATGGGTATCCTCCATGGCAGTACCTTAAAAGAAAAGCTCAGATGACATTTGAATATGAATTGATCCAAGAGATTTGAACAAAGCACTGAAACGACCTCATCATCCAATGCATACAGTTGAAGAAGTTGCTGCTCTCATGCCAAATGCTACTGTTTTTTTTCTGTCTTAGATGCAAAAAGTTTATTTTACCAGATTTTACTTGATCGAAAATCTTCCTTGCTAACTACTTTCAATACACCATTTCGAAGGTCCAAATTTTTGAGAATGCCATTTGAGATAAATTCTGCCAGTGAAGTCTTCCAATGTGCAATAGAGCAAATTTTTTTCTGGTTATCCATGTGCTGTTATAATAGATGATATTCTTGTAGGAGGCAATGTTGAAGTCGAACATGATAGAAACCTCTGGAAAGATCTAGATCACGCTCGTGAATCTTAAACTGAATCCTCAGAAATGTAAATTCAGGCTGAAAGAAGTTACTTATGTGTCATTTGTTTACCAGTTTAGGCTTACAACCAGATCTGTCCAAGCAAGCTACAATTCTTGAGATGCAAGTTCCAAACAATGCCACATCTTTACAATGTTTTCTTAGCACAGTCAACTATTAAGGCAAGTTCATTCCTGATTTCCCAAGAGCTGTCCCAAGAGCTGAAACAGGCAGAAAAGGAACTCTTTCAGCCTATTTTCCTAACCTCTGTTGCTCACATAAAAGCCTTCACTCGTGGTGGTGTATAGTACCACTGATAGTTAAATCGCAGCTGTGCCAAGATTTGAAACAAGCAGAAAAAGAAGTATGTATCTACAACAACCTGCCTAATAAATAAAGCTGTATAATTTCTGAGATTATTATTAATTTTAAATAAATACGGACTCTCTCCTGATCGTCCAATACGACTGCTGATAAGGCCTTTACCCCAGCTTTTCTAACCCCACACACTCCTGCTTACTATTCCCTCCAACTGACTTGCTTTTTAATTAGTGCATCTCACCTGAATCTTCATCTGAGAAGATTTACAGTGAGCAATTTGCTACCAGGCATAGTACTTGCCTGTTTGTTTTCTATGTGCATGCATGCTTATTCCTCTGGCTCTGCCCCTTCCTCCTCCCCCTTTTCCTCGGTAACCCATCCCTCCCCAGCATAGCTTTCAAAAAGGCGTGGCGACATTTTTAAAAGTCCTTTTAGCAGTCTGTCATACTGGTGGTGTTCCTAGGTGAGTGCAATTGTTGTAACATTTTATCCTGTATATTACATGCAGATAGTGGCTAGAGATTCAAAGTAGCGTGTATTTAATCTATGTAACTGCTTATATGGTGACTGTCTATGTTATTAGGAAAGACATGTTTCTATTCTGTGGCAAAAGCATTGCAATTTCTACTTAACAACTGCTATTCTGTGTACGTAGTTGCATAGGAGTGTTGAGATATTCCTTGGCATGTTTTTCATACTGTTTAAACTGCTCTGCTAACACACATTCACAATAGCTAAGTCTGGTACTGCATTTATACCTGTTCGACCAAACATGCATTTACAGCAATCTGAATCAACTCAGGCCAATGTCCCTATTGCTACTTTTTGTGCTGTTTTAAACATATGACCTGCCAAGCATACTTTTTGACCTTATTGTACTGTAGTGCATTGTACAGTAGTGTTTTGCCCATTTAATGGGATTTTCAGCTAACCCATCTCTAAGGCATAGTCTTTGGAACAAATAGTAACCTAAAGCAATGAATGATAGTGTTCTCACTCATATCAGCAAGATACACACATGACGTGGCTCTAAACTGACTTTAATGTAATTGGACCACACCTGTTTGTATTGTAAGCTTGCTATGCAGCCCAAATCTACATTTGTTTTGTGTATCTTACTTCAACTTGTAATGAGTTCCAGCGCTGCTTTCTAACATAGTGTAATTTTTGGATTTACCTCCATTGCGTTTATAAGGCTGTTGACCAATTTATCTTTAGTGTATGTGTCCTATAGCAGCAATACGTTAGTTTTTATGTTTGCCCTCATATATTCTCTCTTTTTATTTTCTCTTTTTCCCTAACACTTTCAGCCTATTTTCCTAACCTCTGTTGCCCACATAAAAGCCTTCACTTGTGGTGGTGTATAGTACCATGCAAAGTTAAATCGCGTCTGTCTCAAGAGCTGAAACAGGCAGAAAAGGAACTCTTTCAGCCTAATTTCCTAGCCTCTGTTGCCCACATAAAAGCCTTCACTCGTGGTGGTGCATAGTACCATGCAAAGTTAAGTTGTGGCTGTCCCAAGAGCTGAAACAGGCAGAAAAGGAACTCTTTCAACCTATTTTCCTAACCTCTGTTGCCCACATAAAAGCTTTCACTCATGGTGGTGTATAGTACCACACAAAGTTAAATTGCGGCTGTCCCAAGAGCTGAAACAGGCAGAAAAGGAAGTGTGCATCTACAACAACCTGCCTAATAAATAAAGCTGTATAATTTCTGAGATTATTACTAATTTTAAATAAATTTGGACTCTCTCCTGATCATCCAGTATGACTGCTGCTAAGGCCTTTACCCCAGCTTTTCTAACCCCACACACTCCTGCTTAATATTCCCTCCAACTGGCTTGCTTTTTAATCAGTGTATCTCACCTGAATCTTCATCTGAGAAGATTTACAGTGAGCAATTTGCTACCAGCCATAGTACCTACCTGATTGTTTTCTCTGTGCTTGCACGCTTATGGCTCCAGGTCTGCCTGCTCCATTTACCCTTCGCTCGGGCTCACTGCGCTCCTCTATCCCATCCCCATTCCCACCCACCCCCACATCAATTACATTTATACCTACACAAACCCCACCCCAACAACATCCTCTGACATCACTTCCTCTCCCTAAACAACTTGTTCTAACCTCATTTCCTCTCCCCTAAACCCAACCTCTTCCACCTACATTCTAACCCCACCCCTTTACTTGATAATACCTCTGTCCCTTACAACCCTACACCCATTCATTCCCCACACCCATTTAACCATGTACACATGTTAATAAAATGGCTATCCTTCTCTCCTCTCCATACCATCTTACAATCACTGTATTATTAATCACATTCACAAATCTAACATCCCTCAATATACCTCACCTACCCCACAGACTTCACCAACTGACATACTTTCCCCTACACTAACCTTCTGTTCTAACATATCCCCCAACCTCTTTCAACCCAACCCACTCTTACTCATAAAACTTAAAATCTTCACTGATAATCACCACACCCTCTTCCCACTTCCTATCAAAAATCAGTATCACATAACACGAAAATGATTTACAGTAATACCCCCCAGCCCTAAACGCTTTATCTCATGTGGAGATATTCACCCCAACCCTGGGCCCAATCCCGCTACCACCAACCTTACCCATTCCCACAGATCACTAAACTTTACCACTATCAACCTCCAAAGTATTAGAAACAAAGTTCCAGAATTCCATGCCTGGATAGCCCATAGTAAACCAGATATACTTGCAACTACCGAAACCTGGCTAAAACCATATATCAAGGACTCCGAATTCCTTCCACCTGGTTACTCCTGCCTTAGATTAGACAGACCCCGAAAAAAAGGAGGAGGCATTGCCCTATTCTTCCCAAATAGCCTTTCCATTATCCCCTACTCATCCCCTATTCCTCAGTTCTCAAATGCCGAAATACTAATTGCTTTTTTAAAGCTTAATAACTGCAAAAGCATATGTATAACAACACTATACCTACCCCCAGGAGACAATACTCCCATTCTCGAAGAAATCTTAGCTTGGATCTCCACCAACATTAACAATGAAGCAATCATAATGGGAGACGTAAACATAAACTGGATCAGTCAACCAGACAGTTCCATACCCCCCAGTATCAACCTCTATAATTTCACCCAATTAATTACAGAAATAACCAGACCAGCCAAAAATAATACTAAAGGCTCAATCATAGACTGGATCCTAGTTTCTGACCCCAACAAATTCTCCAAAACAGGTACTCTTCCCTGCAATATCAGCGACCACCAACCAGATTATGCCATACGTAAAACCTCCCAACTACCCAGCTAACATCACTACATAATGCAAAGAACCCTCACCAGTTTCAACCCACATACTTTTACCAACCATCTAAAATATGTTAACTAGAATATACTAAAAACCCTCCCACTAGATGAAGCAGTTGAATTTTTTAATTCAACCTTTCTAAAAATCCTAGACAGCCATGCCCCTCTCCATCGCAAAAGAGTAAAATCAAAACACACCATCTGGCTTTTCAAAAGTACCAGACAGGCTATGCTCACTCGAGACAAAGCCTGAAAGAAATGGCAAAGAACTACAAATCTCACTGACCTCCATCTGTATAGACAGCTCCACAGCAAAGTAAAACATTTAATCATAAATGATAAAAGAGATCACTACATTGAACTACAGCATCATTTTAAGCAAAGTCCAAGACAATTTTGGACCGCAGTTTCCTCATTATTAAATCCTGGTACAAAAAGTAACCCCTGTCCATATCCAGAAAAAGCACCATTAGAAATTGTTTCTATCTTCAATTCATACTTTATAGAAACCATCACAAACTTTACTCCCTCCTTCCCACCTCCACCTAGTCAACCTAATCACTGCCCCAATTATAACCAACCTGCAAACCCTCTCGCAAGCATATTTTTTCTCTCCCCCATCCCTACCTCTACTATAACCAAGCTCCTTCTCAAACTAAAGCCAGGAAGTAATGCCCCCAACAACCTACACCCTGAATACCTTAAAATATTAGCTACAGCCATATCCTACCCTGTCGGTATACTCTTAAATAGATCAATCCAGGAATCCTACATACCCACCATCTGGAAGAAAGCATACATTCTTCCCCTGCATAAAGGTGGTAATAACTCTGACACCTAACTTCCACCCCATCGCTATACTTTCCCCCATTTCCAAGATCCTAGAAAAATGCATACACTCCCAGCTCCAGCAATACCTACTACACAACAATCTTCTTTCCCCCATCAACATGGTTTCAGGCCCACCCACAGTACTATCACTGTTCTGCTATCTTTCACAAATACTGTTAACCAAGCTCGCAATGAAGGAAAACATATCTCCTCCGTCTTCCTCGATCTCTCTAAGGCATTCGACATATCTCCCACTCCCTTCTCCTCTCCAAGCTTTCCGCTCTGGGTATATCTCCACCAACTCTACTCTGGTTTTCCAACTACCTATCCAATAGAAAACAATCCACTAGATGGGATGCCTCTACCTCACCATTCCTAGATACTCCCACCGGAGTGCCTCAAGGATCCATATTAGGCCCCCTTCTTTTCAGTATTTTTATCAATAACTTTCACTCTTGTGTTCCCAACAACTCTGTTATTCAATATGCAGATGACTCAACTATAATCTGCACCTCCACAACCATACCCAAACTACTCACACACACTCAGCAAGCATTCTCTTCCATTGAAAACTGGATGTCCACTAACCATCTTGCACTCAAACCAAACAAAACCAAACTTCTTCTCTTCACTCCTAAAAACAAAATCACAATAAACAAACCTGACTTCAAAATCTACTCACTTAACAAAACCACCTTAGAAGTCATCTCACATACAAAACTGTTAGGTGTTACCATTGATGAAAGCTTAACATTTGATCATCATATTCACAACATTAAAAAACCCCACCAAAGGCCAGAAACCCTATACAGACATAAACACTTCCTAAGCTCCACCACCAAACAAACCCTGGCCTCTACCTTCCTGCTACCTACCTTATTATATGGTGCCCCCTTACTCACAAACATTCGAACATGTCTATAAACCAAAATTGAAAGCTGTTATAACAAAATCGCAAGATTCGTAACCAATGCCACCTACTTCTCCCACCATTGTTCCTCACTTCACACATTAAAATGGTTTGAATTACCACAATACCTCACGTATCAACAGCTTACCATAGCCCACAAAATAATCTATAAACCTCTCGACTGTCCAGCCCTTTCCTCATCACTAACTCAATACCACCCAAACATACCCCTCAGATCAAACAATGAGACCCTGCTAGTTGTTCAAAAACCTAAACTCCGTGCTGGTCAGGCTCTCTATTCCTTCTATGTTGCCAAACTCTGGAATTCACTCCCATCAGCACTCAGAGCCACCAATGATGTTATCTCCTTCAAAAACACCCTACATCTTTATCTAACTACCCACTGGCAATGCTCCTGCTCCACACCCCATATAACCTGATCCTCCATTGCTACTACTCTCTCACCCATTTCACTATCCATCCACCTATCTTCCCCCATTACTATCACTCTCTTACTCATTTCACAATCTACCTGTCACACCTGCCACACAAAAATCCTCCTCTATTCCTTTCTATACTCTAACTTATTAACACTATTCTACTACACATTCCCCTCTTAAATACTCATAGTCATCTATCACTCCTTCATTCCTTATACTTCATACAACACTATGACCCATTTAAGATTGCCAAATGTCTTTATCATATAGATAAGTAATATTAACTTGCTGTAGCTAATAGTAGTTTTTACTCCAATTTTGACTTTGTTGTTCATTGCATTAATGTCAAATTTACTGTTATATTGTATGTATGTATGTCAGTTTTACTGTTATATTGTACTTATGTTTCCTTGGAGCTTTTCTCTCCAGGCCTCCACTGAAAACAGGCTCATTTTGGCACAGTGGACACTCCTGGTAAATAAATGTAAAATAAATAAATAAATAATAAACAAATTTAAGTGAGCTTTCAGCACAGATACAAGAGCTGATATGCAAAAATGTAACTTGGTCCTGGTTGGAACAACACCAAATAGCATTTGATGCCCTAAAACAGAAACAGTCTACCCACTTTGAGATATAATGTTCACAAACCTGTAACTCTTTCCTGTGATGCTTCAAAATATGGTCTTGGTGCAGTACTTCTTCAAGAGGGCAGACCAGTAGCCAGTGCATCTAGAACTCTAACTGAAACTGAGATGCAGTATGCGCAAATTGAAAAAAGAGCTTTTAGCTATAGTGTTTGCATGTTCAAAGTTCAATGATTATATTTATGACCGACCTATCCAGATTAAAACTGATCACCAACCTCTGGTTACTATTTTGAGAAAGTCAATGCACACAGATCCAACTAGATTGTAACGCATGATGTTAAAACTGCAAAAGTACAATTTCAATATGATTTACACAAAAGGCAAACTTCTTTATCTTGCTGATACGTTATCCAGATCATCCAGACAAACCACTGACCAGCATGACAATGAAAAAGCTGATTTCAAAGTTATAGAAGTGAGAAATTTTTCTTCCACACATCTGGATGAGCTTAGAAATCACACAACGTCTGATCCAGTTCTCCAGAAGGTGAACCATTTTATCAGTCATGGATGGCCGCCAAAACAATCTTGTTTACCACTAGATGTGCAGCAGTATTTTCCTTCTTGAGACAAGATTTTGATGGAAGATGGTGACCTAGATGGAAGATTTTGATGGAAGAGGTAAACTCGAAGCTTGCTACAACAAAATAGCAAGGTTTGCCACTGGCACAAACTACCATAGCCACAACTGCACCTCACTTACTTAATTAGGCTGGCTAGAAATCCCTCACCTCCTTCAATGGTACCAACTCTCACTCACCCACAAACTACTAAATCATCCTCTAAAAGTCCCCTCCCTCCAAAATTTACTCCAACCCTATCATACCACCAGACCACTATGCTCCAGCAACAAAAATCAATTACAGGTAACTAAAACCAGGAACTCTGCTGAAGAAGCTCTCTTCTCCTACTCCATAGCAAAATTATGGAATACCCTTCCTCATACTACAATGTCTGCGTCATCACGCACTAACTTCAAAGCTGCTCTAAAATCTCATCTAAAAGAGCACTGGATATGCCCCTGTAACAAACCTCTCTAACATCTCTACCCCAACCTCTCTAATCCCTTTCTTCCACCCCTCTAACTACCTCAGATTGCAGCCAGATACATTGCTAGTAAATCTATATCTCAGCTGTAATCTTAGTCGCTGTTATTCAAGGGTAATAGCTGCTAGCTCAGCTATTAAAATACTTCCTAGTCTTTATGGCACCAATGATATAAGTGTTGTACCATTTAACTAAATAATTTAATTTTGAACTATAACTGTTTACTACTATTGTTAAACAAAACCTACCTATACATCTTGTAACTAGTAATTAATTGTTGTTTTTAATTGTTTTTATTGTGGAGCTTTTCTCCCCAGACCTCCGCTAAAAAAAGACCTGTGTCCAGTCTGATTTTCCCGGTCAACAAATGTAAATAAATAAATAAATAAATAAATAAAATCATGAAAGGTGCAAAATTGGTAATTCCAAAATCCTTGCAAAAAGAATATATTAAAATCTTGCATCAAGGTCACCTGGGAACTGATTCTACCAAAAGAAGGCAAGACGACTAGTATTTTGGCCTTTTATGTCAAAAGACATTGTGAAGAAAATCTCAGCTTGTTCAATTTGAAATAGTACTAAACCGCACCAACAACAAGAATGTCTTCAGCTGAACCAGATTGCTGAACTACCTTGGTTGACAGTAGCAACATATATTTTCGAATGGAATGGTCATCATTATTTGGCATTAGTAGACTCATATTCAGACTGGTTTGAGATTGACCTACTTCCTAGCCTAACTTCCAGTACTTTCATTATGAAATTGAAGAGACATTTTTCTGTCCATGCTAGTCTGCACAAAGTCATTACTGACAGTGCTGCACAGATTAAAAGTCAGCAGTTCAAAAGATTTGCTGAGACATGGGACTTTGTTCATGTTACTAGTAGTCCTGAGTATCCACAGTCTAATGGCTTGGCTGAATGTGCAGTTCAAAGTGTGAAACAGTTGTTGGAGAAATCCAAAAGAGACAAAACCAATATTTTTCTCAATTTGCTTAATCTCAGAAACATTCCTCAAGATAATTTACTTGGTTCACTTGCTCAGAGATTAATATCGAGACAAACCAGAACCACACTACCAATCAGTAAGGATTTGTTGATTCCAAGTGCTAAAACAACAAGGCAGTAAAAGCTCAACTCATGAAAAAGCATTTGTCATAGAAATTCCATTATGACAAAACCAGCAAACCTCTCAAATCATTGAAAGGAGAGATAGTGAGGATGCAGAGAGCAAAGGGTTTTGATCGAGTAGGACTTGCGAAACATCTATGTGTGGAACCGAGATCATACATCCTTGAGCCACAAGGAATGGAATTTAGGTGGAATTGGAAACATTTACTGCTGGTGTCCAAGCCAGTGTTACAGTATCTTGTCTGTAATTAAGACTCTAATTCTCAGAGTATGCTATCAAATGTTTCTGTTCCAGAGAAGAATTAATCTCCCATTCCTGATAGTGCCCCTGAAGTTCCTAATGAAGAGCATCCCCCAGTAACTGTCCCTGTTGCTAAACCCAGTACTGATCATTATATAATGAGGTCAGGTCGTATCTCAAGACATAATCCTAGATACAAGGCAACCTGGACATGATTGTTATTAATGTGTTTATATAATTTTTATGTGTATCTGTGTGACTCCCCTGCACTGGCCCAGTAATCAAGGATCCTCAATCCTCACCACTGGTAACAGTGGGGAACATACACAATGGGAGGATGACAAGTACACACACAGTAAAGTACAATTTCCCTTAAGAGCACACAGAGATCACAGTCAGTCTGGTGCTGGTATCTCCCTCTTTCTCCAGATCCCCAATAAGACTCCCTACTGGCACAGCTATAAGGTTGAAATCTCAGCTGAGTGGCCAAACCAAGATCTCCAGTATGCTCTTTGTCCAACTAGTGCTTCGTGTCCCTGCCCAAGTAGCTGACACACACACTCTTTAGAGTTTGATTTATATACAAACACACACTCACACACACACACACACACACACACACACACACACACACACACACACACACGGAAGGTTGGCATAGGTTTACTAGCTATGCCCCCTTCTGCCCAGACTATAAGGTAGTTCCAACTGCCACCAGCCAACTCTTATCAGCTACTTTAAGGCCCTTAACAAAGGGTGTCCAATCTTACTATGTAATGTTACTATTAATCCAAATAGTAGTCTGACCAACAGCAAGGCTATTTAGGAGTGGCCTGTACAGTGTCACCATATAGATATGCAAGTAGACTAAGAGCTTAAATATGTCTCACAGATATCAGCCACAATGATAAGTTTAAAATATTTAATAATAAATAATAAAAGAACAAGACAATACTAAGTAAGTAATCAGTTACTTCAGAGTTCAAAATCACAGGAAATACTTAAAACAACATTACAGGACAGTCTCAAATAAATAAAGAAAACATCTAAGCTATACTTTACTATAGTCTTATCTGAATCTAAAAGTGTTACTATGCCCTAACAACGTACAGCAAGGCAAGTGCAGAAGGTGGTGAGTGGATGTTTCCAGCTGATGCTGTTAGGTCAAAGACAAGATACAAAATATGTGTGTGTGTGTTTGTATATAAATTAAATCTCAAAGAGTTTGTGTGTCAGCTACTTGGGCAGGGACATGAAGCACTGGTTGGACAGAGAGGGTACTGGAGACCTTGGTCTGGCCACTCAGCTGAGATCTCAACTCTATAGCTGTGCCAGTGTGGAGTCTTATTGGGAATCTGCAGAAAGAGGGAGAAACCAGCACCAGACTGACTGTGATCTCTGTTTGTGGGCACATGCAAGTAGAGTGCCATTTTGTGTAAGCAGCTAGAGTGAAAGCATGTATGTGTGTAGCAGTTAGTCAGTTAAGTTAGTTAGTTTTATGTTCCAGTCATCCATCCTGATGTGTTTGTGTAATAAACATCTTAAATGAACACCTAAGCCTCATCATCTTATTTGAATACATAAGACAAGCAGACTCTGCCCAGAAAGCACCCCAGCTGAGAACCAAACCAGAAACCCTCTTAACTGTGACTAATCACTGCACCACTGTGCCACCCAGCTACAAAGAGTAATCTGCTGTAGTTTTTCAACTGTTAAATGCTATTCATCATCATTGTAACATCATGTATACAACTTTACTAATACACTTTTGCTTACACTGTGCTTACTTGTATAAGTAAATCACAATATTATAATTTATAAACTACACTTATGTAAAAGTAACGCATTACTTTAGTTAGTAACTTGTAATAGTAATATATTGCTTTTTTAGAAAAGTAATACGTAATAGTAATATATTACTTTCACTGAAAAGTAACTAGTAATAGCAACTTATTACTTTTATAAGTAACTAGCACAACACTGTGCATAGCCTTATATTATGCATATGCAGTACAGTCAAATAGAGGTACTCCAGTAAGGAATTAACATTAACATAAGTATGAAGCAGTAAGACCTGAAAAGATGATAATACATGATCATAATTCTCTAAAGCCAAATGTAAGCATTAAACACCATGAACTGAAAAGGAAAAGTAAATGCATACATGAATTCCCAAAGCCAAACAAGCAAGTACTAATAAATGACTGACAAACTGACAACATATGTGATTCCCAAAGCCATTATAACATTCAGGCATCCAGTAACAAATCGGCTATGATATGACCAATGGGGCATTTTTTCCTTATTGATTAGTAAACCTTTGATCTGGATTATAAAGAGTAGTCTAGCCATATACAAAGAATAGTCTAATCATAAAGAAAAGAGAAAGATCACAGGGCCCTAATTTATAACCTTAAGCTTCAAGCTGTCCATAAATGTCCAAAATGAGACTTATTTTAACAGAAATGGCATTTTGCAAGACAGGCCACACCCAGTCACCATGGTGCACCGGATCTAGTACTGTCAGAGGAAAAGCTCACATAACTTATTAACACTATTGCTTGGATGTAGTGTCTGGTTAAATGATTTCATCAAGAGTTATGTACCAGACATGAAAATATTGGATAAGGAAATCAAACCCCGGAGTGCATGAAA
Organism: Protopterus annectens; assembly: GCF_019279795.1. Lineage (NCBI taxonomy): Eukaryota > Metazoa > Chordata > Ceratodontiformes > Protopteridae > Protopterus > Protopterus annectens. The sequence continues at coordinate 217,299,837 of NC_056731.1, forward strand.
TACACTTCAACACCTCATAGTACTGTCACCATCTTTCAAATTCCCAAAGTATAATTTTTTTGGCATAAGCATGAGATTTTGCTGTACACACCACACAGTGGGGGTTAGCAAAACATCAAACTACACTTATTTACCTGAAGAAATGCTATTGCATCATATAACACAATCACAGAAGTACAACATATTTATTGTGTGGAGGGCAAACCATATGCATGGGCAGTGCAAACTACCATGTTCACTTCACTACTTAAATAAAAGCTCATTGTTACATGCACAGAATCCCTTTCTGCAGTGATTACAGCAAAGTAACATGCCTTGCACTGAAATATCAGGACATGTGATCATACCTTACAAAATCGGAGCAGACACTCAGAAGCACACTGCAGGCAGACAAACACAGGAAGAAATCAAATCCTAGACCACTATAAGATGAAATACAAATCTCAGCAACCATAATAGCCTCTGCAGTTGCATGAATCACAAATGTTGATGTCCAGTATACAATGACAATATTTAATGCACTAAATATTAGGACTTTTGTAATCCTTCATCCTCTTCCATAAGATGAAACTATCCAAACACAGCTAATCCCTGTATGAAGAAAGGGCATAACCTAAAAGCAAATGATCCACAGCTTGCATATACTAGCCAGTCAAATCATGTAACCAAAAGCATATTATAAATGCTAGATAATAAAATCAAACTCTGGACTATCACATGACATTTCATAACAGCTCACAATCCTAATACTATGTATAGAGAAAATGATAACACACCCCATATTAACTAGCAATTACACCTCACAACTTTAATGTTCTATATTGACTGGAATTATTTTAAAGTTACGCTAGCCATATTTAGCAAGTCGTAACACCTCCTTAATGCTTTCTATAATGAATGGAAAGTACTCATGAAATACACAGATTATTTAATATTCTGTAATAGCTCCAAACCTTTATGCTCTAGACACTGACAGATATCAGTACCCACCATTACTCTATTTTACTTAGAATGTGAATAGAAGAGGTTGTGTAGTAGTATATATTTTCTGAAAAAAAAAACTTTCAACCTCTTCGCTCAAGAATCAGGGGCAAGGGCCTAAAATGAGGGATGAGTGGTAATTGCTCTAAATTCGCTTAGAAAGTTAATAAAACAAGTTGTGTATTTTCTGAAAACCTCAACTTATTAGTCCAAGAATCCATGGAAAAGCTAAAGATAATGAAGGATGAAGCCCCAAATCAATTTATGACCACTTTTAAATAGTACTGTAATTCACATAGAAAGTTAACACACAGGTTGTGTATCAACATATATTTTCTGAAAAGCTTCTCCACTTATTTGCTCAAGAATCTATTCAGCTTCCAAGATGGCTGCACACTGATTAACAGCTTAACTTTAGCTCTCTAAGCGTGAAAACAGAAACTGAGAAGCTGCAGCCAGAGATATTGTCAACTTGAGTAAAAGTCATTTACTAGCTAAAATGTACACTGCTCAGATGCCTGCAAAATAGAAACTAAGAGATCCTGAAAGAAAAGCAACCAGAAAAGGTGAACAATAAACACTGACTGAGAATAATCATGCAGCTGATCAGCAAAAAGCAGTTCATGCTCCAGCTTTGGTGCATAACATGGCTTCCAGCAGTACAGAGGAAAAAGAAGCTAAATGTGCTCAGAAATAAAGGCTGGAGAACATGGAAGAAGCTTTAAACAGATATTCAGATGAGCTGATACAACCACAAAAAAAAAAAAAAGAAAGAAAAAACTGTCTGAGTATGAGACTGGTCAAGTAGAGCTGAAGAGATATCTAAAAAAATGGTAGAATCAGGGGACAGAAAATGTAGGGAAAATCTGACATTTTCTGCTGTACCAGGACAAAAAACTAGAAGTAGCAGACTGTATGTATTAATTTTATGAAGGTACAGATAACCAATTGGACTGATATTCCACAGAAGGAACTGTTAATTGAAAGGGCACACGGTGTATGCTCTAAATATAGCCATGAGAAAGCAGCCAAGACTTTTATTAGTAAAGATTCAAATGTACTAACAGAAAGAGTTGATCCTGACAAAACTGTGGCAAAAGGTCAATTTCTTAAAAGTTGAAGACAGTAGAGTGTTTGTGGAAAATAATTATTAACTGTACATCAGGCAGAAGAGAAACAAAGTTATTCCAGTAATCCGGGAATGTCGAGAGGTAGGTGTGAGATTCATGCTGCTGTATCTAGCTGACTTCAGAATATTTTTTTCCGGGAGGATCAAAGTAATTTTCTGATGCAGAACAGGCTAAGAAGGAAATGCAAATTTGTCCAACAAAAAAATGAGCCATCAAGCATATGGGGACTCTGCTTCTCATTCTTCTTAAAATAAAGCAGACAAAGAGACTTTGCCAGTGAAACCTTTTCCACTGTCACAAAGAAAAATGCTTGAGACAGAGAAAAGCATTGGAGTTGACCAGAAGTGTGAACACTGTGGAATTGAACCACAATCTGGAGTTTGGAGATGGAGACAAACAGGAATAAGACCAGCAACATGGAAATTAGTGAATAAATCTGAGACTGCAAAGCATCAATCACATTTGTGAAATACGTCTGTATAAGAATAGGTGGAAAGAGTGGACTTTTGTTGACTTTGTTAAACTTATGAGGAAATGAAAGGCATTTGCCTCACTTAATGTTATTAATGTTTGGAAGGACTTTGATGAGACAGCAGGAAGAAGGAAAAGGGTAACTTTAAGTAAAACATCTTATTTTTTAACAGTATTTCTTTGAAACATTAAAGAATAAATTGCCCCTAGGATTCAATAACACTTACACTAAGTGTACACCATTCTGAGTCAACAGATACAGGCATAACTCACATCTTCTTCCTCTTAATTTTCCTTCTGATTTTCTTGCAGCTTTAAATATTGACAGGGATTCATCACAAAGTGTAGACTACATGTACACTTAGTGTAATCTTTCTGAGTGACTTGAAAGCACAGAAAACATGGTAGGGATGTTCTTGAATACATATCATGTACACTTAATGTAGATATTAATGAAATATGGCCCTGCATATTTTATAGTAAAGTAATTTTAGTTGTTCTTGTATGTGATAAAGACTAAAGAGTCTGAACCATGGGCATTTCTAAACCTTTCTTGAAGAAGTTGTTGAGTGTGAAGATGTAATTTACTTCAAGCAGATTGGTGGCTGAGCAGGACTGCATCCACAGTAATCAGATCTGAGTTATTGCATGAAGTAATAAAATCCACCAGGAGAAAGAAATACAAACATGTAAAACATTTTTATCAGAATTAAATGTCAGTCTGAAGGAAATTAATCAGCTAGAAAAGAAATTGTATGTACATGTTGCATTCATTCAAAATCTAGAATTAATGCAGAAGTATATTTTAAACAAGATACATATTTATTAAATTATCACTTATGACATTGGCAATCATACATTTTGTGATGCCTGCGTACTGGCCCAGCAATCAAGGAGCCTCAGTCCTCACCACTAACACCAGTGAGGGGTGACAATATAGGGAAAGGATAATAAATACACACACAGTAAAGTACAATTTCCCTTAAGAGCACACAGAGATCACAGTCAATCTGGGGCTGGTTTCTCCCTTTCTCTCCAGGTCCCCAATAAGACTCCCCACTGGCACAGCTATAGGGTCCAGACCTCAGCCTAGTGGGCAAGCTAAAACCTTCAGCATCATCTCTGTCCAACCAGTGTTTCGTGTCCCTGCCCAGGTAGCTGACACACACTTTGAGATAAGAGTCTATAAAACCATACAGACACTGCTGGGGAAGGCTGGCACAGGTTCTCCAGCTGTGCCCCTTTTACCCAGACTATATGGTAGAAATCACTGCCACCACCCAACTAATATTTATCAGCTACTCAAAGGCCCTTATGAAAGGGTGTCCAATTATACTGTGCAATATTATTATCCAAATAGTAAGTGCAACCAAACAGTCAAGACTTATTTGGAGTGACTTGGTACAGTATTGTTATATACATGCAATGTACTCAGAGCTTAAATGATCTCTACACAAAGCAGCCACAGTTGAAAGGTTTAAAAATATTTAATAATAAATAAAAAAACACAAGACAATACTTCTTACTACACAGTGCTAGTCAAGAGTTCAGAGATCACAGAGAAATACTAAAATAATACAGTAGAAAAGTTCTGACATCGCAGAAAAATAAGATAGTCTAATCTTCCTATTTCCTAGCTATATCTAAGAGAAAACATAGTTCTAAAATCCTACTAGACACAGGCAGAGTGGTGAGTTGGATGTTCTCAAGACAAATGCTCAAATGCTGTAATTCTTTCTGTCCTTAAATTGATAATACAGTACCACTCATTCATTTCAGATTACATCATTTCTTTCTGGTTCCCAGGCTAACAGACTATCAGAGGTTAATAACCCTTGATCTTGCAGCTGTTCAGGAAGCCAGAACAATAAAAGAAATTATACATGCAAATTCTAGCCATTAACTCTGGCCTCAAAACAATAGGCAGAATGCCTTTATTTTTGCAGCTCCACATTTAACACCATTTTTTTCCATTTAGGAGAACAAGCCTGTGGCTTATATTAATATTTACAAATGACAGAGTTATCTACAAAATTCTATCTGGCTAGGCTGATAGCCTTCGCCTATCTTCACACATTTATATAAATGAAAACAAACCATATTGACATATTTTTAGTTGTGAACAATATACATCACGATACAGAATCATTTGATATTAAAGATAATCTATCCTCAACGCTATACCCAAAGTATATTGAGACTGTGAACTAAAAATACTTTACACATTTAGTAATTCAAATATTTCCAAAATGTCAAAATAAATGTCTTTGGACTCCCATTTCAAACCGGTCCATGTAATGTACCTGATCTCATGTAGTATGAGCTCATCAAGGTTCAGAATAACAATGTCATGAAGAGGAGAATTCACACAGCATGATCTTTTTGAATTTTTACAGTTATCTTTCAGTACAAATATATATAAATCTGGTAGAAATTATTTAAGTTGACTACATATTTTATGGCAGAAGAAGGTGATGATACAGGTGTTATACAGAGATACTTAAGAGCGGAGTGAAAAGAAAGATTAGGAAAGGTTGTATTAGGCAGAATGAAGCATGAAAGCAAACTGGATATAAGAATGGGGTTGAAGGGCCGGTGTATGACCAACACATGCAGCTACTGCATAGTTATGTTACTTTAATAAAGCTTAAAAATAGTGTATTATGCCAATGGTGTATAAGAATAAAGCCCTAAGGCCTAGGTGACCAACTTAGAATAGCAGCTCAGGTGCTTGATGGTGCAGGCATTGAGGATGGGCATGCTCATCCTGGGGGAGGAGGGGCACAAGCACTTGGGGCATATTACCACAGACTGATTTCCTTGGTGTAGACTGGAGAAACAATGGTGCAGAGCTGTCTGTGAATGGGTGGAGCAGCCCATTTTAAGCTCCTCATAGGATGTTACTGTTTGCAGGGGACTGGATGGAAAAGAAAAATTCTCAAACTACCCCAATGGATGATGGCCTTTCCTGGATGACTTTTGCTTTTGGCGATGAAAGAACAAATAGGATCAAAGAGGGCTATTAGGCTAACAACCCTAGCAGGCCATTTTAAGCCGAGCTATGCTTCCCAAAATATTAGCTAGGTTTTGGTCCCATAGGTTTTTGTCAAGGTATATATAACCCAGGCATGAATGGTCACACATTTAAAAGGTTCCTCTCTATAATAGAGACACAGGTGCAGACCAATGATAAATTTACAAATTCCCAACCACTGATCCAAGTTACTCTTGAATAGGTGCAGGGAAGAACTCTGCTTCACGTGGATAGAAAGCCTGCTCTAGAGAAGGGGCATTCTCTGAATCACATACCTGTACCTCCAGCATGTCTTATTTATGTTGTAAATGAGGTTTACGTCAAATATAGGTCGCCTCTCAGCAACCTGTAAGAGACCGAGTATAAAGATAAGACTTTGAGGCAGTCTGCTTAAGACATGTTGACTACACCATGAATTGTTTTTGTATGGAACCTCTGTGGTGGCCCCCATTGTTGCATATGCATGGTCAGGTACATAGTGAAAGAGTATTGTTTTCTATGGTAGGTCTAAAGAGGGCCAATTATAATGGAACAATGACATCTTTGGACCTAGGTGCCATATCTTTGCTTATAGGTTGCACAACATAAAAGGATTCCCTTAATAAAGTAGATTCATGAAGGTTAAAGGCCAAATCACTTGTCGACATGCATTCCAAAATCCCTTACTACCAGATCTATTCTCAGTGGTGTATTATCGATATGGTAATTTGCAGGGGTGACCATTTTTTGAAAGAAACTATTATGCACTTCTTGGCACTGAGTTTTAGATCTTGACTCTGACATCAATTATTAGTCAGTGTCATGCCTTATTGGAGGGTATTTGTGCCTTGGGAAGATTCATTGACTGAACATAATTAGCAATCATCTGCATACTTAATCAGCCAGAGGACTTTGATGCTAGCCTTGACTTCAGAGAAGTAGTTGTCAAAAAGAAGCAGACTCAACACTAAGTCCTGAGAGACTTCACTAGTGACCATTTTTTTTTTTTGTGAGGTGGACTCCCCTATCCTGACCTCCTTGGTCCTATGTGCCAGCTGTCTATCCAGAGGGTAATGTAGGGGTTTATACCTAACTAATGAGCTTGTCCACAATGTCTCACTGGGGTATTGTGTCACATACTATGGCCAAGTCAAGATAGACAGTAGGAAGCATTTTGCCCTTGTCTATTGATTTGGTGACCTTCTTGAAGAAGACCACCAGGTTCAGTAAGCATGACATACTCCTGATGAAACCAAACTGAGTTGGATCCAGTGTCTGAAGGTTTCCTATGTGTTATCAAATCTATGATTTTTTCTTCCCATGGCTTTACATACAAGACCAGTCAGGCTTATGAGTCAGTAGTTTCCCAGGTCTGTGGATGACCCTCCCTTGTGTACAGGGATAACAGTTGCAGCCTTCCATTCATTCAGCATGAAGCCTATTTTGAGGTTACAATTAAATAGTGATTCCAGTGTGCCTAATAGGTCATGTTTCTTGCTATTAAGGAGACATCCTTGAATATTATCAAGACATATATTATCAGGTAAATGAGTCATTTGCCAGGATGGAGATGATGATCACCAGGCATCAGGGGCAAAAAGTGTGACACATAAGTAAATAAATCAGTATATCTTAAAAACAAGAAGAAGGAAATGGGTGAGTGTGTGCTAGACGTGTGGAGAGCGAGCGAGCAATATTATAGGTTTATTGGTTCATTAGGTAAGTACTAGGCAATCAGTTTTCAGACCATTACATGCCTAGAGAATAACACATATTCAAAAGTTCCATTCAGCCTCAAGGAGCGCAAGACAAACTAGACCGAGAAGAACTTGAGGCTGCCTATCCAATTATCTAGTTTTACTTCAGGTATGGCAAGGCTGCTGCTCTACTTGATGTGTAGTGGAAATTTGTTCCAGGGTTGTGGGATACTTTGATATACAAATTTATCATGCTGCTGTGTCTTATTTATCTATTGATGAAGGTTTAGCTCCTTTAACTGGCTATTTGTTCTGTGAAGGAATAGGAGGTCAGAGAGGGTTGGATCTTTCAGTGTAAAAAAGGCTAGACACAGGTCACCATGGAAAAGGCTGTAACAGACTGAGTACAGAGAGCTGTCAGTGTGTCCTGATAACTAAGATTTTTGAAGTCACTGATCTTTTTTAGGTAGGAATCTCTGATATCTCTCAAGTTGAATGATTTACTTAGATAAATACATATCATAAGGGGCATTATATTCAATAATGGATCTGATGAAATGCAAGTAAACAGTAAGTAAGACTTCTTTGGATTTAAATGAGATGCCTTTGAAACTTTAGACAGGGAAAAACTTCCTGAGCTACTGTGGATCTGATGATTAAAAGGTAAGTGATTATCAACAAAAGTGCATAGATTCCATATGACAGTGTCTGACTGAAGAGGTGTGTCACCTATGGGAAATGTTTTGTCTACAAGAATGAACTATACTATATTTTCACATATAATTTGAGACCATTGTCCTTTCATTAGTTGTTAATATGGTCTAACCCATGTTAGAACAATTAGGAGTCAGTGGATGGTCAAATAACACCTAGTTTACAGTCATCTGTAAAATTAGATAAGTGTAGGCTTATAGGAGAGGGCCCGGCACTGTTCCTTGTGGTACACTACTGGTAAGCTTTTACTTTCAGAAGTGGCACCTGTGCTTCTAAACATATGGGTTCTGTCAGTCAGCCAATTAACTAGCCACTGCACAACATAATGATGTATTATTAGAGTTAGAAGTCTGTTGATAATGACTGCATTGCAAATAGTGTCAAAAGCCTTGGCCATGTCCAGATAAGCTGTATGTATTGTGTAACCTCTATTCACTGCTTCTATGACTTTTTCAAAGAAAGTAAATAAGTTAAAGAGGCAGAATCTTCCTTTAAGAAAGCTGAATTAATAACAGTCCAGGGTTAAGAGATTTCCAGTATCCATGTTAGTGATGTCTGAGATAATACATTCCATAGATTTATGTTAAGGTAATAAATAAATAGCATTAAGAATTTGTCTTACTTGCCTTGAGTCATGAATAACACTTCAGGATGTGCAAACAGAAATTTTATTTAACAGCTCTGGGAGACCATCTTCATAAAAGGTGTAAAATAGTCTCAATGAACAAAGGAAACTGCATCTTTTATGCATTTGCTTATCAAGTCAACCATGCAAGATGCTGATGTAATAATATTTTTAACAAATCAATGACTTTAGAAATGTTCTTACTCCTTGTGATTCTCGCCTTGGACTTCACCAAAACACCTTCTTTTACATGACCCACCTCCAAGGATCTTGTTTGCTGACCTTGAATATTTCAAACTTTCCATAGCAACAACCCAGTCCTAGCCTGAATGAGTCAGGCTAAAAAATTCCTTTAACACTAGTTAACATGACTCTGCTCCTTCAACACTTAACTTTTCCCTGTTACATATTAAAAGAATGCAGTTGAAACACATCAGTAACTTCAGCTTATGAAACTGTATTTTTTCACAGTCCAGCATACAAATTATATTTGTTTTTAACAATCAGATTTTAGAATCATTAATGAAACTGGAAATTAATATACCATTTTAATAAGACTGATCTTGCATCATAACAGTCTCCCCCTTTGACACTACCAGTGTCATACAATACATGTATTTATATTTTTATTTTGCTTAGCTTACTAAAATAAGCTTCAGCATCATAGTATTTACTTTTTACTGTGATAGAATTTTCATTATCTGGCATGTGTAGTGGCATTTCACATGCAGGCAAGGTTAAACATCTTGTAATTACAACATTCAAAATAAAAAAAAATATTAAAATGATCAAAAATATAATAACAATTACAATACCCTGGACTATACTAGTTCCTGGGTTACCAAAAACCCTGCCCAACCATCCAAAAAGTGTCCATTGTTTTGATATGCTGTCCAAATGCTTGGCCCTTTGCTCCATGAAATTTCCCAGCGTTTCCTGTTCATCATGATAGTCACTAATATATGAACAGCAGAGACTCTCTATGAGGGCACATGACCACCTTTTGCAGCAAGTATTATATCAAGTGCCAATCGATTCTGTAACAGTTTGCATCTCAGTCATTTCTCAATTTGCCATCCTGATGTGATGCAAAGTTCTGTTGACTACCTCCTTAAGAATTTGAGCAAGCAGGGTGATTTTAAGCACTGTCCTTTGCACTCCATACCCAGGATTAAAGAGTGAAAATACTTGCTCTGCCCAGTCGATTGCTCACTTATTTCTCAGTCTACCTGCTGGAGGGTTTTTGAAATGCTGAATAGCAGGAGTGATGTAGCCCGCAAAGCAACATCCAGACCAGTTTGTAGGTGACCAGGGGTAGGCACAATCACCACAGATGTAGTAATGGTCCTTTATCATACCCATGCCATGCCCCAGTCATAGCTTTTTAAGTGCAAAGAGTCTAACACACTTTCATGCCTGGTGTCATTACATTTGCTGGTTCCTACCAGTACAGTCCCATTTTTGGCATAACATGTGTCCCCATGATGTGTGGTTTTAGGTTGAGGAGACACGGCTTTTGAGAAATCAGTCACATTACACCAAGTCAGACTGATGTCACTAACATCTTTTTCAAATGACACCGGTGATGCAGGGATGGGCATCATAGGAATCCATGCCTTAGAAAGATGAGGTATATGTGAACTTACCCAACAGTTTGTTACATCTAAGTCTACGGCATATTGCCGAAGAACCAGCAAGAAACAGTTTTCTCATGACCAGTTTATAAGAGGAAACAGCAGGAAAAACAAAGCAATGATACCTGTTCTCACCGGATTCATCATGGACTGTTACTGAAGTTGACTTTCCTCACTGGGCAGATGGTTCATCTGTCGCACCTCGATCTCCCTCTGTTGGCTGCAATGATTCATCTGGGGCCCCCACATGACAGGTTTTCTTGCAGTGAGATGAATGGATCCACATTGGTAATCCTGCATAGCAAACAGCAGTCAAGGTTGTTAACAGCACCTGGAAAGGACCCTTCCACCTTGGACTGAGACAGTCCTTTCTCTGGAAAGCTTTAACATAAACCCAATCACCCGGCTGCAGTTGATGACAGGGCTGGTCAGGAGGATGGGGAAGTGCTGCTTTTACAGTTCAATGATATTGCTGTAAAATATAAACAAGTTTGCGACAACAGGAAATCATAGCATCATCTGACAAAGTTAAATCTGCATTTCCCACTGGAGGGTTAGCTGGAAGGGCCATGGGTCTCCCCATTAATATTTCATATGGACTCAATTTCCTGGTAGCATTCAGTGAGGCCCTCATGTTCATTGATGCTAAAGGGAGGGCTTTGGGCCACTTTAAGTGAGTTTTAGCACAAATTTTTGAAATTTTATTTTTAAGTGTCCTATTAACCCTTTCTACTAATCCAGATAACTTTAAATGGTTGGGACAGTGAAGACTCAACTTAGTTTTAAAAATTTTGTATAGCTCTTTCATTAATGCATTATTAAAATGTGTTCCCTTGTCACTATTGATAGTACACGGTGGACCAAAATGAGGTATGTAGTCATACATGAGTTTCAAGATGACTGTGACTGTGACAGCTTTACAACATGGGTAAGCTTCCACTCATGCCAAAAACACACACACTGCCACCAAAATAAATTGCAAGTTTTAGTCCTAGGCATCTGGATGAAGTCCATCTGCATGTTAACAAAAGGTCCCCAAGGTTGTGGTAAACATGCAGTCTTAATGTTTGCGTTTTTACTAACATTATATTCTTGACAGATAGCACAATGTTTTACATACTGAAGTATCAAAGAGGAGACATGAGGGGCATACCAACCTCAGGTAATCTGATTAAATAAAGCTGTCTTACCTGCATGGGCTGGTAGATGATATGCCCTTACCAGGTAAGGTAGCAAAGAGGCAGGTGCCACCAGGTGGCCATCTGGATGTTGCCATAATCCATTGGTAGATTTAATGCATCCATCCTTAAGCCATCTCTGAACTTCTCCCTGTGATGCTTCAGCTTGAAAGGCTGACAACTTCTTAAAATCAAACACATCATTACTGTTGGAGTTTATCATAGTTAACATACACAGATCTTTACAACAATCTTCTACTGCTTGTTTAACAGCTTGGTCTGCCAAATTATTGCCCTTTGTTACAACATTTATGCCTTTCTGATGGCTGATTACAGACAGCCTCCTAGGTACCAAAAGTGACTCTAACAATGATTTTATGTACCCTGAATTTTTTTATTTGATTTCCCAAAGAGGTCAAGAACCCTGTTTCCAAAGTTGCCCAGAATCACGTACCACCCCAAAAGCATAACGGCTGTCTGTAAAAATATTGCCCACTTTGTCTTTGTCTAACTCAGGCTTTTTGCAGAGCCACTAATTCAGCTATTTGAGCAGAAGGAACACCCTCTAATCTTTGTTGCAACAATATCATATCTTTGGTGCAAAGAGATATTCCTACAATCAGTTGTCCCCTTTGATTTCTTCCATAGGAACCATTCACGAGCAGATTAATTTCAGCATTGGGTATAGGAGCATCCTTTAAGTCCTCCCAAGGAGAAAGCAAATAGTTACACACACACACAATGATGCTCTTCACCATCCTCAGCAGTAGGCAACAGAGATGCAGGATATAGAATGTGAAAGCAGATCAGAGAAATAGATGGATCAGAGAGAAGTGTAAGTTCATATTTAGTTAGAGGTGCAGTCGAGAAGGGTTCAGTTTTCATTTTAAGCAAAAGAGATGATACAGTGTGTGGGACAGCTACTGTAAGATCATACCCGAGCACCAGCAATTGTGCAAGATTAACCAAAATGGCAGCAGTAGCAACTGCCCTTAAACAGGGTGGAAATCCTTTGGCATCAGAATCAAGTGCTGTGCTATAATAAGCTAATGGATGATAGCTGCCCCCATGTTTCTGTGCAAGCACTCCCTGTGCAAATCCATTTCTTTCATGACAGAATAAAAAAAGGTTTTATCATAGTCTGGTAACCCTAAAGCTGGGGCAGTAGCTAAAGCTTGTTTTAAATTCTGAAATGAATTTTCCTCTTCACTATCCCAAGGGAGAAGTTCCGGTGCATCCTGCTTTAAAAGATTTGTCAGTGGTTTAGCAATTTCTGCATAGTTAGGAATCCACTGTCTGTGATATCCTATCATACCTAGGAAAGATCTAAGCTGTCATTGAGTAGTCAGACTTGGGACCTTAGACATTGCATCAGTGTGAGATGGTAACACCTGCCTGCTACCCTGAGATATTAAATGGCCAAGATAAAGTACCTGAGGTGACCACAGTTGTAGTTCCTCGTTCGACATCTTGTGTCCCTTTTCTGCAAGGATAGTCAAAATATGCCGGGTATCCTGTTGACACTGCAGAAAGGAATTTGATGCTATTAGTAAATCATCTACTTATTGTACTAACACAGACCCACCTGGGAATGTCACATTTTCCAAATCTTTTTACAGAATTTGAGAAAATAATTAAGGAAATTCAGTGTATCCTTGTGGCAACTGTGTCCAAGTATATTGCAGTCACTGATAAGTAAAAGCAAACAGAAACTAACTTTCAGAGTGAATAGGTATAGAAAAAAATGCTGAACATAAATCTATTATGGAAAAGTAACTAGCTGTAGGTGGTATGCAACTCAATATTGTTGCTGGATTTGGAACAACAGGAAAGGGAGGCAACACTGTATTATTTACAGCCCTTAAATCTTGTACAAATCTATAAGTATCTTTTCCTGGCTTTTTCACTGGTAAAATAGGAGTATTACAAGGGCTTTTAGCTGGTATTATTATTATCCCTTGCTGTATCAGAGACTGAATTACAGATTTGATTCCCTGTTCTGCTTCTGACTTTAGTGGATACTGTGGAACTCTAGGGAGAGGTTTTGATGGGTTTAGTTTTATTTTTACTTGTTCTGCTGATTTCAGTATACCTACTTCATTTGCATGTTTAGCCCACAAGTTGGCAGGTACCTGCTGTAGTTATTTTTCATATACCTGTATGCTTCCAATCGTCTGTTCCTCAGCTTCTGCTAAAACTGCCAATACTTTGCCCCTGATTCTGTTGGTACATCCAGGTACACCCCCTTCTGGGATACAGTAAATAGTACAATCCAGCTTGCATAACAAATCTCTCCCTAGCAGATTTACTGGTGCAGTACTTCTCAGAAGGAAAGAATGCCTTTTTTTGATCGTACCTAAAGAAATGGGAATACGTTCTGACACAGGATACGTAACAGTAGCATTTGTCACTCCAACTGCCATTACTTTATGCTTTGATACTGGTATTTGACTATCTGAAGTAATTTTTAACATAGACCTAGTGGCTCCAGTGTCAACCAGAAATGGGATTTTCTTCGAATTTATTTCCTCCTTAACGTAGGATCCATTTTAATCTATCGGCAGTAGAGGATTAAGATTTATTTTTGTCTTATTTTCCTGACCTAGTCAGTATGGTGCTTCCTCACTCTTTCCAATGTAAGGAGGTGGTGGAAAAGCGGCATTACTATAATTTGGTTCCCATTCAGTCCAAGTATCTTGCATTCTCTGTATTTACCTGCATTCTCCTCTCCAATGTCCTGCTTCTCCATAATTGAAGCACGATGTGTTAGATGAAGCAGGAGGGGCACTGCCAGCTCATTGTTGCCAACCAGCTGCACTTTGTTCCCCTCGGCCATCACTTCTACTAAATCCTTTAACAATTCCTCTACCCCTTCCCCTGCTTCTGCATCAACCCCTCATGTTTTCCAGCTGCCTGATTTGTAAAGTTAACATCTTATCCTCAGTATCCTTTCTCTGTTTTTTTCTGATACTCTGTACAGTGATTTGCAGCACTTAACAAAGACTCTAAGTCCTTTCCCTGCCAGTCTATGAGTACTTGCTTTATTTGATTTTGTGCATGGGGCTTGTAGACCCGGCCCAAAAGCTGCTGAAATAGCTGGCTTAGCTTGCTCTTTTGGGTCTGGTATTCCTGAATGTCTAGCAAATACTGTTTTAAGGTGACTCAAATAGTCTGCATGGGCTTTCCCTTTATTTTGTATACATGCCTGTATTTTAAACCAGTCAATCCTAACTTGACACATGTCTGTAATTTTGTTTAATAATGCTGTCCATTTATCTATTAATGCATTTCCTGGGAGAGAAAAATCCATTTTCCCAGCCTTTTTTAGTAACTGCTTCCTTATTTTATCTGGAGTAACTACCCTAAGCAGCTGATTTAAATATGTCAAAGTAGGATTGTAAAATATTAGTATAGTTTTTCATTTATCCTTAAACTTTAATGGATCTTCCCTAATATTTGGAAAACGTTTTGACATAGTATGCAAATCAGCAGGGATCCAAAGATGATGAACAAACTCTCTATTATTAGCCCCCAGAATTTTTCTGAGAGGTGCCAAAAGATCCCCCCCAGAGGCTACAATCTCTGGTTGTACCCTGTCATGTGAGCATGTGTTATAAGCTACAATACTATTAAATACTAATGCCCCTGTTGGAGAAGTAGAAGCTATTTGAGAAGGATAGGAAGAAGAATCCCCCTCAACTGCAGATGCTTGTTCAGAAGATGAAGATTGAACAGGGGAAATAGTCTGAGATGTAACAGTATCATGCTGACTGGGTGTCCAATAGACAGTTGACCGAAAGGTAGGGGTCTGAAAAACAGCAGACTCTTGTACAGGAGGTACCCACACAGGTGCATATGAGGGTGGGGGTGCAGTAGCTGCTGGAGAATTATCATCCTCTTCAGATCTTTCTGCTTTTTGGCCTTCCTCACTTTGTTCCAAACCTGCTAAGACAAGATAAAGTGATCCCTTTTTACTGGTCTGTACTACCTTCTTAACCTCTTTTACCTGTTTCAACAATTTTTTTTAGCAACCTGCAGCCCTCTTAATGCTGATTCCTTTTCTCTTTTAAGTGCTTCAGTGTACCAAGAATAAAATATTGCCATTTGTTCCCCACTTAGGGTTGCCACCCCTCCGTTTTTTTCCAGACTATCTGGAAATCAAACTGATTCTCCGGTAGTCCGGAAAACACTGTACAAACTCTGATATTCTGTTTCAAAAAGGAAACAGACTATCAGAGTTTGTAAATCGGCTGATTTACTATTCTTATTTTACAGAAAAGCATAGCAAATCAGCCAAAAACAGGCAGCAGGAACGAAGAAAGAGGGCGTTCCCCACTGAGTGATGTCATCACGACATCACAAAATGGGCGGAATGACGGTGGGAGAGGGGGTGGGGTGGGCAGGGTTACTGGTGATGTGAGGGGTGTAGCTTTACTCCGGTTTTAGCCAGGAAGGAAGGTGGCAACCCTATCCCCACTTTCTTTTCTTCCAAAATATCTTTTAGTATCATCAAATGGAAATACCCCACCTGAACAATTTTTAGTAAGCTGAAACCAGTCATGCAAATACTTCTAAAATTTTTCCCATAGTTATGGTACATGTAGGTGTTCCCTTTTTAGGGATTTGATCTTGCTTACTTACTTATCTTTGTTCCCATTTTTCCTTTTTTTATTAAAAAAAACATTAAGGCTTATCTTATAGATTCTGGATCCTGGCAGTTTAGATAACAGAAAATTACTATAGCAATCCACACAACATACAGGAAGGGAAGGGTATGAATTCTGTTGTCATACAAAGACAGAGGAGAGGTTTTGATCAGCCTTTTCCCACAACATCCCCTTGCTTTTGTCCCATCATGATCTCAAAAGTTACATCTCCAGCATTGTGATCTGGATAATGGGGAGGACATGTACTGTGTCCAGAACTGACCATTTTTTCGATCCCTCTGAAGGTACTTCCACACAATCACACCTATGTTCCAGTATGCTAAGGGGTCATGAATTGATTTTAACAGTGCATACTCTACCCCCCAAAATGCTGTAGGCTCGTGAACTGGTTTTAACAGTGCATAATCTACTTCCCAACATGCTGTAGGTTCATGAACTTGTTTTAACTTTTTTTTTTCATTCATTCATACATTAGCAACACAAAACATCTCTCATACCTCTTACCTTTCAATCCTGAGGGTATTGCCCTTGACACAAGGTACCTCTTTGTGTTAATCTGTCCTTTGCTGTATGTGCACATACATTTAATGACCTATTTTCATTTGCTGTGGGGTCATCCCACTAGCAACAAATTTTCTGTGGGATCCTCCCACTATTACATTGTATACCTTATAAACAACTCAGTCATTCAACAAAAACACAGTTATTCACTCATTTTACATTTTGCTAAAGCTGTCTAAAAGAGAAGAACTGCAAACCAACCCTTTTTCCCTTACAAAACAATTCCCATGCCAAAGCTAGTATGTTTGTACACCCTGAATAGCTACAAATCTGAGTCTATGACTATTCCATACAAAGCAGTGTGGAATTCACAGAACGTCTGTGATGGGCCCTATTCCAGTACTGCCCTGCAGCAGTATAAAAGTTTAGATACGAGTCATGGCACCAAAATGTTAAAGTAATAAATAAATAACATTAAGAATTTACCTTATTTGTCTTCAGTCAGGAATAACACTTCAGGATGTGCAAACAGAAATTTTATTTAACAACTCTGGGAGACCATCTTCGTAAAAGGAGTAAACCAGCCTCAATGAACAAAGGAAACTGCATCTTTTATACATTTGCTTATCAATTCAGCCATGCAAGATGTTGATGTAATAACATTTTTAACAAAACAATAACTTTAGAAATGTTGTCATTCCTTGTGATTCTCGCCTTGGACTTCACGTAAACACTTTATTTTACATGACCCACCTGCTCCAAGGATCTTGTTTTCTGACCTTGGATATTTCAGACTTTACCTAGCAACAACACACTCCTAGCCTGGATGAGTCAGGCTAACAAATTCCTTTTACACTAGTTAACATGCCTGTGCTCCTTCAACACTTACTTTTCCCTGTTACATATTAAAATAATGCAGTTGAAACACAGCAGTAACTTCATATGTTTATAGGTGTGTACTAGGCTAATGGCCCTGGAGCCTTTACAAGCCTAGCCCATAGAAGTGCCCTGGCATCATGCAGTCAGACATTAGTTCCCAGTGTCTCTATCAAGTAGTGCCACTGGAGTGATCCCCGGGGTGAACTTTCTATTACCCATCCACTCATCAAGATTTCTGTTGAAGAGGGACAGCGAGGTGTTCTGCTTGACATGTATGGGAAGTCTATTCCAGAGCATGGGCAGTCTCTGGTTTAGAAACCTGTCCCTCCAGCATGTTTTGTTGATTGGGGTAATGAGTATGAGGTCTCTGGAGCATGTAGTGTGGAGGGATTGGAATTTCTTTAGATGTAGCATTTCTAACAGAGCTGGGTCAGACATGACTTTGTAAGTCAAGCAAAGATCACCTCTAAGTAGGCGATATGAGACAGAGAATAACTGCAGTCTTTTGAGTCTGGTCATGTAGGACATGTGTTTAATGCCTAGGATCTTCTTCATGAGGTCCTTCTGTGGCCTCTCCAGCTGTTGCTGGTGTCTAGTGAGGTACATGCTAAATAGGGCTTTATACTCAATGATTTGTCTAATGAGGGAAGAGTAGAGTGAGACAATGACCTCTTTCTTTCTGGATGCAAAACCCTTGGTAATGAGATGTGCTGTCAACCTGTGTCCCCAGATCTCTTATAATGCCTTCAGTGTTCAGTGGACTCCCATCTATGTGGTAATTAGTGGGAACTGAGTATTTACCAAAGGGGTGATGACACATTTTTTTGGCATTAAGCTTAAGGCCATGGTTTCAACACCAGTCATTGGTCTCAGTGAGGTCTATCTGTAGGATGTCTACATCACTTGGGGAGTTAATGGCTCCCAACTAGAAGTCATCTGCTAACTTGGTCAGCCAAAGTCCCTTTGTGTTGGCCTGGACTTCTGAGAAGTAGATGCCGAACAGGAGAGGACCTAGGACTGATCCCTGTGGGACTCCACTCATGACTGGCCAGAAGTCTGACTTGGAGTCTACTACTTTTACACTGTGTTCTATATGTGAGCCAATTTGAAACCCACCTAGTGATATAGGGGTTGATGCCTACTTTGGCGAGTTTATCAATAATACCTGAGTGAGGAATGGTATCAAAGGCCTTGGCCAGATTGAGGTAGGCTGTATTCCTTACCTTCATCCACAGCCCTGGTGACTGACTCAAAAAAGTCAACCAGGTTGAGAGGGGATGATCTCCCTTTCACAAAGCCAAATTGCATGGGGTCTAGAGTTTGGAGATTTCCTATATCTTTGTTAATTAGGTCCATGATAATGCGCTCAATAGCTTTATATATCAGACTCGTCAGGCTAATGGGGTGATAATTCCCAGGGTCTGTAGTTGCTCCCCCTTTATGGAGAGGGATGACTGTAGCAGTACGCCATTCAGAAGGGACAAAGCCTGAGGTGAGGCTGTGACTGAACAGGGCACACAGATATGATGTCAGTTCACTTTGTAGTTCATGTAGAACACAGCCAGGGATATTATTGGGTCCCATGGAAGCTGTATTCTTGGCCTTGGACAATGCAGCTTTAACCTGTGCTGCAGTAATGCTGGGTGCCTGGCATTCTTCCAGTATTGTGATTGGTCCTTTTGAGGGGGGGAGAGGGGTAAAGTTGGCACTGAATCTGTCGGCCAGTATGTTGGCTCAGTATAGGAGGCACCATTGTGCAGTAACTCAAAGCAAATCTGGGTATTGCCATGGAGGTTCTTGATATAACTATAAAAGGCTTTGTGATTGTTTTTAGTGTCTGATGCAATTCTGCCTTCATAGCTGGCTTTGGAGGTTTTGATGAGGGATCTCAACTTTTTGTTGAGGCTAATAAGGGAATTGTTCCAGTCTTGGGACTTCACCTTTTTCTGCAACAGTTTCTTCCTCCTGTTGTAGAGTTTATTAATGGCAGGACCAGACTGGCTTCCTTTTTTGGGGGAGAGGGACTTGGTTCTGTTGGGTATGGTTAGTTCCATGCATTTATGTATGTGTTCGTACAGTGCATTTGGTGTATGATTCAGCAGTCATGCATCTATTTTCCATTGGCATGGGTGCCGTGAAGTTAGCCACCTCTGTTTTTTAGGAGTCCAAAGTCAGCTTTAGAGAAGTTTTTCATGGTGGATACCTTTGCGGGGGGTGTGGGTGAGATGTGGATTTTCATGGTGATTAGTTTGTGGTCAGATCTAACCAGGGAGGGACTGACTATTGGTGTAGAGCAACAGTTGCCCATGTTAGTAACAACCAGGTCAAGGATGCTGCTTCCTCTAGTGGTGGTAAGAATGAGCTGGTCCAGGGAATTGGAATTGATGAATTCCAGGAAGCGTTGGGCCAGTGCATAGGTGCTTGAGTAGTTTTCCCAGTTGATGGAAGGGTAGTTGAAGTCTCCTAGTATGAGAGTGTTGGGCTGGACCTTGATAGATTCCAGGGTGCTTAGGAATGTGGAGTGAGAGTCTAGGGACATGGTTGGGACCTATAGCATGCTATGACCTGGATTGCAGTCTTACCCAATGTTAGTTGTACCTTAAGTATCTCAGATGCAATATGCTGAGCTACTAGTCTAGAGGTGTACATATCCTTTATGAATATGGAGACACCACCATCTTTGGAGCTTCAATCCATATTTCGGGGCCGAAAGGTGTGGAATGAGTTATAGCCTGGTAGTGCAGGGGTGCTTTCTGATGCTTTAAACTAGGTCTCCGTTACAGCACAAATGTCAATGTTCTCCATTTTTTGGAGTGCTTTGAGCGAGTGCATCTTGAGATTTAGACTTCTAGTGTTGAGCAGCATGACCCTCAGATTGCATTTATTTATAGCTGTTACGGTGGTACTTTGGTCTTTGGAACACCACCTAAAAAGGCACTATAGGGGTGGCAAAATCCTTAGCCAGTGCCCAGAAATCCAGGAGTGACAGATGCAGGCCATCTCTGGAAAAGCATCAAGATCTGCCAGTCATGTCATCCCAAGCAGACAGATAGTGGATCCCCTTAGAATGACACCAGAAACTTAGCCAATTGTTGAAGTCAATCATTTTTTGTTTGTACTGCGGTATCATTCTGGGTGATGGTAGGATACTGCTCAGGGCTAATGTCATACCTGCCTGGGCCACATAATTCGAGAGCCCCACCATGTTTCTTTTCATGTAGTCCAGGGAGGTGCATCTCAGATCATTCACACCCACATGGACAATGATTTCGATTCCACCTAAATTCCATTTCTTATGACTCAAGGATGTACAATCTTGGTTCCATACATAGATGTTTCACAAGTCCTACTCAATCAAAACCTTTTGCTCTCTGGATTCTCACTATCTCTTCTTCTTTTAATGATTTGAGAGGTTTGCTGGTTTTGTCATAATGGAATTTCTATGACAAATGCTTTTTCATGAGTTGAGCTTTTACTGCTTTGTTATTTTTTAGCACTTGTAATCAACAAATTCTTACTGATTGGTAGCATAGTTCTGGTTTGTCTTGACATCAATCTCTGAGCAGGTGAACATAGTAAATTGTCTCGAGGAATGTTTCTGAGATTAAGTAAATTGAGATAAATATTGTTTTTGTCTCTTTTGGATTTCTCCAGCAACTGCTTCACACTTTGAACTGCACGATCAGCCAGGCCATTAGATTGTGTATACTCAGGACTACTAGTAACATGAACAAAGTCCCATGTCTCAACAAATCTTTTGAACTGCTGACTTGTAATCTGTGCACCATTGTCAGAAATTACTTTTTTGCAGACTACCATGGACAGAAAAATGTATTTTCAATTTCATAATGAACATACTGGAAGTTAGGTTAGGAAGTAGGTCAATCTCGAACCAACTTGAAAAAGAGTCTACTAATACCAAATAATGTTAATCATTCCATTCAAAAATATCTGTGGCTACTGTCGACCAATGTAGTTCAGGAATCTGGTCAGCTGAAGTGGTTCTTTTTGTTGGTGAGGTTTAGTACTATTTCAAATTGAACAAGCTGAGATTTCCTTTTCAAAATATTTTGACATAGAAGGCCAAAATACTAGTCCTCTCATCCTTCTTTTGCTAGAATCAGTTCCTGGGTGACCTTGATGCAAGATTTTAATATACTCTTGTTGCAAGGATTTTGAATTACCACTTTTGGACCTTTCATGATGTTATCATCTTCCATCAAAATCTTGTCTCAATAAGGAAATTCTGCTGCACATCTAGTGGTAAACAATAATGTTTTGCTGGCCATCCATGACTGATAAAATGGTTCACCTTCTGGAGAATTGGATAGGAAGCTATGTGATTTCTAAGCAAATCAAGATGTGTGGAAGAAAAATTTCTCACTTCCATAACTTCAAAATCAGCTTTTTCATTGTCATGCTGTTACTGGTTAGTCTGGGCGATCTGGATAAAGTATCACCAAGATAAAGACGTTTGCCTTTTGTGTAAACCATATTGAAATTGTACTTTTGCAGTTTTAACTTCATGCGTTGCAATCTAGCTGGAGTTGTGTGCATTGGTTTTCTCAAAATAGTAACCAGAGGTTGGTGATCAGTTTCAGTCTGGATAGGTCAATCATAAATATAATCACTGAACTTCGAACATGCAATCACTATTGACAAAAGCTCTTTTTTCAGTTTGCACATACTGCATCTCAGTTTGAGTTAGAGTTCTAGATGCATTGGCTACTGGTCTATGCTCTTGAAGAATTACTGCACCAAGAACATATTTTGAAGCATCACAGGAAAGATTTAAAGGTTTGCAAACATCATAATATCTCAAAGTGGGTGGATTTTCTGTTTCAGGACATCAAATGCTATTTGGTGTTGTTCCATCCAGGACCAAGTTACATTTTTGTGTATCAGCTCTTGTAGCAGTGCTGAAAGCTCACTTAAATTAGGAATGAACTTGCCTAAATAGTTGACCGTCCTAAGAAAACATTGTAAAGATGTGACATTGGAGCTTGCATCTCAAGAATTGCAGCTTGCTTGGACAGATTTGGTTGTAAGCCTGAACTGGTAAACAAATGACCCACATAAGTAATTTATTTTAGCCTGAATTTACATTTCTGAGTATTCATTTTAAGATTCATGAGCATGATCTAGAACTTTTCTGAGGTTTCTATCATGTTCGATTTCACCATTGCCTCCTACAAGAATATCATCTACTATAACAGCACATGGATAACCAGAAATAATTTGTTCCATCGCATGTTGGAAGACTTCACTGGCAGAATTTATTCCAAATGTCATTCTCAAAACATCTGTACCTTCCAAATGGTGTATTCAAAATGGGTAGCAAGGAAGATTTTCGATCAAGTAAAATCTGCCAAAATTAACTTTTTGCATCTAAGACAGAAAAAAACAGTAGCATTTGGCATGAGAGCAGCAACTTCTTCAACTGTATGCATTGGATGATGAGGTTATTTCAGTGCTTTGTTCAAATCTCTTGGATCAATTCATATTCAAATGTCATCTGAGCTTCTCTTATGAGCTACTACCATGGATGATACCCATTCAGTTGGTTCTTCTACTGGAAAAATTACTCTTAAATGTGCCATTCTGTCTAGCTCTGCTTTTACGTTGCCCTGCATTGCTACTGGAAGCTTCCATGCTGGTGTGACAATTGGGCTTAACTAGTGATCTAACTTCATGGAGTACACACTGGGAGTTTGCTAAGCCCATCTTTGAAGATATCAGCATAGTCAGAAAAAATATTCTGTGTGAAACCTTCGTTGTTGTTAATGGTTACATGGTGGACTTCCTTATTAAATGAAATCAGTCCCATTTTCAAACTATCTTTGAGGCCTAACAATGACTGCACATGTCTTTTGACTATGTAAAACTGCAAGTCATGGCTGTACCCAGCAGAACAGCATGAAAGCACTACTGATCCTTCAGTTTGAATCTCTTCATCACCATAAGCAACACGTTTCACACACTTTGCCAAATCAAGTTTTTCACCAGCTTTTACCTTAGCAAGCATTTCTTCTGACATAACATTGCACTTTGAACCAGTATCAACTGTGAGATCTACAGGTCTCCCATTAATCAGTACAGTACAAAATACTTCGCTCTTTGCCAACAAAATCTACTGCATTAACCTTTTCCTCAAGCACAGAGACACCACCAACATAAAAAGTAGGGTCACAGCTTTCTACTTGATCAACTTGCTTCTTGGAATGCTCTCTCTTAATAAAAGAATGATCCTCTTTAGCTTTACAAAGCTTTCTGAAATGATTCCACTTTCTTCATCTGTGGCATTCCTGACCAAAAGCTAAGCACTTTTCTCGTTTAGGTTCATGACTGCCTCCACAATTACGACAGTTGACTGTGCAATTTACCATGGGTTTCACTGTGGGAGCCACATCCTTTGGCCTATACCTATTAAACCTGTGCTGCATACTATTAACATTCATGCTGGAAGAAGCTGCAAGCATGATTTTCTCAATGGTAAGCATATTCGTGTGCTTTTCTGTAAGCTCATGTATCTGACAAATCTTTATGGTTTTGCTTAAAGTTAAATCACTGTCTCAAAGCAAAATCTTTCTCACTGCAGTATTATTAATACTATGCACAAGCCTGTCTTTTATCAACTCATCTCTCAGATCACCAAATCTGCACGTTTTTGCCTTATTTCTCAAGTCAGTTATATATGCTGCAAAAGTTTCACCAGGCTTTTGATCACGTCTAAAATATGTGCCTTTCCATTCATTTCAGGGTTGCACATTTCTCTAAATTTACGTTTTAAACACTCAGGGTCTTCCTGCATTTTGGCCTGTACCACAGTATGGTGGTCTTCTCCCTCCTCTGCATAAACAGCAGGTGAATACACAAATGAATGTTCTCTCTCCATGGCTTCTGAAACAGCTAAATTGAGCAGAATAAATGCTTTTGTGTGTGTGTCTTTATCAGAAAAAGCAGCCTGTATGAAAATATCATATTCTTGCTGAAACACTCTCCAATTTTCAACAATGTTATTACCAAACACAAGCAGACCAGGTCTGTGAAATTCCTCTGCCATGCTAAATAAGTGCAAATACACACCAGGTACTTGTAATTATATTCAACTGCACAACAGATTCTTTGAAATAACTGTACTCTTTGAAAAGACTGTACTGTAATACTGCACACACTGCCAACACTTTGCACACTTTAGATACTTTGAATAGCTTTAGTTAATGCAAAAAAGTAGTACATTGCGAAAAAATACACGCTGGGATTCATGAAGCTTGTGCCAGGCATAGGTGGTATAATGCCAAATATGGCCGCCGAGCGATTCAGGTATGATCCAATTCCACGTGCACTACCAGCGTACGCCAGATCTGTGCAGCCCTCAGCTCAGGCATGCTAATCACCCCATGCGCAGTACTGCACCATGCAAATGAAGATACATAGCGATTCATTAAGTGGTGCAGGCATAGCGTAAGCCCACAGAAATGTAAACCAAAAAAAAATGGTTTACATTTTGCCAAATAGAACATTGGAGCTATGAAAGCGGACCAAACTCATGTATTACAAAGTTAACATATGCCAATGGCTAAATATACAGCCAATGGCATAAGAAAAGATGCACAACACCTAAAAAATAACATTTAATGTCATGTCCACAGTAACGCAAAGTACAACCGTAGGGCATGTGTGCGCAAATGGGAACACAAGGAAAATATATACAAATGTCATAAAATCGCAATGTAATATAAATCATGATTTCACCATAATACTCAGTGGTATGCATGGTACACCACAACCAAGCTGCAAGGGTTGCTAAGGGTCTGTGACAGTGTTCAGCGTGGTAACTATGAATTAGTAGTCAATGCTATGCAAATGAGGCAAGTAATAGTGACTCGCAAACGTCCCACCAGACTAAGGATGTACCATACGGTGCAGCGCTACAACACCGAGGAGTGGTTTGGAGGTATACATGACATCAGCAGTGGGGTGTGCCACCATAGCTGTAAGCACATTGGAGCAATGCAAATCAAGGCTGCCCATTGCTAAGCAAAGCTGCAGGATAGGGGTGGGGATGTAGGTATAGCATAGTTTAGCTGAGAGCACATATGGTGCCCGAAAGCGCATGTGTACGTGGATGAAAACATGCCTGAAACCCGGTAAGCAGACGCAAGCGCTGCGCACCACAGCTCAAATAGCAAGGTTAGGGGAAGAAAATAACGAAATGCCGCAGTAGGATAATTGGAGTACAACTGAGCAATTAACACCTATTAACTCAGAGTGGGCAATCGACGGCAGCTGACAAGTCTGCTCACAGCAACCTGCAGAACAGGATAGGGGAGGTGTTGGATTGCAAAGAAAAGAGAACTGTAATAGCAGAGCAAATCAAACCTGCAGTAGATTGTCCATAGAACACATTTCGCAAGATAAGCCAGGTTTTGGAAAGTACAAAAGAAAACAGGCTGCTGGATGCATGCCAGAAAATGGGAGGGGAAACATTAAGAAATTTTAAGGGAAGGGCAAGAGGTAATCCATGGCAGCTAAATGTAATTCAACACCAAAGGCACCACAATAGTAGTACCTGTGGTGAAACACATAAGATACCCTGTAGCTCCAATTGTACATACACACCATATGACATCATCAGTGTTCAAAGGACAATAATATAAAGTGTGAAGGCACCTCACACACACCTGTATATTCCCAAACACTGCACCATCAGTGTAAACAGACGTGGAACTTTTACAATGTACATGTTGGGATCTGCCATAGCTGTGATTCATCACCATGTGTTAGAGACTGAAGGTGTTGTGGAGGATGATGCTGACAACCGCCGCAGGCCCCGGAGGAGGAGAAGAGTGTTCAGACCAAGGGTAACCTACCAGGGGCTACATGATCTGGAGATAGTAGAGCATTACGGGGTGGACAGGGACATCTTACAGCAAATAGTTGAGCTGTGACGGCCATGCCTGAGATCCAGAAACAACAGAGGGGAACCCATCCCAGTGGACACGAAGGTATGTGTAAGCTTGAGAATACTAGCCACAGGTACCTTTCAAAGGCTAACTGGAGATATAATGGGGATCTCACAAGCATCAGCATCCAGGGTACTACACCAGTTCCTGGATGCCATGTTACCACATGCCAATGAGCATATATACTTCCCCCGAACTCAGGAGGAGTTGGCCAGCAATATGCGTCTCTTCCACCATGTGGCACACTACCCGGAGGTACTGGGTGCGATAGACTGCACACACATACATATCAAGTCACCACCCGGTGAGCATGGTAGGCGCTACATAAACCACAAGGGATACCACTCCATCAACTGCCAGGTCGTGTGCAATGCCCAGGGCATTATCATGGATGTGTGTGCTGGCAGCCCTGGAAGCTACCATGACTCCCACATCTGGCATGCCTCACAGCTGTATCAGGTATTTGTCAGGGGGTACATCCCACATGGCCACCTTGTGGGGGTGCTGGCTATGCACTGGAGCCGTGGATGATGACTCCCATCAGAAATGCACGCACACCCATGCAAGAATGCCATAATGAGGCACACGCACAAACTAGAATCATCATAGAGCGTGTGTTTGAGATGCTGAAATCACGGTTCCGTTGCTTGGACATATCTGGTGGAGCCTTGCAGTACTCTCCAAGCACATGTGCCCACATCTTCATAGTATGTGCCATGCTACATAATATGACCCTGTGGAAACAGCTGCAGCAGGGACATAATTGTGAAGGCTCTCACAGCCCACCACAATTGCCAAGGCCATCACAGGCACAGAGGTATTCAGACCACAAACACCCTGTGCCAGCCCCAGTAGACAGATGGAGGCATGCCCAATATGCCCACGCCTTGGCAAAGATGGAACGTATAGCACATACACTGACAGTGTAGGCCCCTACAGACTGACACACCTCTCCACCTGCACACACAGTAAACTGGATGGCACACACACACGACCAACTGTAAATTGTAATGTATAGGTGGCCTAATATGTGAATCCTACATAGGCAGCCCTCAACCATGCACACACAACAGCTATTGGAACAAGGAATGTCAACACCTGAACAGTACATGCACCTAACAGCATATGTTGATACTGTATGTATAGGTTCTTAGGTACATCGGTAGGTACATGCCCGATTGTCAGAGGCCATTCATCAACCGAGGCAAACGGTGTCTGCTGTCGCCACCACATCGATTAACCAACTGTCCCTCAGTGGAGCAGATCCAATTGCGAGATCCATGTGTGTAATCACTGTTCCTCACACACTCTGCATGGATTCCCTGGCGTGTTAATGAGTGGCTCCATATAATATAATCAGGGATGTAGTGGCAAAGCATGGGGAGTACCCATGACAGGTATCTGTCACCCCAGCATGCTCCACCTATGGTTGTGTGAAGGTGTAGCACATTATAGTGTATGGCTCACTGTGACATACATTCCCAGTGCTGGAGCACATCCATTAAACATCACTTGGACATACCATTAATAGGTCTCATCTATATGTAAACTAACTGAGTTACACATTTGATTGCAGTATGGAGTAACAGCCATAGTACAGTCCACATGCAAAACATCATAACATGTGTACAAATCCCAGATGCCCAAGTGGTAAATGCACTGACTGTCATGCATGTTCCCAGTTCCACATCCTGCAAGGGACGTTACGTAATCCCGAAGGCACGAATAATGGATGTTGGATGCAGGTCATCAAATCAGGTTTAGCACATGTTAGCGGGTTTATGCATTGGCAAGTGCTCGTAAGCATCGTTTAAACATGACTATATGGATATGTGCGAAACAGGGCTAAGCTTTGCTGAATATCGCACAGATCACGGTCAACGATGTCCAGAACAGGTGAAACTAGCATTATTCACCCCTGTACTAATAGTGCCTGCTCTGAAGGGTAAAACGACCACTGCCAGGAGTAGAACACGCAATCATGTACACAATCACCTAACACTAAGCTACCTGAGATGTACCAACGGCAGGTGTGTATTGTGACAGGTTAAAACACAAAAGTGCAGAGTCCAGGAAATAGTATACACCGCCATGTACACAACGAAAGGTGTGTTCTCCCTCTCACTCTCTCTCTCTCAATATATATATATATATATATATATATATAGATATATATATAAAATAGAGATAAAAAGGGTGATAGAGAGATATATGTCGATATATACGGATTCACCTATATCTGCAAATATATAGATAGGTCAACGACATGTACACAACCATGGAGGTACAAATAAATAGGATACTGCCAACTACTGAATGTTTCACATACCAACATGTGTAATCACGAGGCTTAAAGACTGAAAAACCACAGTACCGGAACACTAGAATCGCGAGTAATATTATCACGATGTTAAGGGACATTTAGTTATCACTGCCGGTGCTGCGGTCCAAGTAGGTACTGTGTTCAACTGTGTTTGTGATTGCTGTAGTCTGTGTAAGTGTGTGTTGATGGTGCCGTGTGTGTTTCCGTGAGACTGTAATGTGTGTGTGTGTTTGCATCATGTGTCTGTTAGTGCTAACTCAGAGGTAGATCATTACGGTAGGTGTGGTCATAGCTGGCCGTAGGCATATGGTTACCACCTGTCCCACTTTAAGAGGGACAGCCCCTCCATGGGCAGTTGTGTCCTGACAACAAATATTAAAAAGGGCAAATGTCCGAGATTGTAGGACATAATTATGTCCCATATATTATGTAATAGTTGCATTAAATAGTTATTCCTGTATCTAAAATACGTAAATGTTACTTGAAACATGATAAGTAACTAAAGTGCTACAAGAATAAGTATGTATTTAGGATAAAAGTACATTCTATCCTGTGTACTGACCGTGGGTATGTGTCAGCCTGTAAACACCGATGTGTGTCCTGCAAATGTCCCACTATGGCCATTTGAAAAGGTGGCAACCCATGCCAAAGAGGTTCAGTCACCAACACAACTGCAATGAGTGCAAATATCTGTGACAGAAATACACGCAACATCTGTCATTTAGTAACATTCCCTTACATGTCGATGTATTTCTGGAGGTATTGAAATATCAACCTCACCTGCATGCTATATAGGAACCAATTAACAATGGCTCAATGTATAAGCCCGCAACAACCATAGTTTTAGTCTACTAAATGATAGGTCTTCAACTAGGGAAGGAGCCCACACACATATATGGAATATGTATAAATGCAGTCCCCACAAACCTGTATATGCTATGTACACCCACCTACATCTTCCCCACACCCAAAACAATTGCAATACAGACTGTAATAACATCACAAACATCCACTCACTCAATTACATCTGCAGAAGTGTTAACATACCTTGTGAGAGACACATTTGTAATGTCGCCATATGAAATCGTAGCTGTTGTATAATGGAATAGACGGCGATGTTACAGGTTTTGTTTGCAATAGTCCCTTATCAGACGGTTGAGATGACAGGTACACTCACATGTAGAACCACATACTCTAGCCATCACACACAATCCATGGGGGACATGAATTCAAAATATCCATGTCTCTCCAAATAGCAGTTGCAATTCCTCACAACAAAACACATACAGGCCGTCTCCCCAAAGGTGGGGCAAAAGGGCAACACCCAAGTGGAGAATTCAATTATACCCCACTGTTGCCGCATAATTAGCGAATGCAGTAGCTGCACAGCTGATGTGCATGGAATAATATACTCAGGAACACCAATTGGTAGCAGGATACCACATGTTACAGGTATCTACGTATATAAGGATGCCTTGCCATACATTCAAACCGTATGCTCATACCATAGAACCGTTTAAACAGTAAAGGTATAAGAGAGATATTTACGAAGACTAGGAACACTAACAAGGTATGTCGAACACTCAGTATGTTAGTGTATGTAGAGCCTGTTTTGTATTAATTAAAGTGTACGCAATGCATAAAGTGGGAAAAGGTATTATTTAGTGATGTCTTGTTGAGCATAGTAACGCTTGTAGAAATTGTGTGTCCTGCTGTGGGCCACAAGGTAAACATCTCATACACCACAAGGGATGCTACATGAGGGCTTTAAACACAACAATTCCACACCACCCGTCGTCAGTGGTAGGGTTTGTCCAACAAGTACGTGCCATAGCAGGGGATAGTATATGTTGATATACTGTCACAGTAGGCATGTGTATGGGCATATAATGAGAATAACTTGCCTAAGGTGGTCCTGCTGTGCACGTATGCTTTGCATTATGGGATAATGTTTAAAATATGTGTAATGTACAGTATTGTAGGTAGATATGTCAGATATTTTACACAGCATAACTGTTATATCATGCAAACAAAAGGTATGTATATTGGCATGTACAATACACAATAACAGGATACATATGGCTTGTAGTCACGGGACACTGTAACAGCATGATAGCTAATTGAAATGGAAGAGCTACTCAATTATCCATGCACAAAGGACATGTAATAGCTTCACAGGTTCATAGTTAGGTACTATGCTGTCTGGCCAAATCCATTTGTATGCCCAACTACAGTGTTTTCACTGGCGGCACCTCCCTAGGGTAGTGTCCTGTGTCTGTGATCAGCAGAGCCATGTGTTACCTGCACCTGTGTACAGTACAGCCACTGCAGTGATCCCTGGCGTACATGTGTGTCTCCCATCCACCCATCGAGGTATCTCATGAAGAGTGCTAGTGCTGCTTGATGTACATAGGAATCGTGTTCCAAAGCATGGTGATTGTCTGGCTCAGGAATGTATCCCTCAAGCACTTCCCACTCATCGTTGCATTTGTGTACATATCCATGCATGTTGCTCTCAGTGGCTTTTGCTTATGTTGCTTATGTGGAGTATATCCATCAATATTGTTGTGGACATGGGCCCTGTATGTTCAGTAGAGGTCACCCCTGAGTATGCAGTATGCAAATGTGTACAGTTGTGGTGTCTGTAGTTGTGCTGCATACGTCATCCTTCAGAGGTCAATAATCCTCATGGTGTTTTAATGTTGTGGTATGTAAAGCCGTTGCTGTTCTGTAAGGTACACCCCAAAAGGGGTGTTGTACCCTTGAATGTGTGTCATACGTCAGGAGTATAGAGGTACAGTGGGTGCCTTTGTTCCAGCTACAAACCCATTACAGATAAGGGTGGCCACATAGAAGGATATCCACATCACATTGGCAATATGGTTATCAAAGGAGTGGGTGCTATATACGTGTGTACTAGGATCCCGTATAATGTCACATGTATGTAGGGGACTACCACCTATGTGATAGTCAGTGGGTGATTGGTGTAATCCAAAGGGGATGTCTATGCACCTTGTGTCATGCAGCTTGAGGCCATGTTATCGACACCAGGTATCCGTCACAGTGACACCCTTATGGAGGGTGTCTATATCAGCTGGTGGATCAATCATGGCTCCTTGTTTGCAGTCATCTGGAAACCAATTCAGGGAAAGTCCCTCTGTGCTAGCCTGTACCTCAGGGACGCATATACCGAACATGAGGGGTCCTATGACCGAGGACTGTGGTACGCCAAGTGTAACTGAATTACAGTAGGTAC